>NW_028227273.1:31744203-32226703 GCF_978045245.1 Mus caroli
TAAACAAGCTTCCTTATCTTTCTGAGACCCAGCCTTTTTACCCCCTATAATGTACACAAGGAAACCTACATGAGAGAACTTGTTGATTCTTTAGAAATGGTTACCCTCATTATTCCTTTTCTTTGCTATGGCCTTTCTTCCATGACACCCTGGTTATCATAGACTTGAAACTTAAGCTCTAGTCAGAACATTGCCTGATGAGTGTTCAAATTTTATTTTTAAGTGTAATTCAGCAAAATTGGGGGAAATATTAAAATAAACCTAGTGTGCTGTCCAAGTTGACCTGTTCTGTATATACTGTTCCCGTTTCAGCTTGTCATTGTACATGTAATACCTGAGGTTTCATGAACTCATAGGTGGCCACATGATACAGGGAATATAGAAAGTAGAATACATCACAGAAAGTGATTTCCAATAACAGAAAACATTGATACTTTGCCATTATTCTTTATCTATGGTATTATTTCTACTGAGTTTGGGGTGCATGTTAGGTAAGGTATAGTATTTGGGTCTTAATGTAGGGGCTGCAAGCTCTTTGTAAATAAACTTACCTATCTACATCATTCATGATGGTCCTAGAGACGTGCACAGCCAACTGCCAGTGACTGAGATCTAGTCTTCAGTTAGAACTTAGAAAGATCAGCCCTTGCCAAGCTGTTGGTATTGTAATGACGTCTAAAGTATCACCCACCTCTTTGGCTTACATAACTGTTTGTAGAAAGGGGAGAAAAGATGAGGGTGAAGGAAGGAAGTGTACACTCACAAGGCCCCCAGGAAGGGCATGTGGTGTAGACAGTGGATTCACAAGGCAAATTGGTTCCTAAGCTTGTCATGCCTCCAAGTCATATTGGTCTCAAGAACACAGCTTAGCCTTATGTACAGCACATCTCTCTTGTAAGAAAAAGCTAAAGTGAGGGACTGCCCCTCCCACCTTTGGATTATTTTAGTCTTATTTAACCAGATTCTCCTTAGTTAACATATTGTTTCTAGGATCTGGGTTTTTTGTTTGTTTTGTTTGTTTGTTTGTTTGTTTTACTCTCAAGGGAAAACTCCTCCTGCTTCTCAGGGGTGCTAAGACCTCTTGGGGATGTCTTTGCATTCTCTGTGTAATGTATGTATTTAGATACATTTTTTCCTGCAATAATTGCATGTCTGGACACATTAGACTACTTCTACTTCAGACACTAAATCAGTCCTAATTCAGTGTCTGCTGCCAGTGTCTCATGGACTAGGTAGGCCTAACTCCATTTGTGATACAATATTTTTTTCAATGAAGAAGCATTTGCTGAGCAGTGGGATGGTGTATATTTAAAGCCATCTGAGGAAAACCTCCCATCCTGCACCCTGCTGCTTTTCATTTGCATAGAAACTGCCTGCTAATTTCAAAGGATCTTACCTATGCCTTAGTGATCTTCTAGGACTTATCATCTCCTTTACCTGTAGAGAAATCTTACTGGTCTACACAGTCATTGGGCTATAATTTAATTCCTTTTCATGAATCCCAACAATGAGTTAATTTAACAGATATTGTTATAATGGTCTTTAAAAAAAATCCAGACTTCTGCAGTTGCTGTGTTCAGTGTGCAGTTCTTTGTTTGTTCCCATGAAAAGACCATTTTCTCCTTTTGTTTTTATTTTCCAAACATACAAGGGTCAGTAAACCTCTTTAGAAACTGCCTTTGAATAGTGATTCTTTGTGTAGAAAAACTACAGTATATTCCTTAAATGAAATTCAATCAACTACATTTGTGGTAACTGGGCTTAAAGACATGAGTGAAAATACCCATGCAGCTCTTCTGATCAGGGCGTTTGTCTCAGCTGACTTCACTATGTACTTACCCATTGTGCATCAAACGATGAGCAAAATAGCCAGGCTTCTAATAAGCAAGTACAATATAGACAAAAGAGAACACTGATTTAGGGTCCTTGTGTCAAATGCAGTAAAACACTCTGTTTATAGCAGGTCAGGCTTGGGTTTACAATTAGCACTAATTACTGAGGAAAAAAAATCAAAACCGCAGCTTTAAGGAAGGACACTTTTCACTGAAAGATCAAAGCCTGTCTCTGTAGAATAGGGAAGTCTCTAGCACTTAATTGCACTGAAGTGCTAATTGGATTGTAAGGTGCTTTCATGAGTTCCTCCAATTAGCCAGCCATCCCTGACCAAATCCAAAAAGAAGAGATTATGAGTTCTTAGAGCCTTTGTCTACATGGCTGTGATTTGTATACCTGAGTGAGTGTAGCCTTGCCTTCTTCTTATGTAAATTGAGGTCTTTGGGGTCTCAGTTATTAGCGGCCTATAAACAGCTTTGAAGATAAAGCTATCCATTCTATATAAAGTATTAACTGTGTACTAATGATAATGGCACAACATTAAATGGAAACACATTTTATTAAGATTCTTAGTTTAAAATATGGGAACTGGGCAGGTACCGATCTTGGCTCAGTGTTATCATCTTGTGTGGTTAGGATGCAAGTAGTTTGTAAAACAAGAGTTTGTATTATATTTCACTACTCCTCACTTTGAGTATTTTTTGAAAAGGACAGATAATCAGTAATTTCATGGTGTTTATTCTCTAAGAAATAATGTTTACCCCCGAGCTGTAAATGCTTTGCCCATGCGCTCTGCCCTGTGCTGCTTTATTGTGGTTGTTCGTCAGAGAGCTCACCACGTCAAAGCTCATAGCAGAGTGATTGCTTCAGACAAACTCATCCCCTCAGAGTGTGAGCCTTTGCTTGGCACCTGGCTGACCCCGTACAAGTTAAATACAAGTTGGCAGCTGTGCTGTTTCACGTGTCTGTGTTAGGCTGAAATCACAATACATCTCTATAAGCTCCTGCAGAAATAGAAGGTCTGCTAGGACCTCAGTCATCATTGTGTCCCTCAACCCTGTGTTTGAACACTTGACTTGGTGGTAGCTGTGCTGGGTCTCCTTTGCATAGGGAAGTGAAGTCTGTGTGACTGTCCTGGATTTTTAGATGCTGTGACAGCCTGATGATGTTCCCAGGAAAGACTCTGTCTCTCCCCACTCCCCAAGATTTTGTTGTTTTTATAAAAAGCCTACAAGGAATTTCCAAACAATAAAGTTGTTGACTTTTTTGTGCTGAGTGAATATGACTTAGGGTGTAGTAAAGAAATAA
This sequence comes from Mus caroli, assembly GCF_978045245.1. NCBI lineage: Eukaryota > Metazoa > Chordata > Mammalia > Rodentia > Muridae > Mus > Mus caroli. Next base: position 31,747,345 of record NW_028227273.1, read on the forward strand.
CTTGAAATCCTGTGATCCCAGCGTAAACATATTTTATGCTGGGTGTTTATACTTTAGGGTAAAGGGAACTATGATAGTGGTAATGGGACCCAATCGTATGTGATTTGTACTGCACACACACACACACACACACTTTTGTTTAACTTTTTACTTACCATCTTGGGACAAGAGTCATGTCTATTTTTTCCATTAGTGACTAACAGTGCCCACCTACAGTAAGTAGGTCCTTAATAGGTGGATAAATGGGAAGGGTGTTTAGTACCACAGCCAAACAGCTCCTAACTCCAAGGGTAACCCTTTTACTGGTGAAAATACATATATGTTACTAGAAGATCAGAACCTGGGTATCATAGAAATAAGAAAATAGTTTCTTCTTTGGTAGTTCAACTCTTTCTTTTCCAAATATTTTAGGGTTTTGTTTCTTGAGTTCTGATGAGTTTTGTTGTTTTGGTTTTTGTCTTTTCTTTATCGTGACTTTGTAACTGATGGCTTCCAGTAATGACTGCCCTAATAGAGCAGGTTGTGTGCTCAGGTAAGCATAGCACGGTACGTCACAGCCTAGTAATCCCAACACTTCAGAGGCTGACTCAGGACGTGGAGGTCAGCCTTGGATACATATCTAGTGAGTTCTAGGCTAGCCTAGGATACAGAGTACACACATGTCTCAAAAATGGAGAGAGAAGAGAAGAAATTTCTCACCTAGCTTTCTTAGTTTAAGTTTAACCATCACAAGACAAGGGAGTGTGGTGTAGGGAGAGAGTAGCTGCCTTCATACACAAGAACCACAAAATAAAATAACTGTCCCACATGCAGTTGTTACACTGTTGCCAAATGGCAGCCCATCTTTAAGCATTCCTTTATAGTCATTGAAGTAACTGAAGTTATTACACAAAATTTATATAAATCATTGATATCTAGTTATTGTTCTACTTTATGAAAAACAGTTAGCTTATGGATCTATATTCCAAAGAAAATAAGGTATTGTTATTATTTTATTATTATTATTATTTTATTATTATTACTCATATATGTATGCGTTATGTGAATGTGGCATACACGAGGCGCTCAGAGGACACTTCCTGAAGCTTGCTCTCTTCTTCCCTGAGGATCCCAGGCTATCGAGTGCTTTTAACCACTGACTGGCCATCTCACTAACCTAGCAAAGTTGTTTTTAAGAAATAAATTTTTTAACATGTTCCAGTTTATCAGATCTAGAGATACAAATCCATGGGTATTGTGAATATATTTAATGATGTAAAAAGAGAAGATAACTCCATTTAGCACCAGAGTAATAGCAGTAACCTCTATGTAATAGAGGTCTACCAGATTTTTCAAGTAAGTGGTATCACTTCTGAGGTAGGTGTTCCTCTCTTTAAACTGAGAATGTTCCTGCATCAAACGGTCTCTGTTGTATCATCGACCCCTCTCACCCTCTCAGGGTAGTCAGTTATGGATAGCAGCATATGCGATGGGAGCTTGGACTCACGGTCAAAGCACGGGTTACCAAATGTCAGCAATGCTTTTGCTCCACATGAAAAAAAAAATCTCTGTTTTAAATTGTAAAGTTTGGGTTTTTTAAATTTTGATTATACATCCACGCCCATGCGTGCACGCATGCACACACAGGCATGCACACGTACTTCCCAATTACAGCCATTTACATGTACAGTTTAGTGCCATTGATGTATTTGTATTGTTGCACAACCATCTCCATTAAATCTATAAAATTTTAACACCCCAAGTAGAAACTGGATTTTATTTTTAATTTTAAGATGACTACCACCTTTTGAAGCATTAACAATTTACTTTAAAGATATATAGTGTATATAATATTGTACTGCATTTATAAATTCAAAGGCATTTCACTATCTAATGAGTTGTATTTATAACATGGGATTAATAAATAAAATCATCATTATAAAGGTGTTCCTCTTTGCTTCTCCAAGTCCCGAGAGTCCTTACGTGCCTTCTGCTCCATCCTTCTAGTCCACACATGCCTCCTCCCCAGTCTGTGATCATATGAAAGAGGAGGTTCCCATGAGAAAAATACAAGTAGTAAATGGTTTCTGTGTATCCAATCCCAAGCATTTTTAAATCAGGAATTTTATCAAACATCTAAAGAAAAAATGCTTTACACTAATTCCAGGGTATTCACAGTTGTTAGGTTCCTTGTGCTTTAGCCACAAGTCTGAATCGTGAATGGCTGCTTCCTCTGTTCTTGCCCAGCCCATGGTGACTGCTCCCTCCTTCCTCTGTGTGGTGCATCAGATCTTGACTGTATTTGACTTCCAGTATCTGTGTCCTTTGTGTGTATTCTCTAGTGTATATCACGTGTTCCTGCCTTGGACTGGCACTGCTTTGTAGCCAACCTGGTTCCTACTCCCAAGGTTTAGAGAGCAGACTTTACTTTCTCTGACAGCAAGTGGTTGTCTTCGCTCCGCACACAGCCTCCTGGGTAGACCTGCTCATACCATGTGACACACTGCTGCAAGTCCTTCCTGTGGTCTCTTCCTCTTGGATTTGGACATCTTTAAGTCATGGGTTGTAACATATTTGTATCTCTGATCCCTAGCACAGTGTCTGACCAAGAGAAGGAGGTTGTCAGTCACTAAATATTGTTAAAAAGCAGCTATATAGTCATAGCTCCCTGCTTATGGTCATCTAGCTAGCCCAAAGCCACATCCATGCCACATTTATACTTTTGTTTATTCAGCAGAGTTGGCTATCACTCTGAAGAAGAGACAAGGGCAATAACACAGCTGTATACATGTGGTAACTTACTAGGGTTAAGTTGCACCCAAGAACCACAGACAAATAAATGAGCTACCCGGCACACGGGAAAATCCCATTTCTACAGGAGCAGGACTGAAGAGGAACTGAGAGCAGCTGCAGGCTCCGAGTTCTGTGCCTGTGCCCCCCTCACCATATCAGTCCTGGCTTTGACTAATCCGAATATCAGTTTCCACAACTGAGTAAGGCCCAGGGATTTGTCTCTGAAGTGGGAAGAAAGGCTGGCAGATTAATTTTAGCATTGGAATAGATCTGCTGAGACAGTCCCTGCAGTAAGTATGGATTTTATTGCAAAGTGTCAAGTAAACCCCTGAGCTTCCCTTGCCGTTGTGGAACCCGGTGGGCTCACAGATGAGTCAGCCGTCTACAGAGGATGCTGGGAGCTCAGGACACACACACCTCTAGCCACACGCTCAGCCAGTTACTGTTCACCCTACACTGTTTCGATCATCACAAGGTTTTGAGGACCCAACAACTGCGCTGATTTGGGTCAGTAAATGATGGACTTGGTCTTCATGTCATGAGACCTGTTATACGTTGTACCTTAGGGTTGTGAACTTTTTGGCATGATCCAAGTGTTGTATTAAGATACACAATGATGGAGCTAGTGTGTTCCTCACACTGTGGCTGATGGAGGAAACCAAGCACATGCTCGAGGGAATTTGATGAATGAGAGCAATAGGGGGTGAGGTCGGTCAGTCTCACAATATGTGGACAGAATTGTCTTCTGTTTTGACACAGAGTCTTACCCTGTAGACCCAGCTGGCCTGGAACTCACTACATCACCCATGGGTGCAGGGGTGGGGGGCATGGGGGCTTGTATATCTGTGTCTGTGTGTGTGTGCCTGTATGTGTGTCTCTGTCCATGTATTTATGCCTGTGTATGTGTGTCTGTCTGTCTGTCTGTCTGTCCATGTACCAAGGTTGTTACCATGGAGACTATATGCTTCAAGTCACTTTCTGATGCTGAAGCACCTGATGTTCACGTCTGCACTAATTTCCACAGAGCCTTGACCAGACTTGACATTTTCAACTGTAATATGCCAGATATTAAGAAAAAGAGTAATCTAATAGTATTATTATTCACAAATTAAGGTAAAAATGTTTTGATAATTGCAATAATCCATATAAATACAAAACATAATGCAAATTCTTTTTAAATATTATTTTAGCATTAAGGCAGAGTTATTTTACATATAATTTCTAATGTTATACTTTATGTTTAGATAAAAACATAAAAAGTAAGACATACTGGGGTAGGGAGATGGCTCAGTGGATAAGAGCACAGGCTTCTCTTCCAGAGGTCCTGAGTTCAATTCCCAGCAACCACATGGTGACTCACAACCGTCTGTAATGGGATATGATGCCCTCTTCTGGTGTGTCTTAGGACAGCTACAATGTACTTATATAAATAAATTTTTTTAAAAAGGGCATACCACAATATGTACGAGAAATGGGTTATGGAGGATGAGTTAGGAGCCACATTATCTGCTAAAGGGTATGGGCTGGAAGGAGAAGCTGTTGTTCAGAGGCATGCTGGAAGCACCTGCAACCATTGCGCTGGCCCTGAAGGACTTAAGTCCATGGGACAAGGCACCACGAAGTCTCTCTGAAGACCGACGGCCAGGAGCTGGCATAGCTATAGAAGAAAAGACACTCTAGGCTTTTCTTTTTTCACAAACAGACGTGCGCTGTGGGTGGTCCCGTTTTGTCAGCTGGCAGTGGTACAGCTGACTGAAATGTCCATATGGTCATCTTCACCCCAGGAGCAGAGACTTATGTTAGTGCAGAAGGCGACAGAGCAGGGGAACACCAGTGGCAATGAGGGAGGAACAGGAAGACATCTGGCAGCTGCCACTCCCATGTTTTCTAAGACATTGTCTCAGTCTATCGTGCCCAAGTCATCACCATGACGGGGAATTATGCCCTCTGCCTCTGTGTCATGACCTCAGAACTGTTCCATCTCAGACACATACCATGTCAATAGTCAAAATGTCTTACAAGGACACAAGGCCTCCCTCTCCAGGCAGAATGATCAAGACACAAATTGCTGTTGAGGGACACATGTCGATTCGTGTTGGTTACTTCCCTTCCATCTATGGGGATGACAGATCATCTTAAAGCAGTTCCATGGATATGAACAACACAGGAAAAAAAAAAAAAACAACACAGGTTTGCCTTCAGTCTTATAGGTTTCCTTCTCAACTAATGAACTTATTAAATAGATTGTAATCACCATCTATATATACTTTATATGTACAGGGTTTCTGCATCTGTCATTATCCACATTATTCATTGAGGCAGAGTCTCTCACTGAACTCTGAATTTGTCAGTTCCATCTGGTGGCCAGATTGCCTTGTAAATCACCTGTTTCTGCCTCCTAACTACTGAGATTGTAAGTAGCTGCCACACCTGCCCAGCTTTTACATAGGTCCTAGAGATGGGTACTCCAATCCTCACCCTTGTGTGGCAAGTGCTTTGCCCTCTGAGCCATCCCCTCAGCCCACTATTGAATTTTAAAGTAGACTTATCATGTTCTCTCTCTCTCTCTCTCTCTCTCTCTCTGTGTGTGTGTGTGTGTGTGTGTGTGTGTGTTTGAATTTCATTGAACACACATGTAGAGTTTGGCTATAAACATCAGAGTATCATGGGTGGAAGGATCTGGCGAGAGAGAGATGTATAGTCTACTAGGTAGAAAGCTGACATGTGCCCCTTTCGGAGCTGTGGATCACCACTGAGCTCAGCCACAGAATGTGGGGTGCATCCCTTCCTCCTCATACAAAACTTCTACACGTCAATCCTATAGAATGATTAAGGCTTCCGTCTTCCTGCGTAAGTTTTCTTTTTTTTTTTTTTTAATTTAGCTGAAAGCCAACTTTTGCAACCAAGTGGGAAAAAAGGGTTGCCTCCTTTCTATTCCAGTGTTAGAGCTGTTTATTAGCCCGTTACTTCCTGCTAGTGCTAATTGGCTGAGTGTAGCAATAGTGTGCTGTCTGTGGAAGCAGATGTTAACACCCACCCTTCCCAGGTCTGTCCCCATCACTCTCACCTGGATGAGAATCCAGCCAGGACTTTTTGTACACAGGATGTCTTAGAAAGTTCTAGTGCAAGGAATCATGATCCTTGACACCGAGAAATTGAGAAAACACACAGGGTTTGGAAAAAAAGCAAGATGTGACTCCATTAAGCAAGAGTAAACCATGTGAACTTAAAGCTTCAGGAATTGTGAAGGCTGTAAATTCTGTCCTAACTGTGGAATCCATGCAAATCCTCTTCACCCCCTCTTAGCACTGCAATGCCTAGACTGGATTGCTCAGGCAAACCAAGGCTTTGTCTCAGAGCCACTCACTGTCATTGCTTATCTTAATTTATTTTCCTTACTTATCTAGTAAACAGAACATCCTGCCCACCCCCACAGGATAGGTTTCCTGGGGCTTTAGTAAAACTGCACAGGCTTTCATCCCATTGCCTTGGCTTGGTGTGAAGAATGCAGAATTCCAAAATCACTCATTTTTTTATTGACTCTATGTGAGATATTTTCTGTGGATCAGCTACAGAACAAGTTAATTTTCACTGTGGGGAACAAACTAATTATACTATCTTTCAGAACATTCTGGGTGTCAGACTCTTAACACAAATTTTTCTCGAATCCCAAAAGCACCTGTACAAAGCATTGGTATCCCTACTCTCAGATAAAGAAACCAAGACTTGAGCTTACATAACTTGCCCATGGTTAGATTGCCAATTGCACAGAGTTAGTATGTTTAGTCTCTGACATCTAACCAGTATACTTATACCTATACCTTTAGAAAAAAAAAACCAGATGTTGCCAGCAGCATGCTGTGTGCATGGGACAGAGCTTTGAAACCTTACTATATATGTGATGGTTGGACAAGCACACTGGAATGACAGGTCCTTGTTATAGCTGCAGGGATTCCAGGAACTTGAACTTTTAACAAATGCACTGAGTAATTCTGAATTATTTCTATTAATCCGCTTCTAAAGGTGTAAGTATAATCATATCCATCTTCCATCCATTCATCTATTTCTATCCTATCTAGGAGAGTTTTTATAGTAATTTTCCTTAGTGTAGAAAAAAAAATTATCTTACTACTCGTGTTTTTGATAGTTTTTATGTCCATCCCCTTATTGATTGGTAAGAGTCTTTCTATGCTCACTGTCATCATCCCATGAAAACCAGAATTGAATTTGCCTTTTTGAGGTTAGTTTCATAGATCATTGGCTACATGTGTGCATGTACATGTTTGTATAAGTTTGCATTTGTGTGTGAAGTTAATGCAGATGTGGTTGACGTTGTTTTCACTCTGATGGGATCATAACTTCATACTGCTAGCTGTCAGTGTCTTGAAGAACCTTTCTGTTGACTCTGTTAGCCTAAGTGTTGATTGTAATTAATAGACTCGAGTTCTTGAAGAGGTAGGCTCTTCTAAAACCAGCAATAAGTTACTTTGGAAATCTGTGCCTCAGAAATAATAATGAATTGGAGTAAAATTTGTGGAACGAGACCTTTTGCGATATAATTTTTAGTTTATGAAATGTGATTTTTCATAATTTGGTACATTTTTATTGGAAAGGTCTATTGGTAACACTAAAGTGCTGCCACATTTTCTAATATTTTAAAAGGTCTGCTTAAGATCAGTTTTCACAAGCAATGGAACGACCTCATTTAGCTCCTTTGCAGCCTTTTGTCAGGGTCAACCGCAGTAGCCCTGAGCTGCCAGCTTGGTCAAGGGAAGGGTATTTCTGATCTCTCTTAACAACTCCCTTTTTGAAAGTGAACCATCTTCTTGATAGTCATCATTATTAACTATTTGTATTGATTTTTAAAAAAATAATTCCACTGCTTCTGCCACTACTCCTCTAACAAGTTTTATTTTCCTCAGCCGAAGATGTGTTCAGGTAAGAGGAGTGCCTTGCTGTCCGAATTGAATGAGCAGTTCCTCTGCTCTGCATTTCTTGTTGTCCACACTGAATGAGCAGTTCTTCTGCTCTGCATTTCTTGTTGTCCACATTGAATGAGCAGTTCCTCTGCTCTGCATTTCTTGTTGTCCGCATTGAATGAGCAGTTCTTCTGCTCTTCATTTCTTCCCACTTTATGCATTAGTTTTACTCATATAAAGTATCCTACTTGTCACAGACACTCTCATATCAGGGGATATAACAGAAGATGAAATCCTTTACAGCTCACTGGCTTTACTCTGTAAAAGGGTGATTTTAAAGAGTCGGTTGATGCGTCATGTGGTCCTTGGGCAACCTGTTTCAGCTGTGTCAGTGAATTGATGAGTGAATCCACTCCGGCGCTTCGAAGTGAATCTGTTCTGAACATTTATATTGAATCAGAGCAGAAATTGGATTATCTGTAATTCTCAAATCTAAATTTACGGAGGATAAAACTGAAGCTTGGGTTTCCTATAATGACCCTCTGGATTCTTCCTGCCTATCGGGTCTGTGGACCTTCTCCAGCCACTTCACCTTCCAACACGAGTTATCTCAGTTTGCCATTACTCAGAATCATCTGTGATCAAAATCATTTTCTCTCCATCTGCTTTCTTTCCATTCATCCCTGCTTTTAAAATGTTTTCTTTCCTGTAGACTCATGAATATGCCATGGTAGGCTAACCTTCCTTGTCTAATTAGGAGAGAGATCCTTGACTTTGGAGATTGTCATTCTCCCTGTGTTTCAGTCTAAACAATTAAAATCAGCTGCCTCTGCCCACTAATGAGTCCTCAAATTGGATGGAGGGAATTGAGATGGAGTGTTTTCCTTTTTCCAGCCTGCATTCTGAAATGGCTCTTCCCGAGACTTCCAGGCCCACTGCTTATGATTCATCTGTGATTCAGCCTAGCTTCTGAACTGATATTTCCTAATGTGATAGCCTTAGTCCCTTGCAGCCATTACTAATTTAAATTTTTTGTCTGTGACTCAAGTATGTTCCAGAAAAAGTATTTAAATTAGCCTCATTTCATAAATAATATAATATAGTTATTTTTATCTATTTTAATGTGGTGTGTGTGTGTGTGTGTGTGTGTGTGTGTGTGTGTGTGTATCTGTTTATGTGCGAGTGCATGTTTATTCAGGCCCTGTCTCGTGGGTTTCTTGTTTGTTTGGAACACTGTTTTATTGGTTTAGAATATAACAAGCAGTCAGAAGACAGCCAAAGAACACCTGGGATCCAACTCCTTCTCCCTTCATAGAAAGGACTCACAGGCCCATGGCCTCACGCCCTTCTGTTTTAGTGTGTGTTCTGGGGCCCTAGTCCAGGTCCTTGTGCTTACAAGGCAAGCACTTTTCTGACTAAGCTATCACCAACCTCCCCCATTTTGTTTTGTATGCATCAGTAGTATTTACCTTTTTTCTTACTTGAAATAGTACATTAAATAAAATGTTCTAAAGTTCTAATGAGTCAGAACTTAATTTCCTTGCTCTTAGTATTTAAATATAAAACTGATAAGCATCTCGTTTATTTTCAGAGATATGTCAATAACAAGTGGCATAGAGACAATCAAAATGAAATCTAGAATTCTATATATAAATATATATTTCATACATATATGAAAAGTCTTATGAGAAATACAAGACAATTTACAGTTTTGTCATTAGTAACAATTTGATACATATGATTAAGTATCAGAATAATTGATGAACCTAGTCAATGCTCTTTTATTTCAGAGGATAGAGAAATCAATGTGAATTAATTATTTTGAAAAGCTTCATTGAAGATCTGGTATTTGCACTTGTCCTTGAAAGATGGGCACAACTTCAAGATATTTGCCACACCAAAGACCTCTATTGATTTAATTTAGATGCTGAAAGAGAAGCCAAGAATTCTTTTCAGGTTTCATGCAAGGATAACCTGGGGAATGAGGTGGCATTATGGGAGAAAGATGATGTCATGCTCGCTGGCTTGAGGAAGTAGAGACTCTAGTTTGGACTTTGTAAAATGTGATGTCTGCTACCGCTCTCGAGGTGGGAGGACTCAGGAGAAAGGAGCCAATGAGTGAGGTGGACTGAAGGCTCATGTAATAGCCAACTTTATTCATAACATCAGACAATTTAAACTCTGGGGTCAGGAAAGGTCACCTGAGTGAAGTTCTCATGGGATCAAGCTGTATCCAATGGCAAGGACAAGCTTCGAGTGGCACAAACGTGTTTTACCATCGGCATATAGAAAGAATAGTTTAAACATTGAAGTGAGTAACAGCAGCAAGCCATGATGAGTAATCTGAAGTCAACCACTCCACTAGACCTGAGAGGGGCAGGAAGACACATGCCAAGAACAAGTCCTCATTTATAAAGGAACTTGAGGTCGCAAGACTCTTGTCTTCTTTTCTTGGAGTTTCCTCACAAGCATTCAGGATTCTCCTAGGACTCCATTCTTGGTCTGGCCATGTCTGACAAGAAGGTAGGAATACTAAAGGCCAGATGAGACATGAGGGCTGGTAATGAAGACAGAAATTGAAAGAGTCTGTAACAGTGTGGTGGATAGACTCAAGCCAGTAGCCTCACATTTCCAGCTTCCATTTCCTCACATACACAACAAACCCTCAGAGCTGAGGCCTGAGCTCTGAGGTAGAACACTTGCCAACCTGTGCAAGTGCTGCAGCTCAGATGAGAACTGTAGGGTACAAGGTAGGGACCTGACTTGTCTTTTGCCTTCAACAGTCTGTGAAGAAACCTCTCCGAAGTTCCCATACATAAGCAATCGCTGAATTCAGGGAGGTATGTCTGACCTCTGAAAAGGGCAGACTGTTCAGTGGGAATAAAGGAGTAGGGGCTAAGCCTAGAGGAACAGTGCAGTGTCTAACTAGAAGACGACAGAATATGAGTGTGTCAGAGGGCAGAATCTAGTTTCAAAGCGAAGGAACCAGCTTGGGACATGCTGGGCAGGCCACAGCAGAGCAGGCAGGGCGAGGGGCTGAGGCAGCAGTGTGGCTGTCCCCACATGCTTTTATCTGGTGTTTGTGTCTGGAGTTGGGCATCCCCGTGTGTGTCTCCCTAGAGCAGGGTTTCTCAAAAGGACGTGGTGACAAAGCATAGCTTGTGTGCATGAGTATATAAGTTTACTTCTTGAGGATTCTAAGAAAAGTGAAGTCTCATTCACACACACAGTGTCATTCAGCTAGAATGTGTGAACCGTTTAATACACTGCTTCTGCCACTTAAAGAATTTAAATGGTTTTGCTTTCATCTTTGATTATCTATCCTTTGGTCTGCATTTTTAACGCATTTAACCATTTAAAATGGAATCCCCCACCCACAAAACACATCTCTTAGGGATTTGAGGCATTTGGTGATGTATTGAAATAACACTCTGAACTGAGCCCTGAACTCAGCAAGCATTGGAAGCAAAGCACTTCACTCCACAGCCCGCCAAGGCCTGCCAGCACTCCTCTCAAACTTAACCCTTTCATTGTCAGCGATTATGTCCGGATGCTCATTATCTCCAACAAGTCTGTATGTGAAGTCTACACGAAGCTAATAAGGTTAGTTGTCAAACATGACGTGAGTTTCAGTAATACTGAGTCAAAGCGTGAAAACTTGCGAACACCTGAAAATTATCTGCTGGAGTTTCAAGACTGTTAGCAAGACAGAAAAAAAATATTTTTTTATTTTTACTATTAAAAGAGTTAGGTGATTATAAATGAATGCAAAAAGCAATTGTAAAGATAAACAAAAGGTTTGAAGCAGAGGAACCACGGCAGACACAGCCTCTCCCTCCTCCAGCCCTCCCTGCTTCCTCTGCCTCTGTCCTCAGCACCCAGAACCATAGAAACCCTTGCTAACCCAGATGATCCACCTGGCTCCAAGTCTTCCTCTGGCTACAGCCTGCAGCATTCCTCAGGGTCCACCCCTCCCCTCCCCTCAACTCCTACTAAATATCCCTGCACATTTCTATATTTAAAACCAAAATATAATGTATATGCTTATCTTTATGGGGGCCAGATAAGGTATGTGACCAGTGTTGCAAAGCCATTTGGCTTTATAGTTTTCAAAACCTAGTTTTGTACAAGTAGGGGTTGTCTGTGTATGTCATGCTTTCTGTCCACAGAACTTTCATTGTCACAGCTGAGCTGTTAAAACAGCCATCTTGTACTTTATCTTCTTACTCTGCATCTAGTTAGCTTCCAACGGTAAACTATTTATGGTAACAAGTGGTTATTTTAACACCCTATGTCCTACCTGCAACATTATTTATTTCTATCACAATGACTTCTTCCTTTTTAGAGAGATAAGCTGAGACCTCAAGAACTAAGTTAGTTTCCTGGGTGGCACAGGCTAGGGACTGTCAGAGCCTGGACTCAGAGCCTGTTGGCCTGGTTCTTGTGTCCTACCCTTTATTGATTGGCCGTCTGGGTGAGAACATGCTCAAGGCTGGCATGTAACGGAGAACCAGCTTTCTTCCTGTCCTCATAGGACTCCGTTTAGCAAAGTCTGGTTACTGCATCTCCTCTGGTGGCCCAACTGGCTAAACTATGCCTGCCATTAACTGCCAAAATAGATCCTTCCTCCAGGTACCAAGGGACATCAGCTAAACACCTGTTTTGCCCAAATCTTGAGGCTGTCTTCTCTTACTGCCAATGTGATGATTACTAAATAGATGTTCTTCACATCTGCAACATGCTTTAGTTATTGTGACTCTATTGCTTTCCAAGTCTTCCAGTGTTCTTTTTGACAGAAGGATAGATAAGGAATATAAGATGAAAATTAAGCAAGAATATTTCCTATACGCATTGAAACTGTGTTTATACAGCTGGAGTCAGAAGGCTCCAGCACATCCGGCCCCTGAGCTGGAGCCAGTAATGAGTCTGGCTTTTTTTTTTTTTTTTTTTTTTTGTACATCACCCTGTGACCTGCCACCTAGCCAGTCCATTATGACAATAGCAGCAGCAACTGTGCCCCATGCATCACACGGTGACAGCCTTTCCAGTGTGTCCCTGCCATTTATTAGGACATTAATGGCCAGCCATTCTCCAGATGCCCAGCCGTGACTATCACACAAAGAAAACATTAGCTTTCTTGGACGTCGCTATTATAATTCGGAAATTAGTTTTGCCTTCATGGCTGCATCACATTTGGAATCTCTCTTTGATGTTGTTATTAGTTTGCGCTCGTGGTGCTCATGATAACTGTCACACATTAATCACATCCATCATGTGATTTTTAATTTGCTCTATTATGACAAATGGATTTAGACACAAACTTGCAATTACCTATTTTGAGGTTAATAGCAGAGTTGGGGTTGTAATTGGTTCCCAAATATTCAATTTAGAGAAATTATTTCTCACTCTGCTCTAAAACATGCTCTAAATGAGCAAATTGTATTTTTTACTATCTCTGAAACATTGTGCCAGATGAGACCATATGAGACACGGGAGTATAGTAATATGCCCATACATTTTTTTCACTGAAACAGAATCTTTGTGCATTGTGGGATAGAATTCTGTCCTTTGCCTTTAACTCATTTGTTTGTTTACTTCATTTACCTAGGGTCAAATTATTCTAAAAATTTTTACTTTGTATACTTTCTGTGGAGTATCAAATGGCGATTACTCTGGTTTCAGGTTACCTGGCTTGCTAACTTCTTACAGTTAACTGTTTTACTCAGCTTGTTTTATATAGTAGCTTAGAGTTCTAATCCTGGCATTCCGGAGGGCAGAACAGAAAAATCTTGATGTTAGGGCTAGCATGAGCTATATATCTGTGTCTGTGTCTGTGTCTGTGTCTGTATCTGCATATGTTTGTGTGTGTGTGTGTGTGTACACACATACACACACACACACACACACAAACATATACATAGCAAGATTTAGCTACCCGAGGCTGCACAGTAAGGGTCCTATCTAAAAAGTACATATACAAGTTATTAAACTTTCAGGATTACTTTTATATGCTTGTGTGGAGTCTTTGCCCGTGACTATAGGTGCACGTGGAGAGCAGAGGCTCAGATCACCTAGAACTGGAATTACAGGCAGTCGTAAGCAGCTGAGCATTGTTCCTCTACAAGAGCACTGTGTGATCTTAACTTCTGAGACATTGCTCCAGCCCTGAACAAATGCTGTCCTCCCACTTGGGTCTTTATTACTGTGCGTTTGAAATGGCTGCTGATCCGACGTGCTCTCAGGAATCCTCTCTGGGAATAGGGTGTTGGTTCTGGGTGCTTTCTGGCTATAGCCACCTCTACCCTTGGCTCAGCAGGATTGAACCATTCTGCTCCAACCACTGCTAACCTCCACGTCTTGTTCATTTGAGTTCCTCTGCGTTGCTAGGAGACCTTTCCTAACAGAAGGTAGTTAACAAAGCTGTAGGCATGCAGGGTACTGGTTAGCATCAACCGGAAAAGGTTTTGAAATGTGGCAAGATGAAGTTGGAGGATGGTAGGTCCCACTGGAGAAGTTGCACCAAGGCATGGGGACGATGAGAGTGTTCTTCCTGCTCTAAGTCTTGTTTCATCCACTTCTTGCTGGACTGTGTGCAAGCCACTTAACTTGTGTCAGGATCTTCATCAGTTAAATCATGCTTTCAATCTGATGGCATGGTTACCAGTTTTAAAAGAGTTATTTTGTAAAGTGTTTAGTACTTTGTTACCTGCTCAGTAAATACCAGCCGTTATTATCTTGACTATCCAGTCTGTCCTATTAGTCAAAAATGAAATGCTTTCCTCATAGTTCTTACTGGATGATTGTACTGACTGGTTTTGTGTGTCAACTTGATACAGCTGGAGTTATCACAGAGAAAGGAGCTTCAGTTGAGGAAATGCCTCCATGAGATCCAACTGTAAAGCATTTTCTCAATTAGTGATCAAGGGGGAAAGGCCCCTTGTGGGTGGGACCATCTCTGGGCTGGTTATCTTGGGTTCTATAAGAGAGCAGGCTGAGCAAGCCAGGGGAATCAAGCCAGTAAAGAACATCCCTCCATGGCCTCTGCATTAGCTCCTGCTCCCTGACCTGCTTGAGTTCCAGTCCTGACTTCCTTTGGTGATTAACATCAGCATGGAAGTGTAAGCCGAATAAACCCTTTCCTCCCCAACTTGCTTCTTGGTCATGATGTTTGTGCAGGAATAGAAACCCTGACTAAGACAATGATCCTTCAGCCAGTGCTTTGATGAGCCATTGTGAGTGTGCCCCATGTCCGTCTCCCAGTCAGGATCTCTAAGACTGAGAATTCAACTCTTCCTCCTAACTAATGACTTCTGGATTCTGGGGTCAGCCCTGCTCATTAAAACATATGAAACATAGTTTTCATGGAAAGTATTTTCAAATATTTGAAATATTTTACCTTATATTCTTCTCAAAGCTAATTTCCAGAGTTCTCTTTGCTGTTTCATATACATTGTTTTGGGGCCTAGTTCCTCTGCTTGTTCTAAATTGGTCAATAACCATCAACATATGGAGCCCACAATTAAACTTAACATTTCCTGAGCAGTGGAATAAATTATTTTCTCTTGTTTGCAGGTTTGTAGTCTGTTGTGCTAGGGTTTCAGAGGGAGAGTCTGAGGTCTTTGATCCATTCTGTGTACAGTGTGAACTGTCTGAAGACCACGTCCAGACAGCTGTGCTCTTGTTCACTTGTGTTGTTCCTTAAGGGCTCTTCCCAGGCGTGAAAATGCACTAAGCTATTTTTCATACCCTTGGTATTTTATCCCAAATAAAAGAATTTTTGTTAAATGTCATGATCCCCTTGTTACCAAGAGAATTATGAGAAAGGGGGTACGTACTGGGAGAAACGTTTGTCAGTGTTTACTAGGGTTTTGGTTTTTTTGTTTGTTTGTTTGTTTTGTTTTTGAAGTGCCTTTCTTAGTGTTATACACAGATAGGCTCCTCAGTGCAGCTATAGATAATAACACTGTAGTCATTCACTGCTTGCTGGCACTAAGAACTCTCTCTCTCTTTTTTTTTAAATTTTATTGGGGGGAGTCGCATATGATATATTAGGGATTATCATTGCACTTTCAAGCAAAGTCTTTTACATTTCAAAGTATATATTTTCTACCCTTTTAGCCTTCAACACATATATATGTACCACATTCTGTTATCCACTCTTCTGTTGATGGCTGGCCCCATCACTTAGCTCTTTTAAATAGAGTGACAATGAGTGTGTGTGTGTGTGTGTGTCTGTGTGTCTGTGTGTCTAAAATATGGAGTCCTTTGGGTGTGTGCTAGAGTGGTATGACTGGATTATATAATTCTGCTTTTAATGTTTTGAGAAGCCCCCATAATCCATAATGGTGAGACTAGTGTGTGCTTAAGCAGAGTGAGTAAGGATGCCTCCTTCAACCTTGTCAGTATCTGTGGTATATTTACTGATGATAGCCATTCTGTCAGTGGTGAGTTGGTATCCCAGAGGAGTTTTAATTTGTAATC
Organism: Mus caroli; assembly: GCF_978045245.1. Lineage (NCBI taxonomy): Eukaryota > Metazoa > Chordata > Mammalia > Rodentia > Muridae > Mus > Mus caroli. The sequence continues at coordinate 31,763,517 of NW_028227273.1, forward strand.
CCTGATGACAAAGGATGCCGAACACTTCTAAATGTTCATTGCCTTTTGTGCTGCTTTGGAGAACTACCTGCCTGTTCATGTCATTAGCCTGTCTGTTGGTTGACAGAGGGTTTTTTTGTGGGGGGAGGGCAAGGAAGGTGCTTAAGTTTTTCAGCTCACTGAAAACTATCTTAGGTATCCTGCAGCTAGGTTCTGGGTCTCAGCTGCATTTTATAGCATGAAGTTTATCACATAACCTGCTCGGGCCCACATAGCTACTAAGGTGGGTAGGAATCAAATCCCGTATGGTTGTATAGCCAGAGAAGGAGGGTGAATTTGATTTGAAACCCACTTGAGAGTAGCACAGCTCAGTTTATGAGCTTAAGACGATGACTGAGAGTCTGCAGAGGGAAGATCAGAGATTAGCTATTGTGCAGATGAAGATGCCACTGCAAGGCTTTCAGAGCATTTAGGTGAGAAGTCATGAGTTGAGGCTTTGATTCTGAATTTGAATGCCTGGGATTTGATGATTGTGTGTATATGGCCAAGGGAGCTTAGGAAACTATGTGACTCCAATGATCATGGCCTCAGTACAGCTAAACACAAATTGATAAAGAAAACTAGTCACGTGCATGTGGTAGTCAGGTACTCAGAAACCAGTTAAGGAGTGGATGGGTGGCACAGACTCAAGTTCTGTCATAATACAATTATGTAACTTCCCTGGTGAAGTCTGACCTGTCTGTGATAAGCATTGTAGATGTTCTTCTAAAAGAAAAAATGGCTTTCCAGTGATAGTGTTGGAGTGCAGTGGTTCCCATTTCTTTCTTTGTGTTCCAAGGTTTCGAGTCTTCTCTCATATGTATCTGTGAGGCTAAGTGGTCAGTGCACGTTTCTAAAGGCATCTATTCTGTTGGGAGGTTCTTGTTGAAACATGGACTGGACTGGACATGGTAGCTGTGATGGTAGCACCAACTGTCAGTTTATAGGCTTTAGGTGACAAGCCTCTCTCTGCTCATGTCTTTTGGGCAGTTTCTAGATTAGGTTCATTGAGGTTGGAAGACCCACCCTGACTCGGGGCTTGAGTTAAATCATCAGTTAAATCTCTCTTGAGACACACCTAGAGGTATGTTTTCATGATGATTCTAAGTCTAGTCTAGTCATTTGCCCATAAAAAATAACTACAGGCTTTCATATTCAAAATAAACCATAAAGGAAGATATCAGGGACTTTTTACTTGCTAGAAATGCTCATTCACTGAAAAGATATATCAATGAAAATTCACTTCACTATTTTAAGTATGAACATCAACATGCCATATAGATCAGCCTTCCTAAAAGAAGGATAATGAGATCCAGTAAGCACCCAGGAACCCAGGCAGGCATCCAGCTAAGACAAGGTGAACTTAGATAGCCAGCATATTCTAGACCTCTAGAGCTTAGACCTCTAGGCTAAGACAAGTCCAGCACCATGTCACCTGCCATAATTTAAACCCATGACCCTGGGAGCTAAAACCCAAGCCATGATGCACAAGAAGCTTGAGCTGTCCTTTCACTAGACTGTCCTTTCACTATAATAGTAAGGCAATGGCTCTCAGACACCAGCAGTGGGCCTGCCAAGTGTTCATCTTCTGGTCAACTTGTGAGAAAGGCCATCCATCATTGAGGTTTGACAAGAAGCTAGAAATAGAGTTCACTGAAAGAGTGGGAACAATTATTTGTTTTTCATAATTATCTTAATTAACTTGATGAAACATTTACATAATTCTGACTGTAAGAATTCAGAAGGATACAGAGTGGAAAGCCACTCTTTGAGCTATAACAGGACCCTCCATCAGTCCTCATTCCTTCTAAGAGCTGTTTCCCATTCGTGGATATTGTCTGCCTATCAGGTCAACAGATACAATGTTTCTAGGGTCTTTGGTTTTCCATCAAGCATACTCTGTTGTGCACACTGTCCTGTGACTCATCATTTTCATCAAATAGCTGTGACAATAAATAGACAAATAAAAACAAATAGATAAATAAACAAACAAATAAGAAAGACGAGTTCCTCCTTACACAGTCATCTCAAGTCTAAAACTGATCCAGGAGCTCTGTCTCTGACAAATGGTGGACACTGTTTGGTTATGAGTAAACATTACGTGTGGTTTGGGGAAAGTGTGCTGGGATTTAGGGCACTGCTTAGAATGCCTAGCTACTTATCCCCTTTCTCCGCAGCGTAACACATGCGTCCTAACCCTGCTGTCACTCACATGACAGTTCCAATTGGTTGAGGAATGAGAATAGCTTCTGTTTCCTACCTTGCTGATAAGAGCCTATAGAATGGCCAAGCTTGAAAACAAAAGCTAATTCTTATAATGCATAGCACTTTAGAGTAGTGTAAAATCTGATGTCAGTGGCTGGGAAAATCTCCTATCAGATTATCATTACATAGGGCAAGTTTTTGGGTTTTTTGTTTTGTTTTGTTGGTTTTTTGTTTTGTTTTGTTTTTACTATTTCCTCTAAAAATAATTGTTTTCATAGAGATTGGCTTTTTTTTTTGTAAAAATATCAGATATTCTGAAAAGCATTAGAATGATATTCATGTAATGTACCTTAGCTTAAAAAATGTTTACAAAGACAACTTAAATTCTGTCTCTCTGTCTTCTAAGAGCAACCACCCTCCTGACTTGTGGAGTTAGCACTCCTGGACCCTCCCTGTGCTTCTGCTCCGTCTGCAAGTATCTGAATCATAAACACCATTTTTTATGGGTTTCAGAATCTTATATAAATGGTGTGATGTAGCAATGCCTTCTCTGGATCTTGCTTTCTCGCTGTGACCTTTACTTTGTTCCTGAGATCTACCCACCTGCACATGGTTCTAACTCATTCACTTTAGCTCTTAGATATCACAGTCTAAGGAACAACTCCAATTTCAGTTTCCTTCTCCCACTAAGGAATTAGCTTTTGCTGTTTTCATGTTTCTGACAGTGCTGAAACGAATGCCTTCTTGAGTATTCTGTGTCTAGGAATAAATATAGCAATAATCACAAATTTTAGTAGATGTCACCAATTTGCCCTCCAAAGTAAGTTTTTTGCTAATTTGGGATCCCATCAGTATAAGATTACTCATGCCTAACATCTTTGCCAGTTTGGGTTGATTATTGTCCGTTGTTGGGAGTGGTGTGTGTGTGTGTGTGTGTGTGTGTGTGTTTGCCGATTCTATTATGTGGAGCTACATAACTGTGGTCTTAGGTTACAGTTTCTAGAATCTAGTGGGATAGAGCATGTTATACTTACTGGACCTCCAAACATCACTGTTTTTTAAATTGCCAATGTATGCATGATTTTTTTCTGTTTAGAAGATTAACTTTCTCCTCTGACTTGTAGTTGATTGTAGACAAACAAGACGCACACTGTTCATTTGTTAGTTACTTGCTTTTTGCAAATGTTCTCTGTGAACTTGATTTTTCACGCTGTTTTCACAAACATTTTTTACTGTGGTTGAAGTTATCTTTCACTTTGCCTCATTCTCTCAGTTTTGATTTTGGAGTCCTTCCTTACCCAAAATTGAGAAACATAGATTTGCTGTAATGGTCTGCCTTTTACATCTTTTGCTCATCGATATCCAGCTGCCTCTTTGCAAATGTGACTATCTGCTTAGTGAGTTGTTGGTTTTCGTTTCCAGTGACACTGAATTCTTCATTCCAACTCAAGCAGCAGGAATCCCATCAGGGTTAATAGCCTAACAAAGTACACATCTGTTTCGGGATGGGCGGCACTCTGTGTGTGTGTGTGTGTGTGTGTGTGTGTATTTTAAGAATTTTATTCAGAGCCTGTGCTACTTTATTTAGCAATGAGCGTCACTGGCTTCTCCTGTTAAGAACAAATGCTGGTTTTGGAAAGGATTAAAACTCTTTGAGAATGTGCTTGCTGAGAAAATTAAAAAATAAGTTTTGGGTTTAATTTACAATAATGTATAATGGTTACAGTGGCGTGTCTTGTGAACACCAAATAACCCTAAAAGCAGACTAAAGAAAATTCCCAAACCAATTTAAAATAACAGTGGCTTCAAATGTATATAAGGGCATAAAACCTCCATTGCTTTCATTTGAAAGTTAAATGCTGTGTTTCTAAGCTTGGTCTTCATGACTTAACAAAGAACCCAGATATATAAATAGAAAAAGAAAAAAAAACAGACAAGTTCTCAGTCATATTTAGATACCGTACTTGAGAAGGATCTGACGCTTGAGAAGGTTATAAGGCGATGCCATTGAATCGAGCCTGAGAGGGCACATAGAAATTCATCCTCGGAAGAACATGGCACACCTGACACAGTAGGAAAGGATAGGAGGCAAAGTTGGCATCAGTTCGAAAGTCGCCTTCAGGCTCACAGGGTTGATTCAGTGTGATCAGAAAGGCTGAGATTAGCAGACACTTAGTCCTCACCACCAAACAGAACTCCCAAAGTTTAGCATATGAAAACAGTGAGGTAAGGTGTATTCAGTCGGGCCCATCTTGGCAATAACAGAATCAGCAGAACCACAACTATAGTACCAAAGCAACTGTGGACGGTACACGCGGGAGTGGACGGTACACGCGGGAGTGGACAGAGTTGTGGGCACGAGAAGACTTGCTCGGCGCTTGGCCTACATTACTTGTCTGAGTCACCAGGTTGCTTGTAAATGCAGGTATGCCCAAGCCTTCCCTTAGCGTAACTGAATTAGATTCTTTGGGGATGGGGTCAATTTCCCCATATAGCTTCAAAAGCTCTCTGGGTGATTCTAATGTGCAACCAAGTTTGACAACCCTTGCGTCTTAAAATGCAAATCTGGTTGTGTGCATCCCCACTTTAGAACCCTTCATCCACAGAGGACAGACCATCTCACTGGCAGAATATTTCAGGTCCTTCCCAGAAAGGCTCGTGTGCTTTTCCTTAAAGTTTATGATACTGCCTTGTATCCAGCCACCTTCTAAAGACATGTCCTAAAACATGCATGCACCCTCGTGGGGCTTTCTGCACGTAGGTGCAGGTGCTCCGAATTAGAGGGTTTGGATCCACCTGAAGCTGGAGCGAGCTGGTTGTAAGCTGCCTGATGCCAGGACTGGGAACCAAAGGGTCCTAGGAAGAACAGCTGCCCAGGCAGAGCCATGTTACCACATCATTTTTAACTCTACCCGGGCAGAACTATAGGTGTTTTCTGGGACAGAGAGAGAGGGCAGGGCAGATCAGAATCAGTCAGCAGAATGTGTGTGTTTGGTCAGGACGGGTTGATCCTCCCCCTGTTTCAGGGTCTTACTGGCCTTGAACATGCATGCATGCAAACTGGTAGACGGAGAGTATTCTGCTTTTGAAGGCTGTGCTACTCAAGGGAGTGGAGAAGTGAGTATTTTTTTTTTTTTTTTTTTTTGGTGAATGGAATCGTTCTATATAATTTTGCTAATTTAAAAATAGAAAATATGAGAAATGGAGACACCCTCAAATATGGTAATCCCCCTCCCCCCATTATTTTACAAGACATGATGAGAATCTGAAAAGGGTGGAGAGAAACTCTCAGAGCCCTGCTGCAAAGCGATGATAAGAAGGTGTATATGCCAACATTTAAAGACATCCATCAAAAGGCAGGAGTTCATGGAAGCCAGGTTTTATGGTTCTTGATCCTGATCTGAGTCAGCTGAGGTTCTGCAAGTTAAAAGGAAAGAAACAGTAGCTAAGAGGATGGAGACCAAAACTCAGGTTCCTCACTCTCTAACTCGCCGACACTGAAAGCACTAGACTGTCAGATCCTGATGTGCAGAGCCACTGTTGCAATGACTGACACTGGCAAGGAACTCCAGCTGGAAACAAGTGACTACAGCCTTGTCAACCTCTTACTCATAGGACAAATACATCCTGATGGATCGAGAGTGTACTCAGTGACAGAGGGCTTGCCCGCTGGCCTAGCACAGCACATAAGAGACCTAGCTTTGTTTTCTCATGCTACCGAAATGGGGGGGGGGGGGGAAGCAGGCTCTGTCCTCTAGTATCTTGTAGCATAGCCACCACAAGACGTTAATATCATAGATAATAGTGATTACTGATAATGGTTGTCCCTGACTCGTTCATAATTGGGGCAACTACTTCTAGAGCATATCTATGAACCTAGCTTTGTGTGATGAACTAAAACTCATGTCCAATTCTCTTTGATCAGATTGTGTATAACAATGCTATCTTGACTTTGGGGCTCAACTCGCTTAATATCTAAAAGAAGTTTCTTGTTCCAAGAAGGAAAATGTTGCATATAACTGGGATTATATTCAAATGATCTAAAAAAATGATTACTTCCTTAAATATTTACACATCACAGAAAGGCAGCAAAGAATAAAGGAAGGCTGTCATTCTCTAGGTATGAAGGAAGAGATGCATATGGCCGTTTTTGAGAAGATATGTTTGGGTACTGTAACATATGTGTACCATATGGAGGAAGCTGCGTTAGAAGCCCTCTGGAGAGCTGACTAATACATCACTACTAAGCAGATGTAAATTGCAGTGCCTTAGTCACCTACGGACTGTCTGTCTCTCTTAGCAATTAACAGAGCTCTTAGAGTGGCTAAAAGTGAGTTATTTTTAAAGGAAAGAAACCACTTCAATGTGTATCTACAGTGTATTCATTTTTATCCTCATTACTTATGTACTGACTCTCACAACCATTTGTACCAATGATGTGACTGAAGGGCAGAAACGTGACAAATGACCCTTCCACCCTGGGGTCACAGAAACTAGTCTTTGGTGCCTAGAATCATGTTCCCCACATAGGTTTTCTCAGCATGAGCTGCCCTGTCTCTTGATTGCTGATAAGCAGGCTGATGTCAGCTTCTCTGTTTTGCAAGAGTTTTTTTTTTTTTTTTTTTTTTTTAAAGCAGCTTGGCTATATCATTTTTGAATGGCCCTTCACCGGGTTCTTTACAGCATTCCCAACACTCATCCGGCTTATGTTAATCTCATTTCAGCTCACCATAAAGCAGTTGTTTTCATGTCTAATCGGCAGGCTTGCATAATCCACAAGAAGCCTGCCTTCTAGTGCATTTCTTCAGCCTGGGAAACATGCCTCATTCTAGGATACTGCTGTTTGTGAGGCTCTTTGTTTGCCAGCATCGGTAGCCTGGCTCACCTGTGATGCTGATGAAATCGAGCAGGTAACAGAGTGGGGAGTTCAGGTCTCTGGCCATGTAGTAGGAGGTTGGACACCCGTCACTTTGATCTTGACCTTGCTGATACAGTGAGTGCTCACTCTGTCCACCAACCCAAAGGTCACGCCAGCCTTCTTGATTGGATTTTCTACTCTGTCAGTCAGCACACCATTAGGCAGAGTGCTGCCAGTGACCCCTGTAATCTCAGTATTGCCAGTAAGAGGTGTTCTGTAGGGTTCTGTTGATAGGGGCAAATACGTAAATCATTTCAGCTTGTATTGTACACCTGCCACATGCCAAGAGATACACAAAACCCACAAGATAGAAAGCACACTTTCTGCCTTCACAAAGCCTCCAGTGTTATCATGGAATGATAAAAGCCCACCTCATAGTTAGATGGGACACATAGTAAGTGCGGCTGGAGGTTAGGATGTGATCATTTGGCCGCTGGTTGTCTATTGTAACTAGTCTGCAGTCTGGTCTGTCTTTCTCTGCATGTGCATTTTAAAAGCTCCCCGGGCTGCCTATAGCAGCAGCCCTTGAATGAGAGTCTCACAGGCTTTTAATGATATTCAGAGCTGTTAAGTGGAGTTTCCCAGAGGACAAAAATCACAGTCTACCACTGGCTTCAGAGTCCTTTATTCCACCCTTGGAGAATTGCTGCACATAATAGATTGAATAAGACTGGGCTGATTTGCATCCCTTATCCTCCAATCGGTGACTGAGCTTCTTAGCTTCTTTATGCTTAGATGACTATTGGGTGTTTCACGTACATTCCAGAATCTTTTTGTCTCAAAAATAACTGATACCCTACTCTGTTTATATGTGAGATTATTGATTTTTTTCCTTAATAATAGGACTTGTCATCCTGGCTTTCTGCTGGCTTTTTATTAATTTAAGAAACATTTTCCCATGCTAACATTGAACAGTTTTTTCGTCATCCTTTGCTTATCCATAGTTACTTTCAGTGATTAAATGGTTTCATTTTCATTTCCTCTGGATTTTCTTTATATGGAGAAACTTCTGTTGACTGGTTAAGACAGTGCCAAAGGCATGCGTGGAGTATGTGAAGCTGGTGATCTTGCTTCTGTTCTACCTTATAACACAAAGAGTTACCATTGTAAATAGTCCTGCCACCCAGCCTCATGTTTACACATGGGATTTGCTAGTGCGGTATATGTCAAGAGGCAGAATAAAACAGCGGGGCTCTGAGGTCTGGTTCCTTGAACGTGCTCTCAGGAAGCAGAATAAGCAGGTCTGTAAAAATGGTGGCTGCTTAGCATATCTCTTGTCCACCTGCATAGGAATCATTGTGTAGTGCCACGACCACCAATACCTCCAATTCAAGAGAAGCAAGACAAAGGCATCTGCCAAGGGAGAGGGCATAATGGGTGCAGGGGAGGTTGTACCCAGAAGCCAAAGATAGGCAGCATGCTTCAGAGAGTCTCACCCCTGGGAAGAGTTTAGAAACACCAGCTAGTACACTGAATGAATCACAAGCCTCTTTGACCTCACTCAGCAAGTTAGGTAATTTCTTCCCAGGCCAGAAGTATCCACAGGGAGAGGTAACGCTCAGAGGTTCTGAGCGACTAAGAATTTAACAAAGTTCAGAGCATAGGCGGACACATCACCATTGATGTTCAACAGTGCCTCAGTGAGAGAGCATGAAGTACAACGTCTGAAAGATAAGTTCACTTCCAAACTGACCCAGTCTTGCAAGTGGACACACATGAGGAGGAAAACTACCGCTGCAACTTAAATAAATGGCTGTCAGAGCGATCACATTAAAAAAGACTTACCATAAGAAATAGAGCCAAGTGACCAGTGCATACCACAGCAGTATTTTCTGCATAGGTGTTGCCAGCATGAACACTCTAAATTGGAAAGAGATTTCCAATTCGGGTTTTTTGTCTCTCTGACCCTACAGCTCTACTCAGATTCTCTGGGAATTTCTTCAGCTTACAAACAGTTCTCTTAATTGATTAGCAGGTGGCATGCTGCTCCCTGGCTCGCCCTAGCCCCCCCCCCCAGGTTGCTATGGAGACACAGCCGCCACTTCCCTGTTGTGTCTGTTCTGTAGAAGAAGGTCTTGTGAACCTATTGGACAGGCTGCTGCTGGCATTTTCTATTCGTGGGTGTCAATTCCACGTACCTTTTTGGCTGAACAAGGGAAACGAGGCCCTTTCGCTAGCTCGAGCGCTTACATCTTGCAACACTATTTTTCTTTAATGGGGTAACTTTTCTTTTTCTTTGCTTTACTGCCTTACATTGCTAGTTCTTAAGTACCAGAGTGTTAATGTCCTTGAACGCATGTTCACTTTCTTAAAGATGCTAGGTACCCCTGCAAATGGACTCAAGAATGCTAATACCACTGACAACACCTGTCTTGTTTAAATACTATGCACAGTTTGAGATCTCTGTGTGTGTGTGTGTCTGTCTGTCTTTCTCTCTGTCTCTGTCTCTCCCTCTCCCCACCCCTCACACACACACACACACACACACACATACAAGATCTAATGCAAATCAGTATTTTTTGTACCTTTGTTATAAGTTTCCTACCAGTGTAAAAAGGACAGGGGTATTTTTAAATCAGTTCTCAAAGGTCATTTCCAGAGACTTTAGTTCACACCTAAAAACCAACGAGTCTAACCTATGCAACTTTTGTGCCTTCAATAAAAAATGCATTTAATGCATTAACACTAGTTTTTACTTTAAATTTTATTATTTATTTAATTTATATGTATGGATGTCATGTTTGGATATATGCTTGTATACCGCATATGTGCCTAGGATCTGTGGAAGCCAGAAGCATGTGAGCTTCTCTGGAATGGACTTATAGAGAGGTGTGAGCTAGGAATTGAATGTGTGTCCTCTGGAAGAGCAGCTAGTGCTCTTAACCGAGGAGCCGTATTTCCAGCCTTCCCTCCAGTTTTTCCTTAAATACCAACTCTTATGTATGAAGTAATCTGAACATCATGATGGTGGGAAAAAGGGCAGCACCAACCATAAACAGCTCCTTTCCACACACTGAACGTAGGCTCCATGCAGGCACCAGGCTGCTTTGACCACGAGGATTCTGGTGGGGCCAGGATTTGGAATCTGTGTTTGTCACCTGGCCTCACACCTTACAGAGTACCTCAATACAAGTGATAACGTTTGTATAAGTAGGGAAGCAGTTTCAAGTGCATTACCATCCTTTTACAGGAAGCACACAGTCAGCTCTTGAGAACTGGTGCCAGGGCCTTCCATTTAATGCAATCACAGCAAGTGATTGGAGTCGTCCACTCTGTTCCCTAAGGCCCACACAGGCTACCTGTCAGATCTCACACTGAGAGTGAGTCTGAACGATAGAGTGCATAGTGAATAATTAAAGTGAAATCAAGAAAGCAAACCATGGAAGCACAAAACGACCAGACCATGTCTACCAAACGGTCATAGTCTACCACTTTTAAAAAGGAAAAATAAATAAATAACAGAAACAACAAAAAACTTGGATGAAGTTATACTGCTTCAAACAGATAACAGGCTCAGCTGAACATCACTGTCAAAATACCATGCATGTTTATTCTGTATTAACTATTTTAAAATCAGAAGAGTGAGTCACATAACTCATATGAAGTGTTCATGTAGTATATTGAAAGGGAAAAAGATAGTTTTAAGTTAAAATCATTCTCTTTGAAATCTGCAAGGCATTACATATAGTTAAATGATATTTTTGAGGTAACAATTTGGCTCATGCCTCACTATTAGATTAGTATTATTCCACAGTGGGAAAATCTCTTTACAGTCCGTAAGTTTGTCATAAAAAGTAAAAGAGGTGGAGTAAATATGAGTGGGTGGTACATCCCTCCGAGAACCACAGAGTTTTAGGTCTCCTGGTCTGGCACCTTTGATAATATTAGAAGATGGTGGTGACATCTAAGAGGAGCCGGAGGCCTTAGGAATTAGAACTCACCATCTCAGAAGGAGCTCACATCTCTCTAAAACTCAGTTCCCAGTTTTTTCCTTTGGAATGGTTTAGGGACAATGTAATATCCAAAGCAAAAAGGAAAAGACATCTCCTATAGAACAAAGAGATTTATAGCCTTCAACACTGCATCCCACTCTGTGAGAGGTGAGTCTAGATGAAAATGTACAAGCAGGATCAACGAAAATTAGAAAGAAGGAACTAGGCCTGACTGCATGGCAGGGTGAGCTCTGGGCAAATCCATGGAGACTGATGGGAGCTGCTTTACGCATCCATCTCTACTGTAAGTCGCCTGTGTACTTGAAATAATCACAACACAGAGGTTTAGATTCCATCTCTCTGCCTTCCAGTTCACTTGATATAAACAGCACTTTGAAGGCTATTTTCGTTTCCTTAACATCCATTTAACTCAACTGTATTGTTGATAAGTCTTATAATAAAATGATCCTTCTAGAACAAAGGGAAGATATGTAACTGTTGCTATGCTGCATAGACCCTGAAAGAATTTGGAATGATTATGAAGGAGGCAGATTTTGAACACAGAAATAAAATTGAGAAACATCCCAGTACTTCCCAGATGTTAACTATTGGTCCTATGTTGGGCTTTCGTAATAGCAACCCCAATGTGACACACCCTCAGAGCAAGCCTGTGACTCTGATAAATCCCTCAGGTAACTGCATCTTTCCATCCCTTCATTTAAAAATAAATAAATAAGGTGAGGCTAGGAACTGTGGGGTTTTGGGTTGTTTTTTTCTGATTTTTTTTTATTCTTTTTGTTGTTGTTGTTGGTTGTTAGATATGTTCTCTCTCTCTCTCTTTCTTTCTTTCTTTCTTTATTAGTTTTTCGAGACAGGGTTTCTCTGTATAGCTCTGGCTGTCCTGGAACTCACTTTGTAGACCAGGCTGGCCTCGAACTCAGAAATCCGCCTGCCTCTGCCTCCCAAGTGCTAGGATTAAAGGTGTGTGCCACCACTGCCCAGCAGATATTTTCTTTATTTACATTTCAAATGCTACCCTGAAAGTTCCCTATACTCTCCCCCTGCCTCACTCCCCTACCCACCCACTCCCATTTCTTGGCCCTGGCATTCCCCTGTACTGGGGCGTATAAATTTTCAATACCAAGGGGCCTCTCTTCTCAATGATAGCCGACTAGGCCACCTTCTGCTACATATACAGCTAGAGACATGAGCTCTGGGGGTACTGGTTAGTTCATATTGTTGTTCCACCTATAGGGTTGCAGACCCCTTCAGTTCCTTGGGTGCTTTCTCTAGCTTCTCCATTGGGGGCCCTGTGTTCCATCCTATAGGTGACTGTGAGCATCCACTTCTGTATTTGCCAGGCACTGGCATAGCCTCATACGAGACAGCTATATCAAGGTCCTTTCAGCAAAATATTGCTGGCATCTGGGTTTGGTGGCTGATTATAGGATGGATCCCCGGGTGGGGTAGTCTCTGGATAGTCCATCCTTTTGTCTTAGCTCCAAAGTTTGTCTCTGCAACTCCTTCCATGGGTATTTTGTTCCCTATTCTAAGGAGGAATAAGGTAGCTGTAAGGAGCCGCCCTCACATTGGCCATTACAAGATGGCGCTGATGGCACTGGCACCTGTGTTCTAAGTAGTAAACAAGCAAGCTGCGCATGTGCTGGGGTAGCTTCCCACCCCATGTGCCCGTGATGACAACTCCGGCCGATGGGCTGCAGCCAATCAGGGAGCGACACGTCCGAGGTGGAGGACAGTCCTCCATAAAAGGGACGGGTTTCCGCCATTCTAGGGCTCTCTCTCTCTCTCTCTCTCTCTCTCTCTCTCTCTCTCTCTCTCTCTCTCTCTCTCTCTCTCTCTCTCTCTCTCTCTCTCTCTCTCTCTCTCTCTCTTTCTCTCTCTCTCTCTCTCTCTGGCGCTCTCTTTCTGGCGCTCTCTCTCTCTCTCTCTCTCTCTCTCTCTCTCTCTCTCTCTCTCTCTCTCTCTCTCTCTCTCTCTCTCTCTCTGGCGCTCTCTTCTCCACTGGCTCCTGATGGGGTAAGCAATAAAGCTTGTGCCGCAGAAGATTCCGGTTGCCCTGAGCGTGTTCTTACCAGGGGGAACAAAAGTGCGGGCAATAGGTAGCCACACGTTGGTCTTCTTCTTGATTTTCTTGTGTTTTACAAATTGTATCTTGGGCGTTCTATGTTTCTGGGCTAATATCCACTTATCAGTGAGTGCATCTCTAATGACTTCTTTTGTGATTAGGTTACCGCGACAGGATGATATCTTCTAGATACATCCATTTGCCCAAGAATTTCATAAATTCATTGTTTTTAATAGCTGAGTAGTACTCCATTGTGTAAATGTACCTCATTTTCTGTATCTATTCCTCTCTTGAGGGACATCTGGGGAGCTGTGGTTTCATGGAGGTCCATAGCTGGACTTCAGACTTGGATCTTTCTGTTGTAAGGCTTCTCCTGTGCGTGCAGTCTGCTTCCTCTCCTAATGCATGCGTTCTCTTTCCTCTTTGGACCCACTGTGCTTCCTTTCTTGCCTTTCATAGCGGCTGTCACTTTATATCCAGTGCCTCCATTCTCTAAGCTTATGTCCATTAGTGCACACTGAGCTGGACACCTCAACCATCCCTCTTGCTGTCTGGAAGTGATCGTTTTCTCAGATGTTGAGTAATTTGGATATTAAACACTATAGAAATAGCCTGAAGGTCATGATTTCTTTCTCTCCCTCCCGTCTCTCCCTGTCTCAATCTCTTTGCTAATCTCTCCAGTTTCTTTTTTAAGCAGATATTTTATTTTGAAAACCAGTGTATTCAGATCTATCTTTTAAAGATCGTCTTTGATTCTTTAACACACACACACACATTTACCATATACTAAAGGGAAAAAATATAGCTCAGTAATTTCAGATGCAATTATGCTTTAAATCAAATGAAATTCATTTTATTAAGTATATTTTATTCACAGAGGTCAGAAGTCGGTGATCTCCACCTAGTAGAATTAATAGGATAAAACAGGAAAGTCCTCTCCAGTTCTTCACAATAAGTCCTGCTGCCAGACACTCAGGGGCCATTAAAATATCTAGCTTCATTTATTCATAGGAAGTTTGAAACACAGACGTCCTTTAAAGGTGTTTGTTCCCTTTACACTAAAGTAGTAGTAAATGATAGCACTACTCAGAACATAAACCAATGAGAATGTGCTATCAGCTCGTAAAATAATAAGTAAAGAAAAATCTCCAAACAAACAAACGGTCCGTTCATGGCTCTGTCATGTTAGTCATCACCAGTGCTGGAGTGGGCACTGAAAGAGCTGGATAAAGTCTTTCTGGAAACACAGGTAGCACACTAGTATCCTCCAGAGTCCATGACTTTCTCCCCTGTGGGCACGTGAGCCGCTAAGCTCATTAACAGTAGAGACTTTAGACCTCAGACACTCTTACTCTGTAAGCAGTGAGCAAATTGCAGTCCAGAGGGGGGATCCGGGCATCCTGACTTCTCTTAGGTCAGAGTCTGAGGCTTACTGATGGCAAACACATTTGTACATCGAGGTGACAGACACAGAAATCAAAAGAGCAACACCAACCTATCGTTGTTCTGATAAAATCAAGATGAAATCTAAATTCATGTTTCCAATGAGTATAAAATGTGAGCATATGGCTGAACCTAGAGGCCAGAATAAGTTTGTGAGTAAATGCTATGAGTTTTTAAACAGATACTAAATGTTTTTTTCTGGAAAATGTTTTCAAGAAATTCCTTTCTAAAACTTCCTAGTAATGTCAGAGTTAAGTCATGTTTGCAAAGAGTTGCAGTGAATTTACCATGCAATAAAGTAGAAATATGCTTAGGAGCCCCTCAGTTACAAGTGTGTTAATGAGTAGCAACAGAACTAGGAAAGCCTGATGACCGCCTCAGACTTTAGAGCAGTATCAGGTAGCTCCAGTGGAGGCCAGCACAGGGACGGCTCATTCAGACGCTCCATTCCACGTACAACTGGTAATCTCCCAAGAACCCAGTGCCTTGGATTCCGTTGTTCCGCCCAACTCTGCCAGATCTGTTAACTCGGCTGGCGGTGGCAGTTGATTTGGGTCACAAGAGTACAGTGCCTAACCCCAAGAAAAAGTATCTTTGTTTACTTTTCTCGTACAGCTAAATTGCAGAAGATGCTCAAACAATCAGTAGAAAATGTCTAAGCAGGAGATAGTGATGTGCCATAAATGTCAACAAAACTTTCTGTAAACTCAGGTGTGTTGCTTTCCAGTGTTTATCAAGAAAGCAGTAATCCTGGTGAAGCACTGAGCTTCGGCAGTTCACTTCAAGTCTGTATGGTAGGTCAGAATTGTAATAAACACTAACAAAGCGAACTAAACTGTAAAAACATCCTCCGCGCCTCTCATCTCTTTCCTTTTCGTTAATTAATGCTCATTGAGTGACAGAACCCCTGGGTGCAAGGGCTGATATCTAGAGTGAGCATTCCCATCCCCTGAAAATAAACAAACCAGATAATTACGGGATGGCTGAGGGAACTGACAAGGTTTTGTGGCAGAGAACCACGGGATACAATTTTAATTTTATACAGTGTTGTTGGAGAATGCTTCACTTAGAAATCTCTGTGCCCAGCCCTAACGGTGAGGAGAAGTTACGAAGAGATTGGAGACACAGTGAACACAAGGACTGGGGAGAGAATCTGGGGAGTTGAAGGAACGAATAGACTGACAGACACCAAGTGACAGGGATTAGATACTCAGACTGGAGCATGATGTGCAGGCTGAGGCAAAGCCATTGATTTTTATTCTGAATTTCGTGGAAAGCCTTTGAAGGGTATTATATAGAGAGATGATCAGAATTTTTGTTGGGTTGCCAACTGTGGAAAGAATGGCTTGGGGGAGGGGAGTGGTCTTTGGGGACCATTTGCTATGGTACACATGGAATACATACAGCCCCGGAAGTAGACAAAGGCAAAGCCTGAAAGCTCATCTGGGTTATAAAATAAACAGACTATGGTGGTGGCTTATATTTCCTTCTGGGGTTTACATGGAGTTGCTAAAGGCATTCTTTTTAAGAGTCTATAAATCCAGAGTGTATATCTGTAGGAGTGCAATAAGGTGTGCAGTGCCTTCTCTCTCTCCTCTCCATGTTCTCCTCCCCCTTAGTCCTCACAGAACCTGAGCAAGACACTTTCCAACACAGAGTTTTTATAAGGTGTCTGCACTGGCAGCTGCAGGATTTATTGTCTCATTGCTGTCTGATTCCAACCCTAGGATTTTGTCTTTCATACCAAGTTCATATATCCAGTAACTCAGCATTTTTAGATTGGGAGTAAAATCCAAGGAAGCTTTCAGAAGCTCTGAGTATTTTGTATATCTTTAAAATGTTGTCATTTGTGTTATTTATTGCATAGTGCATATACAGTGTCATAGTCAAGCATTGTCTTATTGTAATTTAATGTTTTCCCACTAAGCAACACAAAAAGAAATTTCAGAGCATGAAGGTTAATTTATCAGACTTAATAGCACCAAACAAATGTAGCTCCATCTTAAGCAGAAAGACCAGAATAGGAAAAGTGACATTAGAAAAAAGCAAAACCCACAGGAGAATTAGATTAAGCTTTCAAAAGAACTGACTCCCCAGCTGCCACCCCACCCAAGGAAATAAAAGGACAGGCATTTAAAAATGAACTCTTCACTGAAGACTTTGTCTGTTGTGTCTCTGCAGTCGTCATAGTTTTCAATATTAACAGTGAGTTCCCTTTCAGTTCCAATATGACAAGTTCCTTTGAGGTAGAGTGAGAGTTCACCTTTCTTTGCCTCCTGTTATTTCCCTCTACTGAACTATGAAAGCAAAGGCAGTGGTGAAATGGCAACACGGAGGACAGAGTCTGTTTACTCCTAGGGAGATGGTGCTCATTTCCTGGTATGAGATTGTATGTGTGTGTGTGTGTGTGTGTGTGTGTGTGTGTGTGTGTGTGTTGGGGGTGGGGTGCTACTCAGCAAGGAATTCTAAGGAGAGACTCGTGGTGTATGTTAACTATTATTTTAAGAGTGCATTTTCTAGTGATGGGTGTATGCTCTGACAGTGTTGACTCTAATTGTAGGCAGATGCAGAAACAGATAAAGACCCTAACCCAGAAGAGTCAGGGTGCGCACTTGCTGCTGTGTATAGTAAATGATACGATAGCTATCAGTCAGACTAAAACGCACCACTCCATAACATAACATGCTGAAGCGACTCCATCATCAAAGCCAAGTGTGGAATACTGGTGAGTTTCTACAGGCAAATAGGAATGTACCATGATTTCAAATGCAGCGTAGCTTCTAGAAAATCTAGTAAAGGGGTGGAGTCATCTCTGCTGACTTAAAAAGAATTCAGAGTCATCTATTGGACTGAACCCCATAGTCACACTTCCTTAATTAAATAAACGGCTGAAAGAATAAACAAAAGTTTCTGGGGCTGGAGAGATGGCTGGGAGGTTAAGAGCACTGGCTGCTCTTCCAGAGGCCCCAGCTCCATTCCCAGCACCCACATGGCAGCTCACAACTGCCTCTGACTCCAGCTCCAGGAGTCTGACAACTGTCACACAAACATCCACACAGGAAAGGACCGATGCATATAGAATAAATTAAAAAATAAATACATACTTGTTTTTTTAGTAAGAAAAGAAAATACTGTTTTAAAGAAGAAATGTTTCCCAGCCAATGTGTGATGGAATGCTCTATGCAGGTCTCTGCAAACCTAGTCAGAATCCTTACTCACTCACTACACTCCCCTGTCCCCTTAACAGAGGAGTGTGCTCCAAGCTAAGTAAGCCCAGCAAAGTCCTGTTTTCTCATGTGTGTTTCCCATGCTGCTTCTGTTTAACAGATTTTGAGATATATTCACATTTCCCACATAACAAAGAACTGTATTTTCCCATATTCATTGTTATTTAGCATTTCCTTTCCCATGTCCATTGTTACTTAGCATTTCCCTTGTTATGGCTGAGATTATACAAGACCAACCTTTTCTAGGGTAGTCATAAGATTTTTGCAAAGCTTTGTAGGTGGTAAGAAAATATCATCATTTTTTATATCATTTCTATCATGTCATCCCAAAAGTACTCGGGCAGTTAATACTCAACTGGCAAGAGTGGTCAGCTATATGAGTAGGTAAGATACAGAGAGTAATGGCTGACTTGTTGCCCTAAATCCCTCTCCGCCTCCTTCATGACTTCCTGGAACACATGTAGAGTTCAGTATGACAGGGGGGAACAAGTTACATTGTTATTATTACCATAAATAAACAAAAAGACTTTTCTGTCTACAAAGAATGCAGCTTTAAAAGTAAGGAGTCTTTTCTGAAGAAAGTCAATTAATGAATCATATAATCTTACAAAAAATAATATCCCCTTTTCATCAACTTATTTGCTAAAGAATCCCCCATGTGTTTATAAAGATGTATGAGAGCTTGTTACCTAGAAAAGTCATTATCCACATTTGGATCTCTGCACTTGACTAATAATTTTTTGTATAGAAGTGAGTGCTTGTTGGTAAAGGTTGTTCATGTGGCAACTCACGAGTTACAGGCTTAAAGCCCTCTAGAGAGTCTTAAGTACGTCCTTGCCATCCATAGCATCCTGCTTCCTGGGTAGAGCGGCTGTAGAGTTGGGGTAGCCACCACATTCTTTCCTATATGGTTAGTGGCCTGAGCTATCACATTAGTGGGGCTCTGAGCCATTATTTAGATAATGTTATGTAATGTAGTTGCAATTCTCATTATTGAGGCCATTTATTATTTACAACATGTCACTTTGTCATAGCTAGTTCACCAAAATAGATTAACCTTTAGCATTTACAATATTTAGGAAAAATTGAATTAGTAGTTATTCCATATTTAGTGTTTTTATTAAAAGTCATAGGGCTTTGGGGGCATCATTTTAATACCCACTGAGACCTACTCTGTACATGGTATAAGTTTAGAATGCAGGGTTTTTTTTTAACTGCTCATTCACCTATGCAATTGTCACTGTGCTTTTTAGACCACCTCTATTGCTTTTTAAAAAATATTTAACCAGCTAATTTTATTGTACCTTGTTTTTAAGTAAAATTCAAATCCACTTTCCAGGAAAAATAAACAGATTTTCAATGACGGGTTGGCCAAATAATTAGCTTGTAAGAAAAATCAAGGATTACTGACTCAATGAATATAACTGACTGGAGTGCATTTTGTGGAATACTATGTACTTTTGAACATATATATACTTAACCCCCTTTCTTCACCTTTCTTCACCTTTCTTCTTTAATAGAATGGGGGAGATGTTTGCCTGTTTACCTATCATTAGAGAGGTTATAACACGTGTCAGTCACTAAACATTAGAATCTTCTCATCATATACACAGGCAGGCACATGAACTTACCTGTTCAGGAGATATGTGGAAAAGGAAGAATGGATGACATGAACCATTAGTCACTCTTATGCCACTTTTTGTGCCTGTAAGCCACATTAGTTGAGGAGACTCAGTGCTCCTTTCCCATATACACTGTTGTTGATGCGCTGTGAGGTTATAATATGAACTCTAGATTGGGCCCTGCTGCTTTATTTATAGAGGCACCAGCAAGTGACTTACCTTCCTAAGCCATTGTTACATTATTTAGAAAAGTGGGCTTAGCTAATTTTATAACTGGTGTTGGCCACTTGTGGATGTCTGATATGCTTAAGTCCTTCCCTGGGGGCTGGAGTTCAGCAGAACTCCATTTAGCTCCCTGAGGTAGGGCAGGCAGTTAGCCCTGAGGTAGGGCAAGCAGTTAGCCCTGAGGTAGGGCAAGCAGTTAGCCCTGAGGTAGGGCAAGCAGTTAGCCCTGAGGTAGGGCAGGCAGTTAGCCCTGAGGTAGGGCAGGCAGTTAGCCCTGAGGTAGGGCAGGCAGTTAGCCCTGAGGTAGGGCAGGCAGTTAGCCCTGAGGTAGGGCAGGCAGTTAGCCCTGAGGTAGGGCAGGCAGTTAGCCCTGAGGTAGGGCAGGCAGTTAGCCCTGAGGTAGGGCAGGCAGTTAGCCCTGAGGTAGGGCAGGCAGTTAGCCCTGAGGTAGGGCAGGCAGTTAGCCCTGAGGTAGGGCAGGCAGTTAGCCATTATTCTAGAGAACAGCATGCTTCCTCCAGCTCTGCATTTATATTAGCCAGGAAGTAGGCTTTGCAGAGGACAGATGAAGTAAGTGGTCTTCAGCCATTTCTTCGTGGTAAGGCTGTTGGAGGAGTCAACAGGGCATAAACTGTAGCACAACACAGTGCCCAGCAGAGTGCACATGCTTTCTTCATTATTCTCAATGCCACGTTGAGTACACACAGTGCATATTTTATATCCCAATTCCCAGTGGCCTCTGAAACAATTTTTAAATACCTGTTACATGTTTGTGATTATAGGTAAAGAGCCCAAACAGCCACTAGTAGGTACGCCAATGCCCCCAGTGCTACCGCAGAAAACCATGATCTTTCGTCCAGACGGAGCTTGGGGAAGATGGTCCAAGCACGTGACTTGGCCTTTTCCTCCCGCAGAGGAAAATAACCAGGATCTTGACATCATCGTCCTTTCTTTGACCAAAGGCTATGTGTTAGCAGTCACTTCAGAGGCGTTTCTAGCTGCACTGGACATAATCCAAACATGCTGTAGAGCCAGAGGACTCTTGATGAAGGAACAGGAGCCTCTGACAGTAAACTCTTGGCCTCTCTAGAAACACTTGTTGGTGACACATGAGAGGGAACCACCATCAGGCAACATAGAGAAAGACGAGAGCCAGCCGTACAAATGTGAGAGGATAGGAAAGAAAGGGTCCAAACATGGGCTTTATCATTCTTTTTAAAGAACCGAAGGAGAATGCTAATATGGAAATTGCAGAAATGGACTTGGGAGTCTTTCTTTCTTTCTTTCTTTCTTTCTTTCTTTCTTTCTTTCTTTCTTTCTTTCTTTCTTTTTTTCTTCCTTCCTTCCTTCCTTCCTTCCTTCCTTCCTTCCTTCCTTTCTTTCTTTCTTTCTTTCCTTCTTTCTCTCTTTTTTCTAATTTTCTTTTTAGGGGGAGCTTTTCTTTCTAAAAGCATTATATCACAAGTCATTGACACTGGAGACTATTTCATAAAGATTACCACTTTTTTCAAATTAATACATAGTATTATTCATAATATTACCTGGTTACGTCCAGAATAATTTATTAGTTACATAATTTTTATATGAAAACTTCAACTTTCTTTTGTTATTCAAACAATTGACTCTCCAAAGCACATTGAATCTTTACATCCATGTAGTCTTTGTCCTTGAGAGTCCACTTTCCAGGTCAAAGCAGTTCTTCCCTCATGTGATGTGATCACACCAATCAGAAACCACAAAGTCTTCAGAGGCACCTGCCCCAGGTATTCTGTTCTTAGCCTGACTCTGCAGCTGAGCAAGGGTGTTATTAGGCATTGGAAATTTTGTTGAATTCTTAAATTTGCTCTCAAGAATGTTGTGATGGGTGGTTTGCTCAACTTAGACCATCAGGTGAAATTGCTTTTCAGTTAAAAGAAACATTTCTCAGAATTGGCTCAGGGCAGATCATTGCAATTACCTGGTTACATCTAGAATTGCTAAACTGTGAAGTATGAAACCTCCGCACACTGTAGCAAATATGATACAAAGAAAATAAAGCAGTCTCTAAGCCAAACCTTATCAGCTTAAAATTACTCCTGGGGATTTATACTTACCTGACCACACCTCTGTCTTTTTCAACCCAGCATATTTTGAATAATCTGAACTTTAATTAATGATTATTAATTTGACATGGAACTCTCCGCAGATGCCCAGATACCATCTGGAGAATGCTAGAAATTACACATAATAAATGTTTCTCTTATATGACTCTTTGTACCCAATTAGAAATGCATGTGACTTTCTGCTATGAAGCTAAGTTTTTCGGGAAATCAAACGTCATAAATGCAGACAGATAAGATCTTTCGCACATTCCCTCCATGTCCCTAATGACGGCAGCAGACTGGTCTCACATGTCAGAGTGCTCTCAAAAGGTCATTTCTCAAGGGAGCACAGAGCCACCTCTGCTGATGGAGTCTTGGCTGCAGGATCTAAGGCTCCTCCTTCCGTGTGGCCTGTTTCCCACTCCGCATCCTACTCTTTCCTTCAGCACTCCGCACTCTCGAATCCTGCTCCATTACCTGTCCACCTTAGTCCGACCCCTCACACTAATGTCACAAGTTCCTGCAGTCCTCTATTGCGAGTGGCTCAGTGCTTCCCTCCATGGTTAGCACCCAGTAGATCTTTCTTTGTTGAACAGATGCTAAGAACTCTGCGTCCTTGAAAACAAATGTAGCATAGCGAGAACCATGGTATTTTAGGGAACAATCTTAACTCTTCGCAGTTAGAAAGAGCATTTTCATTTGTCTCACCGCACAGTACACACACACACACACACACTCACACACACACACACACACACACACACACATATATACTTAAATGGAGTCTGTCTCTGAGCTGTAGAAAGGCAGATTCTGACAAAGCAGCAGAGGCTCAGGCCTGGCCAGGGCAAGATGGTCTTGACCACTGTTCAGGAAACTATGCAGCCATGTTTGGGAAAAATCAAGGAGTTCAAACTCAACTTCGTGCCTCAGTCTAGAAACGGTAGTTACGGCTTGGCACATTACAGCTTTCTTAGGACTAAGACACACCAGCAATTCCACAGTTCCAGAGTCCACACACCGATACCAGGAACACAGGCTGGGTGCATTGGAAACAAGCACTTGGGACTCCAGAGCAGTCTGTACTGAAACAAGAGGCCACTTGTTTTCACTGCCCCTCTCTGAGCACCGTCTGTGGGAAACAGCACCATTTTCCCTTGGCCTTAGCCCTTCCTTCGCTCCTACCCAAAACTCACTGGCATGCCGGCTGCTCCGGAGTCATTCTGCTCTTGATTTTATTATTAGTCTCTCCTGGAAGAAGAGTTCTGCTTTGACAAGAAGCTGGCCAGGCCTCCTCTGCACACCGTACTAAATACCGGTAGGAAGTGCTCCAGACCCTGGGCAGAAGCACTGAACACAAGAAAGCATGGCCATGCTTCATGCTCAGTGTCCCTCTGCTTCCTTGTGCCAAGCCTGGAGTTAGGAACAGCAGACCTCACTCTGTCACAGGCCACTTCTGGGCTTTCCTGCTTCTTCCGGAGTGCCAGGTGATGCATTGCCTTTTGGCTGATTCAGATGGAACATTGGGCTATGACTGCTACGTTAGACTGAATCTCATTGCTTATGTGACTGACCAGGAAGGAACTGGACTTTTAGGATTCCTTCTGTTATATTTCCCAAGATGAGAATGTGACAGGAAATCTTATTTTAAAACAAACCACAATCCATGTTCTAACTGACCAAAAAAAAAAAAAAAAAAAAAGATAACTGTCAATCTTGAAGAAATTAGGCAGGGATGGCCTGTTAACCAGACTGGCCAGTTGCTGAACATGCCCTCATTTCTGGCTCTCAGGGACTCTCAGGACCCTGCTTGCAGTTTCAAAGTCTATACTGCATTCTGCCCACCAGGCCATTACCCAATGGGATGAGGCTTGTCGAACCCCTTGGAAACAATTCATATTGCCTTTTGAGTCTGTCTGAAAGGAAAGGTATTTTTAGAAATAAGGAAAGAGATAATTGAAAAGCTCTGTATTCATCTTTCTGTGCCCTAGGACATTGATTTTTCAGATGTTGTAATGTATTACACAGAGAAATGGTCCCCTGGACTTTTATACATATTTGTGACTCTAGTGCCCACAGCACTCGTTGTAAGCCATTCACATTCAGAGATTCCATGTGCCTTCTGGTATTTTTGTCTGACCTCAATCTATTTTAGAAATATGTTTTATGTGCTAAAGGGGAAGAAAGCAAGTCTTACTGGTCTCTCCCTCGCTCCCCCAACACCCGTGGTACCCATGAGGAGGAGGCAGCTGCACACAGCATTGTTCTCCGTGTGTTTGGTAATTCCCCGGTCTCTGCTTCTAGCTTTAGGGTCCATGTTTCGATCTGCTGGCTTCAGCAGTACTGCCCTACCTGGTGCAAAGGAAGTGCAGGCTTTGTATGCAGAAAATTCTCCACAGACATCAAAATTCCATCAGTGCTTGGTAAAGCTGGGCTGAGCCATGTTTGAAATGATGTATGTCCCCTCCCCAGCTACCTTGATGGAGAGAAGGAGCAGCTAGGCAGATAGAAAGAGGAGCAGCCCAGTGCAAAGCACAGGGGTTGGGCAGTTCAGACTGGGCACCTGTCCTTGCTCCTTCCCACCGTCTAGCAAGCAGGGTGACAGCTGGCTTGGATTTGGTCCTTGCCTGGCATTTGAGTGGGGTTCTGTTGACATGACCGTGTGTTTCTTCTGTGTGAGCCACCACCTCTGAGCCAAACTTCCTGTCCCTGCCATGTTACTTTCTGTATCTCCATCCCATTGCCTTCAGCTGTGACAAATCTATTAGAAGAGCTGTTTGACACTGGCTCTTATGCCTCTGATATCTTAATAGCATATTGAGTGAAAATTTGTAGAATATGTGGAAATACATCCATCTAATGATTACCCTCTAAATCTTATTTGGAGGTGTGTGTTCAGTTTAAAAGAATTTCTGAACAAGCTTCATGGGCTATGGTATAGTCAGTATGTTCCTAGAATGTGAATAAATTAACCTTTAAACTTGATTGGAGATTTAAAAAAAAAATTTCCCATGCACACATGAAACCTTCTGCCCAATAGGTTAGACAGTACAATGGCATTTTGCTCCAGTTACTATAGCTAAGAAACATTAGGTTTTCTTTGAATTTTCATACAACTATATCTTGCACCTTGGCGTGTGTGTGTGTGTGTGTGTGTGTGTTCTGTGTGTGTGTGTGTTCTGTGTGTGTGTGTGTGTGTGTGTGTGTAATATCACATTTTTCCAATAAGCTATAAGCAATGAAGTTCAATAAAAATGAAAAGCCATTTGAAAAGAGTTTTGACAAAAGCAACTTGATTCCTGGTTGGGTTGTGGGTAGCTGTAACCTGGTTGGGTTGTGGGTAGCTGTAACCTGGTTGGGTTGTGGGTAGCTGTAACCTGGTTGGGTTGTGGGTAGCTGTAACCTGGTTGGGTTGTGGGTAGCTTTTACAGCTTTAAGACAAGGTGGTAACAGATTATACCATGGAGATTTCTTACATACTTAACCTTGGTGAACATTAAACCTGTCCCTTCAACAGCTTACTGCAGGATGAGATGCATCATATGGAAGGATCCATTCTGCCTTTGACACTGATGTAAATTTGGCTTCCACTAAGTTTATATTAGGTGCTATACAGAAGCCATTCAATTTTCGCAAAAGTTCAATTCAGAATTTGGTGTGTGAATCTGTTTGTATGACAGATGTCATCACTTCACTGTTCTGTCGGGTGAGCCAGTGAAGAGACCTCAGGCTTGTACTGAGCTTATGTGCCTCCTCACCCTGTGGCCCCAGGTCACCTAGAAACCACATTAACTCTCCTGCTCCGACCTCTGCCGATTCGGTGGTAAGTCCACTACCCAGGCGGAGTGTTTACATTCTGTGTTAAGATTTACACCTGCGAGTTTGACAAGAATCTGACAAGTCTGGTGACTTCAGTTTTCAATTTATACACTTTTTTATAAAAGAAACAATTATTTTAAACATTTAATTGATGAGTATTCTAAATATTTTTGCTAAAAAACTCTCAGTTTGAGTGTGCATATTGCAGCAGTGGTGGAAAGGTAGATCTTAGGAGACTGCAGGGCCGTGCTAGTCAGTGCTCAATTAGTCTGTATTTAGTGACTGTCACACCTCAAGCACTGCCCCACATGCTGTAGGGTCGGCAGTGAGGAATGCAGGCTAAAGTCCTTTCACACAGATAACTTCCATTCTAGTGTAAGTGAAGAAAGTCAGTCGGTAAGTGATGGGGAGCAAAGTAAACCAGAGCAGAGGCAGGCATCATTTCTCACAAGGACATAGTCAGGGAACGGTTAGGAAGTGCAGAGCAGTCTGGGTGAAGTCACCAGAGGAACAGTGATGGGCATGTGGCTGTAGTGGAGCATAAGGGGACCTGAAGGCATTGTGTCTTTACCACACAACTCTGGAGAAAGAATTGGTAAGCTATTTGTAACTAGAAGGAAGGACCAAGGAAGAATCCCACGAGCTTTCCAAGAGAGTAGAATCTCTCTTGCCGAGGAAGAGGCTGTTGCAGTCATCTGTAATTAAGGCTTGGACCCTAGTAAGAACAGGGGCAGTGGAGAGAAGCCATTTGGTCAGGACTGATAGAAGGCAGGGCCACCAGGACTTGCTAAAAGACCGAGAGGAAAGGCACACCAGGATGCCACTATTGCTGCCCAGTTATTTGTTTCCTTTCTGATGTGATGAAAGAGTTTTCCTGTCTATAAAATGATCACTGTCCTTCCCATTCCACTCGGCCACCCATATCAGCACGGTCCCTGGAGATCGCAACAGGTCCTCAGAGAGGAAATAGCTAGGCTGCAATGGCCAGGGGTGATGAGCCCTCAGGCAGCCATGAGCAGACTTCAGTGAGAAAGCTCATTTAGTTGGGAGGATAAAGGGATTTTTAAACCTTTGGACATGAGTAGGGGCTCTCAGGGTGGGTTATACTATTGGTTGGAGCCAGGGTGCTGAGGATGCCTCATTTGCATATAGAGGAATTCCAATGCTTGCTAGATATAAATCTTACAAGGAGGGAGGAAGTTTAAAGTGGCTACAGGCTATGTGACCCCTCTGGTGGGTCAAAGCTGGGAAGGGGCAGCATGGGACTCTATGTACTAGGACATCCAGTCCCCCCCCCCATACATGGCAGAAAGTGGTCCTACTTGTACAGATCTCAGGATAAGATCCTGCGGTTTGAACACCTCAACCCCACTCTTACTCCAGACTGTCTCCTCCTGCTCCCACGGCTTCCATAGAACACACCATAGGCAGAGTCAGCAAAGCTTACAACAACATAACACGAGGGTGGGAGCTCTTAATAATATTAACAAATATTACTGAAATTAAGTTATCAAATTCCCAGGTTCTATAACATGGTACCTTCCCTAAACTACAAATATGGAGGGTCAAAGAATGAAATATAAACAGAACAAAAACCAGAGATCCTGCATAATGTCTCTGAACCAAGAACAAAATCTAGAGAGATGCTGTGCAAAAGTTCTTCCTACAATTATTCAGCAAGACAGTCACTAGGACTCCAAAGAAATACAGTGAGTGCACTCCACCCCATGTTTTGTTTTGTACATTATAAGTTTGGTGAAAGTGCTTTGCTTAACATATCTCAGAGGGCTAAAGCCTTTGGCTACTGCTAAGTTATTTCTCCACCAGCAAAATAAGCCAATTCAAGCCAGATTAGAATGTGGGGTGTGTGTGTGTGTGTGTGTGTGTGTCTGTGTGTCTGTGTATCTGTGTGTCTGTGTATATGTATCTGTGTGTCTGTCTGTGTCTGTGTCTCTGTGTGTCTGTGTGTGTCTGTGTGTCTGTGTGTCTATGTGTGTCTGTGTGTGTGTATCTGTGTGTGTCTGTGTGTGTGTGTGTCTGTGTGTCTCTGTCTGTGTCTCTGTGTCTGTGTGTCTCTGTGTGTCTGTGTGTGTGTGTGTGTGTCTGTGTGTCTCTGTGTGTCTGTGTATGAATGAGTAAATGCACCTTTATTGGGAAACTGGTCTAGTGTCCTGGGTGAGTTCTCGGGTCCCAAGGAATGAAAGCAGGGAACTCAACCCTGGGGAGAAAGACAGAAGGGAGAGGAAAAACAAAGAGAAAGTGTGAGCACAGAGAGGGAGAGAAGAGAGGAAGAAGGGGGCAGTTCTATAGGGAGGAGCCTCTGTGGGAAGGGCAGCCCAGCCCCTGGGCTGGAAAGTTCAGGGTAGAGGGTGGAATATGCCAGGTAGAGAGACTGGGATGCTGGGAGAACCCAGAGAACAGATCTGCTTTGATAATGTAAAATATGCATCTCAACCCCTTGACCTGGGCCTGAAACCCAACAGCTACTGTAAGTTAATAAGAGCTCAGAGAAGCCACTTATGTTTTTGTTTACATGAGATTGAAGTTGAATTTGGAAGGGATTTTGTCTAAATAAGTAACATATTAAGCAAGATTTCATGAAAAAGCTTTGCATTGAGTTATAGAATAGCTACAACTCTTCTAGACATACCAGAACTCTCCAGCACAGTCCTCCTAATGTGGCCCTCGGCTGGATGACAGGTATCCTGGGAAGGTTAGGAAAAACTGTGTCCACATACTCAATTCTGGCTTGGCACCATCAGGCTCTTGCCCCAACCTCTCAGGGAGATTCCTTCCCTGGCAGAGCAGGCCTTCTGTCTCTGCACTCCAGCATTCCTGGGGCTTTTGCCCAGCTGAAAGGCATCCTCAGTGAGAACAGAGGAGACACATCGCATGGGCATCCTACCGTGAGGAAGGCAGAGGACTGCAGAAGTGGCCACTGCTCCTCTTCTAAAGAGAAATCGATATTTAAGCCAGTAGTAGTCTGTCTTCCCAATGCAAGATAAATTCAGTGATCCACTTGCTTCTGAGATGATCTTAAGTGTTACTGTTAACTTATAGAATTTCCTGGGTTCTCTTCCCACCCTAACTTGACTCTAAGCTCCTTTAACTCATTTTGGAATAAGCCAAAAAAATCATAAATTTCAAATCAAACTAAAATTGGAACTGAAGTTTATTGATTAAATATAAAAGCAAGCATCTTCAGCAAAATGAAGGCCAAGCATTTAAATCTTTACTGAACACTGGTTAATCTTAAACCACCCCAGCACTAGTTTCCTCAATACAGTTTCTGTGTATTCTGCATATCAAGTGTTTACAGGCTAAACAGTACATGAGCTTCAAGTACACCGTGTCATTTAATGTCAGTGAGTTCACCCTGTTTATTTGGCTGTGAGCTTAGCAATTGAAATCATTTGCATGAAAGTGCTCAGTATGCTACAATTAGGCAGCACACTCATGGAGGGTGGAAGGCTTGAGTTCAACGTTTAAAAAGACCATCTGTCTCTCTCGGTGTGCTCCTTGTAAAGGTTCCCTCTCTTATCTCTCAGCTTCTCCAAGAAAAAGACACATGGCTTCATGAAGCTTTGATATTATTTCATTCCTGGGTTTTAGAGAATGCTCGTCCTCTGGATTTTCAGCTCTGCTCTTACCAGCATCCTTAAAGGATCATATTAACCCTTCAATAATCCCAGAAATTAAAATAGGAAAGAAGGGGCACCTCCTTTCTTCCAGTGTTTGTTCTCTTCTAGGGAGCTGTCAGTCACTGTCGCCAGCCAATGGCAATGGCTAGAGTGGTAAACCAGCAACCTATCAGTACTGCCAAGTTACCAGGGTCAGATATGTTCAAGGTTTAGAAAGTAAACAGTTTCTTTGAAGTCTCCTCAGGAACACATAGAGATGCTGCATGGCTGTAAAATGGGAAATCTGAAGTTGCTATGTCTTAGAAACACACCTTTGATTATACTCAAAGACTAAATTTTGAGCATGTTACTGGGAAAATGATTCCATAGTCTGGATATTTCTAACTTAAAAAACAAACTTCTAATCATATGTTTGAAACACTTCCTCGTTCAACCTGCTGGAAAGGTAAAGTTATTTTGTGAAAGATCACCAGGCTAAAGGAAAGAGGTAAAGTGTTCTCTAGCGAAACAGCATGATTTATGCCAAGGAGCCACAAGAAAGAAAAGAGGAAGAGAAGAGGAGAGGGGAGGGGAGGGGAGGGGAGGGGAGGGGAGGGGAGAGGAGAGGGGAGGAGAAAGAGAAGAAGGAAAAGTAGAACAGCTTATTTAGAACATTTATTTTCTTATATAAAAAAAGAAGAAAGATGATGTTTGTATAGCATGAGCTCTAGAATAAAAATAGAATGCTTTAGACTTGACTTCATTTAAAATGATTAAACAGAATGCCTGTTTCCCACTGGATGTCTTGGAAGGGAGAGCAGCCTTGTTGGAAATTGCATATTCCCAGATCTCTTTCCTTGGTGTCATTTTTATCATGAAGCGACATTTGAAAGGTAGGCAGAAATGATACAGTTTAGAGGAAATTACAGTCAAGATGGAGATTGGACTGAGCAAGTCAGCCCTGACCCTCCTCCACTCCCTTCCCCCCACCACACACACACACAGAGCTCACACACACACACACACACACACACACACAGTGCTCACACAAAATGCCAATCCCATTGGATTCCTGTGGAGATTTTAGTTTTAACTATGTACCTTCCCAACCTCTGTTGAAAATTTAGTTTTATACTTAAAAAAAAAAAAAAAAAAGTGACCATAAAACATGTTTAGCTGGCTTTACAGTTCATAAAGCCTTAGGAAAACAAAAGTTTGATTATTTCAACCCCAAACTACCTAGTCTTTATTGAATAAATACGGATGTAACACCTGAGACTGGGCTCTGTGTCCTGCCCATAACAACCCCACCCCACCCCACCCCACCCCACCCCACCCCCGTGGATTCTATGAGGGCTGCACGGCACACAACTTTAAGCAGCCGGACTCTCACTAGACCTCCCTTCAGACAAAGCAAAGAAGGCCAGGAGTTAACAGTGCTCGTGCTCCTGCAGAGGAGCCGAGTTCAGACCCCAGCACAGACATGGGGGCTTGCAGGCCTTAGTAACTCCAGTCCCAGGGGACCCAACACCCTCTCCAGGCTGCCCAGGGATCAGTCCTGCATACTATGCACATACACACATGCAGTTGAAACACCCATACACAAAAAATAAAATATATATATTCCTCCAAAGGGGGAAAACACATGTATTGCCCAGGACAAACAGTATGCAGTTGGCCTTACACAGTCCATTACACTCTCCATTAAGAACTTAAGATTTGGAGATGGAGGCAGTTACAGCAGAGTCGTGATTCCACATGCCTTACCTTTGTCTCATGTTACACGCATAGAGTTTTCTGAACCACCAGATGCCAGCCTGATTGGAGCCTGAGTGGAGACGGCAGGACGTAGCCATGGCGATGGGATGCTTTGGAAGTCCAGTTTAGGGTAAGATGTTCTGAACAAGGCAATAGATAAGGCCAGTGTGAACATAGCCCTCTGGTTTAACCACCCATTTACGGAACTAAGTACCCTGTTGTTTTTATTTCTACATGGAACGTGCGTGCATCTTCTAAAATCATGACCCAGGACTAGATTCCACAAGAATAATGTGGTTTACTGTAAATTTCCTAGAAGCTAAGAGAAAAAAAAATCTCACTACTTTCATAAGTTCTTACAGAAAGGAAGACTGGAGTATGTTTTTCCCATACTGCTTGTGGAAATTTTTCTTCACGTACAAAGAATAAACTGTTCCTCTACTCTAGCTAAACAGTCTGGGGAAATGTTCTCATGAATTGCCAGTCCTCTACAAATACAAATCAACACTAAATCTGAGATCAGTTTCAGTGTCAGGCTCCCAGATCTGAAATTGGGTATACAAATAAAAATTGGCAAAAAAGTTTTACTTATGTTTTATACAGCTTGTAATGGTTGAGGCTTTTCATTTAGAATGCAAACATCCCTTCCAGATTCCATATGGAATAAATTTTAAGGAATGCCAAAAATAATGAAGAAATGCTTGGGTCTAAGCAAATAATATATATTTTTTAATTATAGTAAGAATCTAGTGTTTATCTCTACAAAAGATATCCTATTATTATTACTCATTAAATACTAAAATGTAGTTTGGTATTGCCATATTCATTTTTAAAACCATTAACCAGATAAATAGAGTCTCATCAATTAGGAATCTTTTGGTTGCAATTGATAAAAACTCTCCTTCACTTTAGGAGAGGCTCGTAACGAGAGGTAATTACAGTCACACATGAAGACAGGCATGCCCAGCCCATAGCCCATGGGCTGATTATGGACACGTGTAACTATGAATGTAGACCAACTCAAAATCATAAAGTCACTTATACCTTATGAACTTTTCTTTTGCAAGTTTTAAAATAACTCAGTTGTGATTTTTCTGGAGCGTGATATTTGCAGGCCAAATTTTGTTGCAATGTCAAAGCTTAGATATGCCTGCTGCTGAGTTCACAGGTCCCTGCTCTCTTTTTCTACAATTCTTTCTTCTTTGTCTTACTGGATATATGTGGGGTTATTCTTAGGTGAGCTCTCTGTATGGTAATAGGATGGGTTATAGTAGCTCTAGATACAGTAATGCATAAACACCATCCTGGAGGGAAAAAGAATCTGTGGCCAGGCACCTCCACCAAAAGCAGTGGGAGAAGCAGATTAAGTCAAATGCCTGCAAATCACTGGCCATGTGGACGAGATACAGGGTATGCTTAGCACCCATTAGGGCCTAACCTCAAGGCTGAACATGACTGCAATCCTGTCCAAATGCAGGTTAAAAAATTAAAAAGCCAGCGATTTGACTCTGGAAGGAAAATCTCACTGCTTTTAGAACAAGGGAAAATGAACAGCAGCTGAAAATTAGGGAAGCCAGCCAATGTCACTGACACGTGTGAGTCTGAAAGTCCCAAGAAACCAGCTGGAGGTAAGGCACGTTTGCCTTACTCGTCACCTCCTTTAACTTCCAGCAGTCCTGTGATTTGGGTATCTCCAGGTAGAAGTTTGAGGAATCTATCCCAGAGTTAGCCCCATTGGAAGTGACTCTACCAGCTAGTGTGAAACACCATCCCTATCTTCAAGAACTCTTGATAGGCTTTAGGTAAAAATTAGATACTTCAGGAAACAGGCTTTACCACTTGCACTCAGAGTTCCTTCCGGTGATTTTGTAAGGAACATTTCTGCAGAATGCAACGCTGGTAATTACACCTCATCCCTATGCCACGGGGTACCTCCACCAAACAGGGTGCACAAAGCACAGAGAGAGATGTCTGAGCCAGGCGTGGTGGCACACGCCTTCAATCCCAGTGTAGTGTACACCCAGTACACTGGGTGTAACGGCTCATGTCTCACTCAGGAGGCAGAGGCAAGAGTTCAAGGCCAGTCTAGTCTGCAGATCCAGTTCTACACAGAGAAACCCTGTCTTAGAGAGAAAGAGAGAGGGAGGGAGGAAGAGAGGGAGGGAAGGGGGAAGGACTTTGAAGTCTTTCTCTCTCTCTCTCTCTCTCTCTCTCTCTCTCTCTCTCTCTCTCTCTCTCTCTCTCTCTCTCTTTATCTTTCCATGTGATTGCCCAGCTAAGCTGATTTCTGTCCTTTCTAGCATGTGCCTGTGCACTGTTGTCAATGGTGCTGAGATTGCCCATCTTGTCCACTACCTGAATTAGAACTTTCACCCACAACTGCAGCCATTCAAAAAATGAGCAGTGTCACTACTACGAAGCTCGGTGCTAAGTGTTGCCCACAGATACAGGGATTACAATCTGTCATTTGTCGCCTCCACCTTGTAAGCTTAGTCCTCAGGGGAAGCTTGTGACCTGCTTCGCTCAAGGCTTCAATATTCACAGAGGAACTCTACATGTTTTGTGCCTAAATAGAGCTCTCTGCAATTGAGGGGATGGAAAGGTGATGCTGTGGTGGTCATGAGCATCACCACTGTCTCTGCAGGTGCCTCTTCCCTCCCTCCGTTGTTTTATACCAGAAGGAAATGTTACTTCTGTAACCCAAATCTTCCTCCTGCTCCTTGTCTCGGCACACCCTTCTCTACAGCCTACACAGCACTGTGAATCCAGCAACATATTCAGCCTCTCAATCTGTCAGTGCTATAAAATGCCACTTCTCTCTCTGCTCCCGACTGTTCTCCTGGCTGTAAGTAGTCTCCCAAGACATATATCCACCCTCCAGAAATCTCTTAACGATTCAGGAGCTATTGAGTGCTCTTTGAGAAAAAGCTCATCACTGGGAAGGTACAATGAAATCGAAATATGACTTATTTATTGGTCTATCTGTTCTGTTCAAGACACAGTCTCACTGTGTAACCCTGGCTGTCTTGGAACTCACTCTGTAGACCAGCTAGCCTTGAACTTGAGCTCCTCCTGCCTCTGTCTCCCAAGTGACACATGTGCCACTCTACTCAGTGTGGCCACTTCTTTTTAAACACCATAGGTTCTTAAGCTGCCTGCTTTCCTCTTAACCAAATCTGACCATGAATACTATTTCAAATACTATTTCAAATACTATTTCAAATATTATTTCTCAACATCTGCCTCTACTTTACCCTTCTTAAGTCCTCATAAAATTTCTTCATAGCATGAGAATCCTTGGCCAAGTGTCAGGGCAAGAGCTTGACTACACCCCCTAGGGACACCAAGCTGTGCAGTTCCCTCAGCGTACAATTTTGTTTTTGCCATGTATATGTATATGTGGTGGGTGTGCCTCTGTACATGTGTGTTCACATACATGTAGGTGTTCATGCATGCATGTGGAGGCTTGGGGTTCATGTAAGGTGTCATCCTCAGTCATTCTCCACCAGGTGAGCAGGGATTTCAGTGGGTCGGTGCCCACCTGGTGTTCATGAGGATTTGAGAGATCTAAACTCATGATTATCACACATGAGTGAGCGTTTGCCATCTGAGATGCTCCCCTGCCCCATCATGGCACTCAGCTTCCTGTGGCTATCAGACCTTCCCAGTCTGCTAGCTTCTTCACCAGTGGTTACCATCCTAGACTGTTATATGTATTCATATGAATATGTCTATCAGAATACCTTATTTTGATTTGTTTTATGTAAGTGAAATCATCGTGTATATATCTTCCAACAACCTGCTTTCATTCACTTTCCAATATTCCTATGAGATTCATTTATATTGCTTCATATAGACCTAGCTTATTCTTTTAACCAAGTTGTGACTAAAACATATTTCATTGCCCCTGAAATGAATATATATATGTATGTATATTATACATATATATCAGTATTTATCAACATTATGCTTTTTCATTTTTCTGTATTACAAATGGTTACTTCATTGAGCTTCCTGAATGCAATGAAGCAATATATTTTTCTAGTTACTTCCCAGTTCTCAGTTACATAAGATCTTAGACAAGTTATAAAAACAATCTAAATTTCAGTCTTATCACGTAGTCATGATGAAAATCAGGCAAATTAGTGTGTTTGGTGCTGAGGTACAGGCTTGGCATGTGTCAGGAGCCCTGTACAACATGAGCTGTTACTACTGTAGATGTCTGTATCCTGGGCTGGGCCCACTTTCCTTTCAGTCTGTGCTTCCATGTTACCCTCTAGAGTGGCCATGAGGACGAGTTCTTCTCTTGGCAGTGTGGGAAGATGTCTGCTTTCCTAACTCTTGCCCACACCTTGTATGGCAAACCTTTCACTTGCTGTTCTGCCCAATGAGAAGGGTCCTCTAGGCAACACTTTAGTTTGCACTTCTCTGATTACTAGTGAAGGTGACATTTCTTCTGTATTCATTGTCCAGTTCTAGTTCTCCTCTAAATTATTTATGGAGATTGCCAATTTTTCCAGTTTTTGTAAACTTTGGTCAAATATAAATTCTTGACACTGATATTTTGCTATGTGCTACAAATATTTTCTCTTATCCTTAAATTTCAACTTAAATTTACTGTGGGGTCAAATACCTTTATCTTCAAAAAACAATGTAATTTAGGAGTCGACATTTATCAAGCTACTTAAGTGCCTTCAGTCTTGAGGGATAAAATTTGAATCCCACCTTGGCCAGTTCATGACTCTAATCTCTTAGACTACTCAGTGTAGTAGCCTCTTGGTGCCTTCATTTACTTGGCTATAAAATGAAAGTAACAGTGTGTGAGTCCTAGGTTGTTGTAAGTGTAAGAATTAACGTGTGTAAGGCCCTGGGCACAAAGCAACACTCTGAGAGTAGATTCCTTTCTTAAGTAACCCCTTAGCATCCCATAGGAAAAAAAAAATGTTTGAGTCCTGAATCTACCCAAAATTCATTTCTTATGTGAACCTGGGACCTACATATTTTATTATAGGACCATGATCATCTCAACATCTCTTCAAATCTCTTTTTCTATCTGACTTGATGTAATACTTCCCTCATAGAAAATTTTTCGCACATTTATTGGCAATATCTAGTGTTTTCTCTGTCTTCTTGTCTAATCTGGCCCTAGTCTGATGTTATATTAATTATTGCTACTTTATATCAACTGGTTATCTAGGAGGGTCATCTTTGCCCCCACCCCTTTATTCCTTTTTAGAATTAATGTACTTATTCTTACATAATCAAAACTATACATTTCTCAAACTTTATTTAAAACCTGTAGGTTTTTTGAAGGGATTATACAGAATGTGTAGATTTTGTTGAGGAGAAATGTCATATCACAATGTTTTTTCCACAAACTGGATATTACTCATTTTAGAGCTTCCTTTATGTCCTGCTAATAGATTTTTGTAATTTTCTCCACAAAGCTATCTCCTACGTCTGTTCTTCTCTAACACTGTGTAATAAGTCCCTGCTGCTCACACTGATTTATTTTCTTCCTCTTGTTAGTTCTGACTGGCTCTTGCTCATCTTGGGGGCACAGTCGACTTCATGGTTTTCTAGATGACCAGTTCACTGCACTTTGTGTCTTGAGGAGGTTATTTTGGTGTTTTGTTTGTTTGTTTTTTGTTTTTTAAGAAAGTGAGCATATTCTTTGAGATCTTGATCACTTTGACTCCTTGTTTATTCTTGCTCTTGGTTATTGGCATTATCTAGTGCTGTGAGTGGATGTCCCCCCGCCGGATGCTGCAGTGCACCAGCCTGGCCTCAGTGGGCAGGCACTCACACATGGGCATCATAAAATCTGATTCTTGCTGTAGGTTTCACATGGACACACCATGCCATTTCTTATTTCAGACTTCTGAAAATCAATCTGGTTATCTGTAAAAGCCATCAACCTTCTGCATTTATGGAACGGAAGTCCTCGTATTTTTTTTCACTGATTAAATTTTAAGCGTAGGCTTTGCAGTTCACTTCATTTGCTCCTCTCTTGGTTTTAAAAAGACTCAGGCCCAACTCTATTATGTCTTTTCTTTCTTTAACGGGTCCTTTTCTTGAATGCCTTGAATAGATTGCCCCTTAATCCCCCATGGCCAGCCCTCCACTTGTTCCATCACCTCCCTTCCCACAGTCACATCCCACACTGCAAGCAAATGACAGCAGAGACTTGGCTGCACTCCCTCGTATTGGGAGGTCACTGGGGTTCAGGGTGCTATGTAGCTCTCCAAGAATGATTTACTGACTTTCCTTTTCTTAGACTAAAACCAATGTATATCCAATATGTTAAGCCATTTAGCAGCACGAAGAGGTGCAAATAGAAGAAGACTTGTTTGCCTTCCCCAGGTTTGACGTTTACCTCTGAAATGTTTGCCTGTCTTCAGACATAGACTGTAGTTTTGGTTTGGTCCCTGTAGCCCCAGCCGGATGTTTGTGAAATTCTGAGTGAGATTCCCCAGGGAAGTTACTTTAGCCCTGGCTAACATTACCACCTCCCCCCAGTCGCCAGGCTGGGCCTCTCTTGTCTTTGTATTTGAGCTTTATATTTTATTTACACCTTCAGAATTCACTGGGTGGGGATGTAAAGAGATACTGCTATTTGTAATATGTGTTCTCGGAAAATCCCTGAGGCAGAAAGTCCTTAATTAGTGAGGAAAGTCGGAGTCTGCTACTTAAGCTCTGCATGCAAGGTGTACTGGAGAAGTGCTTGAGTTCAGCGGAAGCTGTTTCAAAGGCCTCGGAACTAATAGCCACGCACTCCTCCTGATTCCGTCATTCTCCATGCTGCTTGTGGATTTGAAAACTATTCCATTCAGCCACTTTCAGAAAGTTCCTTGTGCTCATTAGGCAAGGCAGCTAATTATGGCTTAAAGCTCTGTTAGTCTGAAGAATATGCAAGTTTTGTGTAACAGTGAGTCATAAACATTGCCCTCATATAGGAGGCATCATTATTTGAGGCTAATTTGACAGTCTTGAAACACTGTGCAAAAATTGTGGCTCATTCCACAGAAACTTGGCTCAATTGTTCTCTGTGAAGGTCTCAGGATCCACTTAAAGGAGTTAATAATGAGTCTTCAGAATGCTCCAACTGGAAGTGCTCCGTTCTCTGAGCTTTTATTCAATCTATATTGATTCACACTATAGAATTCTGTTGAACCTTGTGCATTTTCCCCTAGAACCTCAATATAGATTGCTTTAAATATCTATTTATGTTAATTTAAGACCATAAGCAAAACCATCACAGGATCAGTTTATCATAGTTAAGACTGAACAGAATCTCCCCTGAGAGTCACTCAGTATGCTATACCAGCAAAGTACCCATTGGCTAGAAAGAGAGAGAGAGAGAGAGAGAGAGAGAGAGAAAGAAAGAAAGAAAGAAAGAAAGAAAGAAAGAAAGAAAGAAAGAAAGAAAGAAAGAAAGAGAGAAAGAAAAAAAGAGAGACGAAGAGAGGGAGGGAGGGAGGGAGGGAGGGAGGGAGGGAGGGAGGGAGGGAGGGAGGGAGGGAGGATGAATGGAAGGATGGATGGATTCATTTCTGGTCATTCTTTGGGATCCCTAATGGTGTGGCCGTGTGCCTCTAAAAGCACTTGCACTTTCCAAACTGATATTTAAACAACCCCAGAAGGCCCAGAGTGGTTGCCACCTTGATGCCACAGGTTTTGTGTCCCTTGATCTGCCCCCTGACCTCTGTTTTTTTATGCTTCTCCACCCCAGCGCCTTTGCTCCCTACCCACATCTGGAATGCACTCCACTACTTCTCAGCCCTTGTGTGCTTCAGAGCCTCGTTGGCAGTGCACACCTAAAGTCTTTTTCTGTCCCAGCATCAAGAACAGGTTCTTCCCTGCTGTTGGAACCGTTGTTCTTCAGAATAGTGTACAGGTTTTTGGTCACACATCTATTTTGATACGTGGATTCTGAGTGCCTTTAAGTTTTAATAATGGCCATGTTTTATTTGATAACCAGGTGTGCATTTTGTCTCCTGCCTAACCCATTGTTAAATATTCCAGCATGTAAGAATTGTGTCTGGGACAAAATAGATGTTTATAACCACTTGATGAATACAGAAGTTTGAGTTTTGTTGAAATAGTGATAATTTAACTGAGTAACCAGAATACAAAACAATTAGCTCTTTGCTTACTGCCCTGCAAAAACTTTTATCTACCTACAGTATGGTATTCCACGTCGGCTATTTTGCTTGGTTTTGTTTGCTTTGTCTTGATTTGAAGAGTTGGAGTCTACAGCCATCCCAAGTCAGGTCCTGATACACTACAGGTGTTGAGCTTTGAGCCCGGATGCACACATCATATTTACTACATTTCATTTCCAGTGCACAGGCGACAGCTACATAGTAATGTGAGGGATAGTTAAGCAGCATTCTATACTTATCCTATTCAGTTCATAGCCACTGCCTTCAAATACATCATCTTTTGAAACTATCCCTAATCACTATGGTGTAGCCACACTACAGAGCTCTTGACAAGGCAAGATGGAGGATGTGTGAGTGGATGCATGCAGTCAAGGAGAGGCAGAGGAGATTAGGGTGCTGAGCTGCCACTTGCAGGCTGTTACTATTGTGTTCCGTTCATCAAAGAACTAATGCACATGTCATGAGACTTGTATCTATTTTCCTAAGATATTAATTTCTATTCAGAAGTTGGACCATAGTTTTAAGTCTATCTGAAAAATGTCTGCCTCCACATTTTGGTATTACCTTAGATGCCATGAGGATAAGCAGAGCTTGAGACTTGCATCTAACTGAAAGATGATTCAGTTTAGGGCTTGAAGCTGCCTCAATACTGCATAATGCGTAGAGGAATATGTAGTTTCTTTGTCTAATTCAGACGCTTCAAGTGAAACACTAATGTACTCTTCAGGAGCTTTTAAATCCCCTTGGTTACTTTTGTTTACTAATACTGAAAACTCAGTTTGTTAGCCATGTTCCTAGATGGATTTTCCCTCTAACCATTTTTACTTTCTTGTCTCTGTGAGTTTTGTTTTGCTATCTACTGATGTTAAGCGAGATGCTGGAGTCTAGCAGAGTCAGACAGACTTCCACTTAGATCCAGTCTCTGCCTGTTATTGATCCTCGTGCTTAGGATCCACAGTGTCACTTACTCATTCATGAAACAGATGGCACCTACGTCACAAGAGTGGCATTAGAGATAATTGTGTGAATGTATAGCGAGGCACTCGGCAGGGTCTGCTACAGAGCAGGTGCTCATGGGCTGCCGATCCTTTTGTTGTTCTTGTGTTGGTTCCCAGCAGTAGATGCTATGTTGCTTTGGCATGTATAAAATTGCTTTTGTCCCTATTATTTTGTATATGATGCATATGATGGTAATTGCTGTATATATTTAATTTACACTTAGCAAGCACTTGTAAATATAGCATATCTCGAATCCTTGAGATGTTTAAGGAACATGCTTTCAAAAGTCATGTATTTAGTAGAAATTATTCTGGCTACTACACTAGCCTGTCATCTAGTTTCCATGAAAAGGTCAAAATATACATTTAGATCCATGAAATTTAACCAGATTTTCTAAACTCCTTGAGGGGAGGGGGAAAAAAAAAAGGTTTACTCCAGGCTAGCAGTCTGCCTGCCTTCCTTCTCATCTCCTTTGGGCATAATATGAGATTGGCTCCCCGAATTGTCCTGCCCTTGTATTCCTGCTGAGTTTGACTGCAGACCCATGCTTCATTCTCAAGCAGTGTTGCCCAGAGGCATATGCACAAAGGTAGACACACAAATTACCACAGGAGGCTGCAGCTGCCTATGGCAGAGAGGCCCAGAGAAAATACAAAACATACAGGATTTATTAAAAGACAAGGCTCCACCCCATAATATGATAGGAATCTGCATTACGAAAATAATTCCAGATGCGTGATGACTTGGAAATGGCCTTTTAATATATTTGATAGCCTTATCTATATATCCAAAGGGATCACACACACACACAGACACACAGACATGCGCACTTACTATGGGTGTGATTGAATGTTCATGTTTACCTGACACCTTCCATGTTTAAAGGGGGTGTCTGCAGTTATATATACCCGGTGCAGTTTAATGTGTCATTTTCAAGGAGTACACTAAGCATATATATTTCCACAAACAGTGTATAAAATATTATCATTTTATCATGAAAATCTGAAGGGATTTTCTACACTTTATTTCACACTTGCCTTGCATAGTAAACAAAAATCAATTACATAAAAAAATCAAATAAATACTATTGGATGATATTGATTAAAATGCTGAGTTTGTGATAAACGCTTTTAGAAATACACAGTGTGTTTCATACACGGGCTTTGTTTGTTAGCCCAGACAGGCCTTAAACTTATTATCTTCCCACCTCTCAGCTTGCAGACACTACAGTTACATGTGCAAACCCACATGCCAGGCTTAAACGGCACATCTTAACACAGGATAGACTGGTTATATGTATGAAAGAATTTGCTTATATAATCATGTTAATGATTACTTAGGTTAAAGCTATCTTTAGCATACATACTCAATTAGGTGCTATACATTGAACGGAAATCTTCTTCATCCACCCTAAATTTTCTGGACAATAAAGCAGTCATTTTTAAATTGGTGTTTTAAGCATAATTTCCCTTTGGTAATTCATTGGAGGGCCATGATGTATAGGGGGGAAAAATGTGCGTGTGTGCATGCATGCTTGTGTGTGTGTGTGTGTGTGTGTGTGTGTGTGTGTGTGTATTGAGCTGCCCTGATTGGAGGTAGGAACTAGGAATCCATTTACTTGGGATTTGCGCTTGACCTCATCTGCTTCTTCCTGCACCCTCCTCCTCTCACTCTGGAATTGATAGACTTATATTGTAGTTCAAAGAGTCTTAGTCATTGTACTAGAATGTTCCCCTTTGAGTGAAAGCCTAGTAAAGAATCAGCAAAGGTTCTATTAATTCAAACTGATAATATATAAGCAACTGGATTGTTTTAACTAAGGCATTCGATCCTTTAATGTACATTTTAGGGTTAGTGATTATGCATGGTTATTAGCGTGGGTAACTACTGAGGCCCCAAGTATTCAGACTTAATCTGTTTGTAGGTGGATGTCACCAATCAAATGAGTTGTGTTTATGGTGTTTGGGTTCAAAGCTCAAACTAAGGAATGGAAGGAAAGAAGTGTGCTTCCATCCTGGACATGTGCTTTCTGAGGCTAAAAGCTAGAAAAGAAAGAAACTCCTTCCCTAGCAGGATGGAGTAGGCCCAGAATAGAAACCAAGAACCAATTAGACCAGATCATTGATCAGCCAAACAGGATGAGGATCCAAATTGGAGCAGAGGCCTTGGGAATGAAGGGCCTGGGGGTGAGGGGGTGACTGAAGAACTGTTTAGAGACAAAAATCAATGGGAAGGTACTAATTGGACAAGGAGCTGCGCCTTGATATGCTTAGGGTCATGTAGGAGTGAAGGGTGACGCTGGCAACTCAGCTCTGGGCAGCTCAGCAGTGCCATCACCAGATGATGAATGAGAAGGAAGACTCAACAGGATGGTGCCATGGCTACAGGTACCCAGAACTGATGTCTGCAAGTTGTCCTCTTACTTGGATATGCGTGCACACCACACACAGAGATTTATAGTGTAAGCTATAAAAACAGCCTGGTCTACAGAGTGAGTTCCAGGGCAGCCAGGGCTACACAGAGAAACCCTGTCTCGTAAAAAAAACAAAAAACAAACAAACAAAAAAACAGGCTGCAAGCTTGGACCCTTTTTCTTTGTTTTAGAAAATTTTGTTCTATACTGAGTTATATTGATATTACAATCCAACTGTTATTCCTTTGAGTAGACGACTATCCTACGTTACAGAAACCTGCCTGCCCCAGGTAGATTTGGGACACGTGACCAAGACTTAGTTCTCTCCTGCCAATGTATGCATGGCGCTTAGGGGGATCAGAGTTAGGGAGATGCAGTGGTAATAAATCTCAAATCCCACTGTGAAGACAATCTCTCATGTTTAGTCTGTGCTGCTGTCTACATTTGATGGTTGCATTTTATGTTGTTATTTCCACAAGCAAATTACAAACCTCTTGCATTTAGGGGACCTCTTCCGTCTTTTCCTTTAGTTCCGCCTTGCCTGCACAGGCACGCTATTAGAGTATATAGCTTGGGAGAGGTGGGCCTGCAGTCCTAACTCTGCTGTAGTCCCTACAGTCCTTAGACTGTGCTTTCATAAAGTAAAAGCTGTGATTATGTTACCTTCTAAGTTAAATCATAAAGCGAATGATGTTCACCCTCAAAAGCAGCGTGATAGGATGCAGCCAAGTATTGTACACTGTTACAACAAGGATGAGATAAGTTGTTTCAAGTGCCTTGAAACTCTTAATAAATGTATGTTCAGTAGCCATTATATTCCTGACTACTATTACCACCCTATATATGCCTCAATTAACTCTTTGCAATGATAATTTCTTCTAAAGTCATTGATATCAAAGAAAAGGTATCAATATCAAGAAACATCAACATTTAAATTGAGTATTTACAAACAAGTACAAAATAGTTTTACATGTTTATAAAAAATACAAAATATTTTTCAGAAAAATGTTGCCTATTTCTTTTGCTTTAAGATTGTATTAGAAATCAGATTATATTCACAAAGACAAAATTAAAGTTAATAGTTTTCATTTTCACCATGTTAAGGTCAATAAAATAACCAAAGAAAATTCTTCAATCTCATAACTTACTACCTGAGACAAAACATAAAATTTCTCTTTATATACAGACTCTGTAATGAATGACTTTTTATTAAACAAATACAGTAAAATTTCTATTGTCTGGAGATCAATTATCAACTAACTTCAACTAGAACACAAGCCAAAAGCCTTAAAGTTACTGAAATACTTGATGCAATTAAAATAGAAACCACAAAGTTCATGCATAAATTTCTC
The DNA here is from genome assembly GCF_978045245.1 of Mus caroli. Taxonomy (NCBI): domain Eukaryota; kingdom Metazoa; phylum Chordata; class Mammalia; order Rodentia; family Muridae; genus Mus; species Mus caroli. The sequence goes on from NW_028227273.1 coordinate 31,807,400, forward strand.
ATTTGTTCTTAAATTTACATTATAAGAACTTTGAAAGAAAAAAAAAAAAAAAAACCCTAGCAATGGCAGATTGGAAGAACAGACTAAAGAATACTGTTGGAGTTCTCCAAAAGTGTGTCGTCTTTAGATCATTGCTCTGCCTTCTGGAAGGGGAACAGCCTCCGAGGTCCCGTGCTCTGCTGAGACCCCGAGATAGCATCCTAACAGTGTGCCTGTTTAAATAAGAAATGTCTTCATAGGCTCTGCACCACAGCTGGTAAAACTGTGGGGCAAGCTTAGAGGGTACAGTCTTGCTGGTGACAGGCTTTGGGGTGGATAGCTTGGCCTGTTTACAGTCAAAGATTCGATCTCGCAGCTTCCTGCTCCAACCTGCATGTACCCTGCTTCTGCCCACCTGCCACCTGGATCCTTAATTCCCTGGACCCATAATCCAAAATCAACTCTTATTTCCTACATTGATTTTTGAGACAGTGCTTTATCACAGCATCAGAAAACTAACTAGCACACTTAGGTTTTGTAAATCTTACAGCATTAGAAGTTTTAATCACAACTCCTACCTTGCAAAAGGTACTTGTAAGTAGGATAACTATGCATTGTAGCTGTTCCTCCTGCCCCGTGGGAGAAGCTAGCTCCATCAGTAGGGTGCCAGCAATAATTGCAGTGATGGTATTCTTCAAAACCTACACCTTGAGTATTGGACTCAGCAATTTAAGATATTTTAAAGGAACCTTTGTCCTTTATTCCTATAGAATCTTTTCACTGAGACTTTATATATAAAGTGAGATTATCTGGTTTCTTAAGCAAGTGCCCTGGGAAAGCAGCTGTGGTAACAAGGAAAAGGAGAGAAATGCAGAAGAGATACACACATCCACATAGTGTGTTCATCACGCAGCAGTGATCCCAAAGACCACGGCCATATGCACCTCAGTCCCTTTTCTCTGGCTACCCCAGTACTGGCCGGCACGGGGCTCTGGGTTCTGTTTCATTTGGTTGGTGAAACTTACCTGGTGATTTCCGTTTGTTTGTTTGTTTGTTTGTTTGTTTGAAGACGTGTTATTTCATAGCTCAGGCTGGCCTTGAACTGAAGACTTTCCTAACCCAGCCTTCTAATACTTTTATAGGTCTTTATAGGATTATAGATGTGCACACCTGGCTGGTCATTCAAATCTATGTTGCTCATTTGTTCTTTTTGTGTTTGTTGTTGTTGTTTGGGATGGGGTTTCTTATTGTTGTTTTGGTGTGTTTTGTTGTGGTGGTTGTTTTGGTTTTTGGTTTTTCCAGACAAAGTTTCTTTGTGTAGTCCTGGCTGTCCAGGAACTTGTTCTGTAGACCAGCTTATCTTGAACTGAGATATCCTCCTGCCTCTACCGCTGCCTCCTGAGTGCTGGGATTAAAGGTGTGAGCCACCATGCAAGGCATTTGTTTTTGAGCCTGGAGTTGCTGCAGTATGCACCTCACCTGGTTCACAGCATGGTCCCTCCTTCCCCCATCTCCTCCAGACTTTTACCTGTCATTTCCCACTCTTTAGTTTTAAAACCAGTCTGGCTACAAAGAAAGTAAGCAAAGTAATATAAACCAAGCACGTCTATCCGAATAATGCAGTACAACAGCTTCCCTCGTCTCCTTTAAACACGCGGGCCTGTTAGGCACTGGGGTTACTAGGAAGTCTTCTATTGTTGTTAGTACAACTTCTTAATATAGCAGATTAAACTATGGTCAAAGAAAAGTTTGACTTGATTTAGTAAATGCTACTTTAAAAGTAAAAAGAATGTGTGTGTGTGTGTGTGTGTGTGTGTGTGTGTGTGTAAACATTTTCCCCAAGATAATTAAAATAAGAATCTTTGACAATTCCTGAATAATTTTTAACTGATAAAATTATTAACTTAGTTTAGTATGGTAATACATATCTTTAATCACAGCACCTGAGATGTAGAGGCAGCGGGGTCTCTCAGAGAGTGCATACACACACCAGAGGAGGGGGAGGGAAGGAAAGGGAAGGAAGGTCAAGTCCTGGCTTCGCATGGAGTAACCACTGTGATGTCTGTGGTCTCCTCAGCGTTTGTTTCCCTTCTGTGGGAGTCCATCTTCCCAGAACACCAAATGAGTGTAACTGCTTTATCCAAGTTAATAAAGTTTATAACATGCTGAAAATAGCTATAAATATTATGTAAATCTTATAAAAGCAATTAAAGCATACAACGCCATGCTTCATTACATCCAAACTATAGCTTATGTTCATGCATGTGATAATACACTCTCAGTGAAATAATTGGAAATATTCTGTGGTTGGTAAACCCTTCATTATGAGTAGATGGTCGCTATATAAACCCTCTAATCTCCCGAGGTGCTGTGAAATCTCTGGAGAGGCTTGCTTTAGCTGGTATGTAATAAAGTATGTTCTCAAAATTAACTACATTGCACTATTAGTTCTCTGGGTACAGCCTGATGCCTTTATAGGGTCCCCTTTTAAAAGAGAGTATTGTACCATGGTGAGACCAGTACCCTGAATGATAACTTAAAGAACTATTTTTTGAAGAGAAGTACCAGAAATACATACTGTTTGTTTAATAAAAAGATAACTTTTAAAAATAATGTTTACTGATATATATTGAGTATGTACTCTATGCTAAAATTTCTCTAAGTGTGCAACATGTGTCATTGCATCATTTACTGTCAGGACCGAGGAGCCGCTCATTCGTGTTAACCTTGGGTTAGGACAAGAATGTGTCTAGTGTAATTCTGGATATTTAGATGTGATACCACTGAGTACACATACAACAGCTATGCATTATATGTGTTTGATTCCAGATGTCTGCTCTCCCTGCCTTCAGCCCCTGATTTTGCCGCGTGTGCAGTGCTTTCAGTGAACCCAGGTGTCCCTGAGCATGCTAGACGAGCAGTCTACCACTTGAGCAGCAACCACAGTTCCCTGCCTATATTTTTAAATGGCATTTGAAGTTGTCCATCTGGCAGAAAAGTTTGACCATGCAGGACCATGTCCAGTACAGTAGTTGACAGCCATAGCTATGCAGGACTTAGCTACGGGATGTGAATAACCCCAGCTGAGAAGTGCAGCATTGTATCAGGCATGCACCAGACTTATACCTAACTCAAAAAAGTCATGTATAATTTACGTTGCTTACATAGTGAACTAATACTTTGATTTACTGAGTTAAATGCATTATTACAATTTCTAAGCTTTAATAAGTTCATGGTGCTGACACCAATAGTCGCTTTGGGGAAAGGAGTTTAGCTTAAAACCTTTAGTTTCTTAGTATTTGAACAGTTCTTCAAAATAATGTGTGTAATGCACACCTTTGAGCACATGTGGCTGCTTTATATTGTATGTGCATGCGCTGGAACACTGGGGGAGATGAGATCACCTGGCATTCTCTACCTGGAGAAGTTTGGAATTGTCCTGACCATAGCACAGCAGAAAATTAGAAAGTTTACAGTCTGCTGCTTTTTTTTTTTTAACTTTCAAAGCTATTATCACCAAGGATAAACTGTCTTTCTTATACTAATAGTAGTGTGTTTATAACTGTGTATATAAATATTTATGATACTACTGATTTGAGGACTCTGTCAATCACAGTCCCTTCTCTTGAAGGAGTCTCTCCCTGGACCTTGGAAGTGGCTGAGTTAATGCCAGTTGTATATATCTCAAGTAAATGATGGGGGCTGTAAATGGAAATGTAAGACTGTTTCATAAAAGCTTATTACATTCAAGCGAAGCTGATCTTTCCCACTGCAATGCAGAGAAATTAAGTCTGGCAAGACGACATTTACTCTAACAAAAATAGTCTCTTTCCCAAAATCCTTTCCTTCATTTATATAGTACCAGGTGCTTTCTTGTTTCCAAATATCTTAAATAAAAATATTTAGCATATGTAAGGTGTGAGTTAAACTGTAAGTACTTCAAATGTATTATGAAAGAACAGTATAGGTTACAGAAACTTTTGAAATCACTTGAGGGTATATGGAGAATTTTCTAGCATATAGATTTCAATCCCAAGTATTTTATTCAGTGGTAAACAAATTGCAGTAGTTGACAAAAGAGCAAAATGCATCGAGTTGAATGAATTATATTTTAAAAATTGTCCCTCATCCAAGTACTCTCATAAATCTAGGAGTCAAAGAGAGCAAGATAACCAGGAAGGTGTGATTATCTAATTACGAGTTTTATTTGCATTTCCCAAAGTGCAATGCTCATCCCCACACTGGACACGTTCAGTTTCTGCCCTGTTCCTTTTAAAAACAGTGCTCACCACACGTTCCATTCCACTTCCTAGGGACTAAATCTTAATTCCTAAAATGGGGAACAATAAGAGGGCCATATATTCCCTGCACTCTTCTGTCTTACCAATTAAAGTGGTCGTGGGCACACAGATTTATCTAAGGCCATTTTTAAGGTTTCTTTTTAATTCCGTGTGTGTGTGTGTGTGTGTGTGTGTGTGTGCGCGCGCGCGCGCGCGCGCGCGCGCACATAAGTGCAGGTGCCCACTTAAGCTCAGAGTGTGGCTTTCCTGGAGCTGTAGTTTCAGGTGGTTGTGAGCCACCCCATGTATGTGTTGGGAATTGAACTTGGGTCTTTTGTAAGAGCAGTACATGTACGTAACAAGTGAGCCACCTCTGTAAATGAGAGTTGTTTAAGGGCAAAATGATAGGAAAAAGGATAGGGAGATTATAAGATACTAGCACATTTTTTGGCAAACATAGCAGGAGACATAGAAACTGTTCTAATAAAACCAGAAATACCAGCAAAGCTATCATAAAGACACCTTGGCAAAGAGATGTCAGCCTGAGCACATTGGTAAGGCCCAGCTTTCAAAGGCAATGGATCCTCCTGAAACCTGGGTGATAAGGTAAAGTTATCCTTAGGTACCTGGACATAAGACCAAAAAGAAAAAGGAAGAATGAGAGAGACATAAAAGAGATAAGAAAACAAACAAATAGTAATGAGGCCAAGAGGAAACAGTGGCTAGGTAGATGGTGACAAATAAATAAATAAGTCACCATTAATATTATTTACACAGAGGAAAAGAAATCAAATCCTCAGAAAGAAGAAGAAAAAAGAAAACAGGAAAGAAAAAATTATCATTTTCAAGTTGAACGGGCCTCAAGATGCCCAACTCCCCGTGTGAGAATAGATCTATACGGAGGTGGCTTGTTGCGAACATTTCAGATCAAGATCAAAATGCAGAGGTGAGAAAGACTGAAACTCTGAGACCAGCATGGGAAGCAACACCCTCCACAGTGAGAGGAAACACGGTTTCAACCTGAAGTGCTGTCCATTCCTCGGCTGTCCATTCTATGCATGCCCTTAGATCTTTAAGGGCCGGATATGAGGACCCACCAACACTTCAGAGAATGCTCATTGTGGGTGAAATAAACCTCGATGGGAGTAAGATGAGGTGTGACCAAGAGCCAGGAAGCAAAATGTAAGGGACTATGTACAAGACTGTTTATCAGGATGTAAATAAGATGGGAGTCAAAGGAACACAGCCAGAACTGAGAAATGAGGGGTGGCTCAGAACACTGACCAGCCAGCCCACAACCAACAGGGTTTACATAGTTGTGATGCGACAAGAACCTTCTACTTAATTATTGTCCTCTCATACTGAAAGTGAGGGCAAAGAACATTTTATTCATCTTTTTATCCCTCTGTTATGTTATATGCAGTACCAGTACAATAAATATTATTAAAAGTAATTTGACGTTCAATAATTTCCCATCTTGGAACTTCTTGAACAGAGAAACCTGAGAGGAGATGTCAGGAAAATAAAACAATAGACCTAAGCTAAAGAAACCAGACAGAAGGATTTCCTAGTAGCTGCTAGTAGAGTGATCAACTCTAGCTACTGTTCCCCTCACCCTACAACTACCACAAACAACCATTCCCAGTCAATCGAAGAAATACCCTGACAGGAACCATCACAGGATTCCTTACAGTGTCTGTGACCCAGCATACATTTATAAAGCATTATGTCTGGGGATGTGAGGATAAGGAGGAGCCTGAGATCAACAGAGCAAGGATAAAGTCCATAGATCCTATAGCTCAAGAGTTTTGAATACATTAAGAAAAAATTTAAACCTCAGAAGTTCCAGGAAAATAAATCACTACAGAATTATGAAGACATATTTTGATAAAGATATTGATCCTGAGAGACAAAGGAAAAGCCATATGGCTTCCAGACATTAAAAGCAAGACACATATGGAAGAGGAAGAAACCAGGTCAGACATATGCTACTGCACAGTAACACTGGGGTACCTGTTTATAAAGCTCTGAAGATAAAAATAGGCATGACTCCCAAATGCAGTATTTAGCCATGTTATTGCTTAAGCATAAGTGTAGCTGTCTTTCTCATGTGTGCAGAAACTTGGGGAGGATATGTGGAGCCTTGCCTTAGAACAAATCTTTAGATGATATTTATTGTACTAAAGTTTTGGTAAAACTTATGGTAAATATTTATTATTTATTCCACTCAGTGTGAAACCAGAGGAAAATAGCCTAAGAACTGTGATTTCAAAGCAGATAGAAACATCAAGTCCCAATAATTTATAAATAATATAGCTAACAAATATGAGAAAACGGGAAAAGGCAGTCAGCTTCTCCACCCGTCCTGCAAAACCATCCTGAAGTCTGTCCAAAGTTCATGTGACGGATGCCTACAGGCACTGCACATGTTTAATGGTTTCATTTATGTGGGCTTTGTTGTTGTTGTTGTTGTTGTTGTTGTTGTGAGACAGACTATTAGTAACCTAGGCTGAAGAGCCTCTTGCCTCTGCTTTCTAAGCGATGGGATTTATGAGGATATACTGCTAGGCCAGGACTAATTTTATAGGTTTTTGAAAGAATTATCTCTCATTGTTAAATTCTAGAATTCTTTGTGTTGCAGTGCAGTCTCATTGTTTTGATTAAGTGTAATGTAAAAGCCAGTCATGGACTTTAAAGACACATATAATTATATAATGAGTAAGGATATATTTGTTTGATTTGTCTGTGTGAAGAAGGTGCTGAGAAAATTCTGGGAGGGATTCTGCTTTTGTGTAAAACGATGAATGAGATCTTTGAAGCCAGTCCACTCTCAATATACTTGATCTACTCAGACCTCAGAAGCTAAGCTGGGTCAGCTCTGGTTAGGACTTGGATGGGAGACAATACCAAGTGTGTCATAATTGCCTACAGTAGTTAAGATTCTGGGAGTGAACAGCACCTACTTAATAAGTACAATATAGAACAAGAAGAAAGAAATATATTGACATAGAAAGGAGAAAACTGGGCCAGACACACTTCCTCCAACATGGCTGCACCTCCTAATCCTTCTAATCTTTTCAAATAGTATCAACCTTGGTGATTAAGCATTCAAATATAAAGGCTTCTAGGGTGCCATTCTTTTTTTCAACCCACCACATCTCCAAAGTTAAAATAAAAAACGAATATGGTAAGCCTTGGAAAGGACAAAACATAGGCTCTCCAGGTGGCCATGACTAATGCAAGTCTTTTTAGGGAACTCCTTCCAAAGCAGGTAGACACCACTTCAAGGGAGATGTAAATGTGTGTGCCTGAGACTGTAAACTTGGGTTTGGGGCACATGCAGAGAACCTCTGATAATGGACCTCAAACTGCATCCCAAGGCAAGGAAAACTGAGAAGTTGTATTTTTACCAGAAAGTGGGAGCGGATCCCAGGCAGATTAAAAAGAATAAAAATGTCAGTGTCCCTCACCTTTGCCTCCCCTTAAACTCCTGGCAAAATCAGCTTCTAGCCTGCTCAATATGCCACAGGAGGAATTAGCTGATTTAGTCTCCTTATCAGATCTGTTCCTTCATTCCTTTCAGAATAATTACAGGCTGCTGCTTCCCTGTCTCATGATACTTATTATTAGCTAAAGCTAATTCATCGGCTGGGTATAGGTGAGACACCTTTCACTATCTTTCTGGAAAAGCTTAGTAAATTGTTTGTCATTCTCCAGCCCAAGAAATGTTCTCCCCGTAAGTAAAAGTTTATTAGGTACCGTGAGAGGTCCTTGGGTTCAGCCATTTTCTGTCCCAGCTATAATTAGAAAGCTAGACAAATTATATCAACTCTGTGGGTAAAAATCCACATAGATACTCTTTTTAATAAATTCAATTTACTCTATTTGCTTGGTATTAACAACTGTTAATGTTCTGTCCAAATTCCTTTCCTTCCTTGTTGAAGAGAACTATATTGCCACAGCCAGTCCATACACGTGGATAGTTAATTACTCGCCAGGCATCGAGAGCTGTGTGATTCATCACTGCAGTGTGCAAGTAAACGTTGCCAATTGCCAGCTTTTTCCAAACCACATAGTCTTATATAGTTTATGTACCAATCAATGGTGGCAAAGTACCAAGAAGAAAATAAATGCTACCTAGACGTCAGAGACTCATTAAACAGATCAGTCTGCAGTCTTTCATCAGTAATTTCTAAACCTGGCAGTGGACCACAATCATTTGATGTTACAGAGAAAAAAAAAATTTAAAAGACACAGCACCTATTGGCTATCCAGTGAATCAGAATATTCCAGGCTAGTGAATGCATCAAGATTTTGTAGAAGTTTATTGGATTTTGGAATGTACCTGAGAAAAATAATCTTGAAGTATCTTGCTCTTCAACTTAAAAAAAAAAGTCTATATTACTGTGTGAATACATCTATGGGACCCAAGCCCTGGTAGTGCTAACTTTCAAAGGTCAGTCTGTGGCCTAGCATACAAGAATAAGCATTTGTTTGTGTACCTTTCCTGTGTGTGTCATAGATAAACACACTGTAATGAGCAGGTCGGGGCTGGCATCCTGACATGTGATATCTGTCCTGTATGTCCTCTGATCTTGGTCTTTCTTCCCGTTATGTATGCATCATTTAGACTTTCATGACCCTGACAAGGTACCTGTCCTTAGTAACCTAACAGGAGGAGAGGCTGGGTGGGCTCCTGGCTTTGGATGTCTCAGCCATAGTTGTTCAGCCTGGTACCAAGTCTGGGCCAGTGGTGAAAGAGCACATTATGACAGTAATGGATGGCAGAACAAGCTGCTCACCTTGTTGTTACCCAGAGCCAGTGAGGGACAGAGTTAGTCCACCCAGCATGCGGCCCCAGCAGTGCACCCTCTGGGCTGTTTCCTTCTAGTAAGTCCTGCTTCTGACATTGGCAGACCCATTCAAACTAGTGCTACCAGCTGGGGACAAAGCCTTCCACATATGAGCTGGTTGAAGGGACACCTCATCTCTTAAACACAGCATACATACCCTCTCTCTTTGTTGCATACTCTGTTAATGCTTTTCCAATCTCTTATTCTTTTCTTTTTCCTCTTGTTTTTTAAGCTTACAGTTTGGTCCCTATAATGGGGTGTCTTACTTCTGGAAATGGGCGTTACTGAAAGACAGACATTAGAAAGTAGACTCCCAGTGGCATGCAAATGTTCTAAAAAAAAAAATAAGAGAGGAAATCAGAAACAAAGAGAAGACTGATAGTTTAATGTTCTGTTTTCTTCTAGTTCTCCACCAGACCACAAGACCTCAAGTTGAAAGGCTTTGAATTTCATGCTATTTTCTTTGATTTGCTAATATCAGAGGCATACCCATGAGGAAAAATTACCAAAATAACCCACATTCCGTTGGGAGCCCAAGTCACAGATGCTCTGGCTGCAGTGAGGGGCGCGTAGTGGAGCTACACTTCCAAGTTTAGAGGGATTTTATGCTTTTGCCACTGAACCCCAGCATTTGAGAGGTTGACTATTAACACTAGTAAGTGTGCTTGTCCGGAGCGCTCTAGGCTTAGTGAAAACCCACCGATGGGAATGCAATGCAGAGGCCTTTGGCTTATGTTCTAGTAAAACTCGGGGAACTGCTCTGGCCACAACCCTTTGAGCCTGTCATCTCCTCAAAGACGTCTGCAGTCAGCATAGTGGCTGACATCCCTAAGCTGCCCAGTTAGTGTCTTAAAAGCAGAAGAGTGAATACCACTCTGCAGGATAACAGAACCCCTTCTGGGTGCGTATAATTGCAGTGTACATTTTTAGATAAGCAGGTTACAGAATGCTAACAAGCAAGGTCTTTATGCTGTATTGTGATGGGTGGAGATGACCAAGGCCAGTCTATACCCTACTCTGGAATTTATATGGAGTGGAAGAAACCAGTGTATTCCCAGCAACACAATGATACTTAGACAACCATAGACACGAAAAACAACCTGGTAGAAATCCATATAAGAAATTTTAAGTCTAAATGGTATGATTTTTTTCTATGTATTTATTTAGCAGCACTGCAAAAAACAGGACCTTGTGTGTGCTAAGCAAACACCATAGCATCGGGCCACACCCACAACCATTAGCTCTTATTTTGTGACAGGGCCTAGCTAAGTTGGCCAAACTGGCTTCAAATTAACCATGTGTCCCAGGCTGCCCCAAACCCATGATTTTGCTTCTTCTACTTCCAGAAGCATTAAAGTTGGAGGTGTTTGCCACCATGCCCAGCTCTTTTGACATTCTTAAAATCTCCTTTTCTCCCCCACTACATCCACCATCAACAAATGCTGTGGTTCTCGTCCTGGATATCTGCGTCTCACTTCCTGCTTAGAAAACAGCAGCAGCCTCCCCCACCCTCTGCAGTCTCTCTGCTTCTCTTCTTACTCCCAGCCCAGAACTCAGAGCAGCTTGATGATTTGGGGTAATTCCACCACTGCTCTGGCACACACATTCCAACAGGTTCCTATTTCCTTTAGAGCCGAAGCCGATACTGTTAGGTGACCTGCAAGATGATTTTTCTGACTCTTGTCTTTTCATTAACTTGGTCATCTCATCTAGAATGGACCAGCCTTCTTCCCACCTCAGGGACTTCCTTTGCAATCCTGCCTGTGTGGATGGCTGTCTCTTAAGTATCTATAAGGCTTGCTCGACCCACCTTCAGGCACTGGTCCCATGTCACTTAACCTGTGAAGGGTTGGAGCACTCCCAGCCATAGTTCCTCTTTTATTTTCCCCTAACAGAATTGTCACCTGACAAATGGTATGCTCTAGTTAATATAAGCTGTAGTGAGGCAGGGGATTGGTTCCTTTATTCTTTGTCTCTAAAAGAGTATTTGGCACATAGTAGGCACTCAGGGTAGGTTGAAAGAAACAACAGTGCTCTCTGTTTTCACTTTGCTTCTGCTTCAGGAAGCACCCAGTATTTGCCTGACCCATGCATCTGCACAACCTCTGTCCTCCTCGCTGACTGCCTTACGGGGTCCCACGAGTGTTTGTAGCTCGTGCCTACTTAGAACTGATGCTCTCTTTAGGGTAGCTAGAAAATTAAGTTCAGAAAGGTAAACTGACATTGAAGCTCTTCTCCATATTAGCACATTAACGTACTCTAAACCTGAATTCAGTTCTCATAAAGTGAAGATATCTAATATAGTGTCAAGATTTTGAAAAGGATATATAATTCTTTTTTTATTTGCTATTTTTTATATATCTTCTTTATATATATTTCAAATTTCAAATGCTATCCCAAAAGTTCCCTATACCCTCCCCCCACTCTGCTCCCCTACCTACCCACTCCCACTTCTTGGCCCTGGCATTCCCCTGTACTGGGGCATATAAAGTTTGCAATACCAAGGGGCCTCTCTTCCCAGTGATGGCCGACTAGGCCATCTTCTCCTACATAGACACGAGCTCTGGGGGTACTGGTTAGTTCATATTGTTGTTCCACCTATAGGGTTACAGACCCCTTCAGTTCCTTGGGTGCTTTCTCTACCTTCTCCACTGGGGGCCCTGTGTTCCATTAATAGATGACTGTGAGCATCCACTTCTGTATTTGCCAGACACTGGCATAGCCTCATATGAGACAGCTATACCAGGGTCCCTTCATCAAAATCTTGCTGGCATATGCAATAGTGTCTGGGTTTGGTGGCTGATTATAGGATGGATCCCCGGGTAGGGTAGTCTCTGGATAGTTCATCCTTTCGTCTTAGCTCCAAACTTTGTCTTTGTAACTCCCTACCAGAAGATCCAGCAATACCTCTCCTGGGAATATACCCAGAAGAAGTTCCAACTGGTAATAAGAACACATGCTCCACTGTGTTCATAGCAGCCTTATTTATAATAGCCAGAAGCTGGAAAGAACTCAGATGTCCCTCAACAGAAGAATGGATCCAGAAAATGTGGTACATCTACACAATGGAGTACTACTCAGCTATTAAAAACAATGAATTTATGAAATTCTTGGGCAAATGGATGTATCTGGAGGATGTCATCCTTAGTGAGGTAACCCAATCACAAAAGAAGTCATTAGATATGCACTCACTGATAAGTGGGTATTATCCCAGAAACATAGAACACCCAAGATACAATTTGCAAAACACAAGAAAATCAAGAAGAGGGAAGACCAATGGGAAGATATAGAATTCTTTAGTACATGTATTTATACATGTTGGAATAAAACAGAATTATTGAACCAGAGATTTTACAATCTCTGCTAAGTTTGTTTGTTTGTTTGTTTTTGCTTTTTCTTCTTGTTGTTCTTCTTCATTTTGAATTCATCAGGCACGGCACCAGTGAGACTCAGAGCATGGCAGCAGCTAGCCCCAGGAGTGGGGTAGCACAGTCTGGTATGTGGGAAAGCAGAAGCTGGTATTCCCTGGCTTCCCAGCCCCCAGTCACAACTGGAGGACCTCACAGAGAAGCTGCGAAGTGGGGGCAGGGGTCCACAGCCCTGTGACAAGGCCCAGACCAGGATCTTCCCAACTCCTGGACATCTAAGCATCGTTGAGTCGCTAGGAGCTGGGAGCGGAGTCAGGCGCATGGGCTGAGGACAGTGTCTAGCCTGGGGTGGGAGGGGAAAGGGCAGCTCTGGCTTAGCTCAGCAGTGATTGTCTTTAGCTTGGTGACGGTGTGGCTGGAAGCTCAGAGGCCTTCTACAGAATTAAGCTGAGGCGTGAGTGCTTTCTCCATGGCTCCCCTTGACGGATCTTTATGAAAGAGACAGTCATTGGCTCTAAACTGTTTACTGACTGTTCATCGTGGAAAATGGATGCATACCTTACCCACATCTCAGGGTGGTCCCCAGATTAAATACCTTCTGCAGGGAAGAATGTCTGGGAAGGGAAGATTATTGGCTAAGCCCTCAGGGCCTCTAGGTACCTTATTAGCATGGAGAACTTTGTTTTGGACCTAGGTGACCACAGGTCACATTTCCTTATGTGGGAAGTGTGGCATGTGTTCTGGGCCAGGAATCTGGCAGGGAGTGGGGAGGTGGTTACTGTCTCAGGTGTGGGTTTCTGTGACTTCAGCCCACTCTACCCACCAAGCTTCCTGACATGGTTTACCATCCCACACGAGGCCATGGCAGGCCTGCTCCCTGTGCAAACCAGGTTTGTGGTTTTTGCTGCTCTGAACTCAGTCACAGCTGTGTAAAATCAATGGCCTGAGGCACAGCCTCTTTAAAATCAGAGATGATTCTGTCTTCAGATTCTAGTGTTAGCCACCGTTGTCGGGCAGTTGGTGTCATCATATAAATTTTGCACTTGATTTTCTGAAATCTCCCGTCTTTGAGTCTGTGCCACAGCTTTGGAATGTTCTCCATGCCCCTTCTTACCTGCCTGCATTTACTTCCCTGCTTAAGGATTCCTACTTCTGACACAAGGAAAGGCAGATTATACTGGCAGCTCCTTCCAGTTCTTTGAAAATGTATTCTTACTTAGAAGACTGTTCTTTTTCGAGGACAAATCATTTAAAAGTCAACCATCTACTTTCCCGTCCTCATTTACTTAACCTAATTGATATCTGTGCACATTTGTTACATTGTTCTACTAAAAACAGAAATGTCTGATATCATAATTAGATGCACAAAGTCATTCCTCCCAGGGAGAAGAAAACCTTAACCCTCTGCTTCATGCCTGCTAAACTGCTAGCCAGGCATATTTATTAAGTAGCATCAATAGCTTGAAGGAACTCGAACCTGTGCCGTGCTGCTAGGTATGAAGTAGTATGGTGGCATTGGGAGTCATTTTGGGACTCAAACACATTGCACTAGAGATTCCATTTCTATATATGTATTTCTCGAGTGAAATGAAAACGTATTTCCACAGAAAAGCGTAATTGCTGATGTTCCCAGCTGCGTTCTGCATAATAGCCCCCCCCCCCCCGTGTCAGTCACCCAAGTGCCCCTGGGGGAGTGGAGTGCCATTCAGCACAGAGGAAAAACCCATCGCCTCACCAGTGTACACAGCTCTGTGGCCACACCTCCAAACAGAATACAGTCTGTCTTCTACTTCTGTTCCTATAAGTTCTTTTTGTTTTGTTTTGGGTTTTTTGCTTTGTTTTGTTTTTCTTTTTTGCTTTTTTGGTTTTGGTGGGATTTTTTTTTCCAGTTTTTAAAATCTATTTGGAACATTAAACATGATAGAAGTAGGAAAAATCTCTTATGACGTCTCTATGAAAGGAAATTGTGACAGGTTTCTGCTTAGGCAGAAACTGTTCCATCTCCAAGGGAGAATATGGAGTGTAACTGTGGTTTCATAGAATGAATTGGGTAGTGTTCCTTCTGTTTCTCTTTTGTGGAATAGTTTGAAGAGTACTGGTATTAGGTCTTCTTTGAAGGTCTGATAGAATTCTGCACTACACCCATCTGGTCCAAGGCACCTTTTGGTTGGGATACTTTTAATGACTGTTTCTATTTCTTTAGGCCTAGGTTATAGGACTGTTTACATGGTTTATCCGATCCTGATTTAACTTAGGTATTTGGTATCTGTTTAAAAAAAATGTTCATTTCTTCCAGATTTTCCAGTTTTGTTGAATATAGACTTTTATAGTAGGGTCTGAAGATTTTTTTAATTTCCTCAGTTCCTGTTGTTATAGCTCCCTTTTTATTACTGATTTTGATAATTTGGATACTGTCTCTGTGCTCTCTGGTTAGTATGGCTAAGGGTTTATCTATCTTGTTGATTTTTTTTTTTTTCAAAGAACCAGCTCCTGATTTTGTTGATTCTTTGTATAGATGGCTTCCAGCCCAGCTGGAGAAGTGGAAGTAAAAAGTAGGGACTTGAAGGATTCTGCCGTGTTGTTTCTTGTGTGCGACTTTCTGCATTTGCTTTATAGCTATGAAAAATAATTTCTTTTAAGTTTATCTCCAGAGATTCAGTGTTCCTAAATGAAGTTATTGTCCAAACTCAGTGCCTCAAAGTGCTTATAACCTACTTAGAGGAAGATAAGTTCAGTACTATACGATTGTAATGTGCAGAAAACCTATTACATCCTGTGCTTGAAAATAAATGGAAGGATGGATAGATAGATACATAGATACATAGATATGTAAGTTACAAAATACAAATATATATTTATATTAATATGTTATATTTATTATATGTATATATGGTTGGGTAGATAGATAGATAGATAGATAGATAGATAGATAGATAGATAGATAGATTCTCTTTACAAAAGCAGAATGAGGAACTCTTGTCATAGAATGCAATCAGTGTCTGCTAAACTCCATGTAATAAGACTATAACATTGCATAAAGTACACAAGACATAAGGACATTAGAAAGTGCTGTGTCATAAGCAAGTAGCTGCCATGTAAGAAGCCACATTGTTTTAACATGGTAGAACACGGGGACTATTTAGATCTGCCAACGTGAGGGCTTTGTTTGTAGTTGTCTGACTTTGCCAGAGTTGTAGGTCAGTCCATCTAGTGGATCTCAGCCCTCAGCTGCACACCAGCATCCAAGGAGCTGTTACAACTTCTAAACCGGACCCTCCGGGGATGGCACTTGGGCATCTGTGCTTTGAGTAGGAGCCTGTGATTCTCCTGAGCAGCCAGGACGAACTCTAGTCCCTGTGTGTGGGAGACAGTTCTCAAGGGCCATCAACACAACAACAAATGTCTCTGAAAGTGTCATTTCTTTGTCTTTGTAGCCTCTGTGACTTCTACAGAGACAAGCCGTTTTTCATATTTATCTCTTTGTAAGCGTGCCAAGAAATTTCTTTACAAATGGCTTTTATCCAAGTGTGATATGAAAGAAGTTAATCCTGCTGCTCAGTCTTAACCCTTAGCCTCCGAGCACCAGGACATTTCTGATTGTAACGCAAGCACCCAGCGCCATGGTGGGAGGTGGAGCTAGGAAGGACAGGGCAGCGTCCGAGGGCACTTGTTAATGTGCTTGCATCACTCAGTATCCTCCCGAGAGCGAAGATGTATTTTTAGTCCTAACATGTATATTTCAGAGCTTTCACTGGGGAAACAACACACCAGTGTCTCTTAGACAGTTTTAGTTCAAGGCTTAGTTCATTAATTTGTGTCCATTTGCTCATTTGTCCATGCTTTATTATTTTGAAGCAATATTAATTTCATAAAAACTCTTAGAAAAAATAGTAGGAATCTCATACACTATTCACCCAGATACCCCTAATGTTGACAACAGATATAACTGTAATAAAATTAGCAGATTTTATTACATTTAATGAAAATCAGCATTGAAACGATAATTAAGCGGTACGTCTTGCCAAAATCTTACTGGGATTTCTAATGATTTATTTATTTTATGTGCTTCAGTGTTTTCCCTGCATGTATATCTGTGTGAAAGTGCTCGAGTTGCAGACAGTTATGATCAGCCATGTGGGTGCTGGGAATTGAACCCAGGTCCTCTGCAAGAGCAGCCAGCATTCTTAATTGCTGAGTCTCTACCCTCCAGTCTTACTGATTTTTAAAGCTAATCTCCACGTCTGCCCCAGGGCCCAGTTTCATAGTCTGCGTTGTATTTAGTTGTCATATAATCTTTAGTCTCCTGGTTTGGGGCCAGGTGCTCATTTTTGTTGTTGGTTTGAAGTTCTGTTTCTCCTGCCCTGACCCTTTCTGATAAGTAACTGTGGACTAATATGTAAAATGTTTCTCATTTTGAGTTTATATGATGTGATGCTCACTTTTGCTGTTGATAGGATTATTATTACTAATTATTATTATTACTACTGTGTGATGTGGGGATGGTGTATGCATATCACAGCACACATGCAGATGTCAGAGGACAGTTTTGTGGAGTTGATCCTTTTCCGTTATCTTTTCATGACTTCCAGGAAGCAAACTCAGATCACCACATTACAGCACAAGCACCCTTCCTTGCTGGGCCTTCTCACCAGTCTACAGTGGGATGTTTTCTTATGATGAGACAGAGCTTATTCCTTTTTTCTTATGTTGTGTGTACTTAACCTTGATCATTGCTTAAGGCGTGTCTTCTGGATCTACCCATTACAAAATTAGTTTTCCCTCTACAAACGAGGGCTGCCTTTGCCACTACTCCAGTATTTTGTTCCTTTTTACAGTGTAACTAAGTCATTTGTACATCTCTTGGCGTATCATGCCTATGACATTGCTCTATAGTCTTTGCCTAATTATGCTTCTTTCTCTCTCTCATTCCATCTACATTACTTACATGCAATTCTTCTGTAGGAATGGGCCGCTCATCTATGCCCTTTTATTTGTTTGTTTATATCTGTATGGATCTATAGATATATTTTGTATAGATCTAACATGACTGTATTTGTTTTTTTGTGGTCACCTTGTTCCAGCATTGACCACTGGCATTCTCCCTATAAGAAATCCTTTCTCCCATCCAAGTACTAACCAGGCCCGACCCTGCTTAGCTTCCGAGATCAGATGAGATTGGGCGCGTTCAGGGTGGTATGGCCATAGACAAGAAATCCTTTCTCTAGCAAGCCCTGATTCCTCTTTCTGGTAAATGGTACTTTGACACTGAAGGCCCACAGTAGTAACTGCTCCTAATCCCTCTCAACAGGAACTGCCAGGGGTATGTGCATGTTTACTAAGCCATGCATATTCACCCATGTTGATTATCTATTCTGAGAACTTGTATCCATTCTAATAACTCAGATCCCACTTCAGTACAAGGAGGCTCCTTATAAAAGTCTCCTGACTGTCCTTATTTGTTTAGCAGTGAAAAAAAACTGCCTGCCATAATTGCCCCCCCCCCACCTCACGCAAGTACTAGTTACTTGATTGCTAGCTCAGTCTTAATGTCCAGTCAAAATGTTGTTTCCAAAGCAAATTATTTCTTAACTCCCATCCCGCTTACTGGAGCTGTGTGACTGACCTGGGTCATGCGGTTCATTTTCAGTACTATCGCATTCGTTTGTGATCATGTTCGTCCTTGAGTTCTCCATGTTGACTTTTGTTTTGGAAATGATGTAAAGTGCCACAATAATTGAGGAAATCAAAGCTTCAAAAACAGGTGTTCTAAGCAGTGGCCTTCTTGCCTCAGACCCTACCTATCCCTCAGATTCACCTTTCCTCTTCTGTTCTACCAGCCCTGACCGCATTTGCACAGATAAACAAGTTTGTGCATATTTTATTTCCTATATTATATTTAATATGTGGAAGGACACAATGCTTTACTTTTCTCTTTTCCACTTTAGCATCAGGAAGCCAGCATATCTTAGTCTCTCCTCATGTTTTCCTTTTCTTCAGTATCAGTCACAGTGGGAATGGCTTAGTCACTGACCTTCCTGTGTGTGAGCATGTACGCTCTTTCCTGCTTTTCACTTACAAGCAATGCTCCAAGAAATAAACTCACATCCTTTTCTATGCCCACTCTCTACTGTATTTTCAAAGTAGAACCCTAGAAGTGGAATTTCTTGGTCAAAATTAATGCATATATACTTAAGTCATCCACTCAGTCTGTCTGCTGCCTATACGTCTCTGGAAATGGCTCTCAGGAGGTTCATGGTTAGTCTTGATCAGCATAAAAATTACTGAGCAACTCTTATTATTGTGTTGGGTTTTTTTTTTTTAGAACATTTAGTTGCATTTAGCACATTAAAAAGTGTATTGAAATTGCCTTGGAATTAGGAGGTAGTGTTGCTTATTTTTTCAAGACTTGGTAAATACTGGAGCAGTATGTCAGCAGCCTCTGATGTAGGTAGCAATCACATATTTACATTTACAAGCCTACGAGCACAGGTGCAATTTACAGATCATGATCTCCAGTAGAGAGTGGGCAGTTCAAGGGCTTCAGTAATGACACGTGCTAGAGCACCTAGGTAACTCTCATTCACCCAGAGCCTTTCTTTGTCTGACCTCTTGAAGTTCTTTCATTTTGTGGCACTAGGGATAGAACCTAAAGCCTCATCCTCACCAGGTGGGTACATCACCACTGAGGTATATCCTTAGCCTTTTCAGCTCTGAGATAGACTCTCCCAAAGTTGTCCAGGCTAGCTTTGAACCAGCCATGTGGCCAGGCTAATGTGAGCTTATGATGCTCCTGTCCCAGCCTCTTAAGTAGTTTGTATCTTAGACCCACAGCACCAGGCTCAGGCCAGGCCTTTTCACTTTGTATCAACTGCTCACTAGTATGGTTTGCAGAAACACCAAACCAACTATGACATTTATGTAGCAAAAAGTCCCTTACGTGTATTATCTCATTTGAACCTGTGAAGTAGGTGAGACATCCAGTCAATATCCCTATTATCTGGATGAAGAAGCTGTGTCTCAAACAAGTTAAATATCACCCTGAGGTCAGGCATCTACTAAATGGAGTGGCTAGAGCTGAACCCGAAGTTCTATTATATTACAGTTTCACAGCTAGCTCATGAGCAACAAATGAAGAAGGTGCCAGAGGCACCATATATTTCAAGAGAGAAAAATTATTTTATATATGTTTTATAATCAAAAGTTCCCATTAAGTCAATGCTATCAACACAAACTAAATACTTGGCCATCCATAAGCTATAATATTTAGGTCTTGAGTTAGCAGCAGAGAGAACAGGTGTAGTCACTGTCCTGCCCAGAGGAAGCTGAACACATCATGGCCCAGGCTGATGTTGCTCCGCCCCTTTGTTAGAGCCAATCTTTGTGAAATACTTAGCCCCCATTCTTTTCCCATGGAGTGTTTACTGTTCTGCAAGGCTACAGAGATATTAAGGAGAATTTCATCAAGAATATCCTAAGGCCAGCCTTTACCGCAACCACACATGCACCTAGACGACATTATTTCCTACGGCTGTCAATCTCCAGTTCAGAATTAAATTTACCTCCATGTTAGTTTTGTAACTGTGTCTGCTAGACTGTAGCTTCCTGGAACTGAGGACTCTGCTCTGTGTGCTGGGTCTGCCCCAGCATCAGGGCATCAAGGGATGTGTCTTCAGTGACTCTTTCTATGTCCTTGAGTTTATTCATACTTGAGCCATGTAGAAGGACCTGCATGCCCTGTCACATCTCATCTCTACCTCTTGATAGGCTGCTTCCCCATCTGTCCAACTTGCTACTGAGCCTTTGTTTCTTCAGAGAACTCGCGGCTGTCCTTCAGGACTTGGCTTCTTTGTCATCCTCCCACAAGTGGGCGGGGGCAGTGGTCTCTTGCATACTTACAGCATGTCTAAGAACTCACACTCTTCCAGGCATGGGCTGAGTACTAGGCATACTGCAGTTAACTTAATGGGAGAGGTAGGCCATTAAGTGAGTAAATGCTATATACCCAGGAGAAACAAATGACTGGCTGATGAACTCTGAGCATGTGGCCTCTCATTAAGGCCCAGGCAGTGAGAAGGATATGGGAATGGAATGGGATGGAGAAAGAACATGCTCTTGTGACCATTTACTGAGCTGTTCTTTCCCCTGAATCCCCCTTACTTCCAGTCTGCCAGCCATGAGCTCCATGAATGTCTGTATCTCTAGCACCTAGGCTCAGGATGTCACACCACAGTTCTACCGCGGGGATGCTGCCTGTCAGTGATGCCTTGCACTATGGTTCTGGTGTGCATATCTGATTAGTACACAGGACTGGGTACCAACCCCCATCTTAAAATCCTGTTTCCACCTTTACTGTTTTGCAACCACGTGGACGTTATTTAATCTCTCTGTGACTTGATTTCCCAATCTGTAAGGAGCTCATGAAGGCTAAATCAGACCCTTAACCAGAATGCTTTAGTCCAGGGCCTGACTGGAGGAAGGTAGTCTTTGGCTCTTGGTAGAAAGTGCTTTAGCACTCGTGAGGTTCACAGAAGAAATGGGCTGTGCGGGAGGGAATATGAAGCTGAAGCCTGGCTTCAGGAGACAGGGAGGCCAGAACTAAAACTGCTTGCTGCAGTTTACCTGCAAGCATCACCTTTGTTGTGAGAGAGAGAGCGCAAAGGAAGACTCCAGACACCAGTCACTCTAGAACCAGGTCTGCTACTCCCATAGACTCGTTGGCTCATTGGCTACAGCCTGGAAAAGCATCTCATGTCATTTATTTACCTTTTCCCAAATAGTCCAGGACCTTTGTGTTAGCCTTAAGGCTCAGTAACATAGCTGTTCACAATCTGCTGACCTGGGGCCTCCCTGTGACGTGTGCATTTTCATCTTCTAAGGCCCACATAAGAACATTTCAGACTGGAAGGGATCTCCTGTATGCACCTCCTGCTTCCTTTATCATAGCAGGTCTTGATAATATTCTTAACCCCTGAAAACAATGCCAATACCAGATTGAATAACAGTCTTCTCAAGTCAGAGACACCAGTGGGACTAACCTAGGATCCTGTGTCTATCCCCTACTACTGTTACATGCTTGCAATCCAATTTGAAGGTGTTGCATGAACACTGGAGGTAAGAGGAACTTAAGAAAACTTCTCTGTGGTATTTTAATTGAAAACAGGGATAGTAATCGTTGTTTTACAAACATTAAGTATCTGGCTTCCTGTGAATACTTTGTTACAGGAACCCGTGGATATGAGGACAATAGTTTTTAAAAAAAATTACAGAGGTGGTTATCAGAGATTGCGCCAAGTGGTGTTTCCTGAGTTGTATTTATATACATGAGAAAGTCATTCTGCCTTCCTAAATGAAGCTAGCACAGTTTAAAAAAAATACCCCCTACCTTTATGGTTGGGGGGTGGGGAACATGTCATGAGAACAAGGGACAAGGGCAAAGCACTCTCTCTCCTTTTTAATGTGTGGTAGCATTGTTAAGGTTTTCATCACAGGTCAGTGCTTCGCAACATTATTCGTGCTGCAGGTATTAAAAGCCATTTCTTATGCCTCATAAACGTTAGAGCCACACTCACCTATCAAACCACCGAAGTCCCCAAAGAACAGCCCTGTTTGCTGGTTGGTGGCTCCTGCAGGGTTTTGGAGCTTTGAAGGGATGACTAAAGTACCTCTCAGATTATAGCCTAAGCATCCGCATAAGTATTGGCACAGTGAAAAGGAATCAAGAGCACCAGAGATAATGTTGTGATTTTCAGATGGCAAGCTCATTTTATATATTAATAGAAGGAAGATTTCTGATATGGCAAGGAAATTTACCATAACAAATACATTCCCATTACTGCTCTTTGGCCTGGCACCAATTAAGTTCAACTATATGTATAATGCACCTCTTAATTCCCAACAGCCCCAAGAAGAACTAATAGGAAAAGTATTATATGCTCTTACATTTTACAGGTCACATACAGATGGAAAAAATTATACTGATGTATAAAGAAATTTGCATGCACTATAACACACCTCAAAATGGTGTTTATGTGGCATTCTTTTCTTTTAAGAATTATTAGAGTTACCTTGAATAACATTTAGCTAGCACTTGGGCTTTTACAGCACCCCATCTATAATTCACTTGTATCTATTCCTCCTGCAGATCTCAATGCTTGAAAGTATATGTAACCTTGACGTGAATAAACTGATGAGAGACTGTGTCCAATGAAAGGGAAATTAGGGAATGATTATTCACTGCACACAAGGGTTTGTCATAGGGCAAAGCCTTCTTAAAGCATTTCCAATTTAATTTAGTTTATGAAACATTCATTTGCACACAGCATTTTAGGAACCAGTTTCGTCAGGAAATGGGCTCAGTGATCAGCTAGAGGTCCCTTACCCCGCTAATGCCGACGCTCTCTTTCTCTCCATTCCTCCTGCAGCACTGATAGCCATTGGGCGATACAGCGTGACCATAGAGACTGTGGACGTCGGATGGTGTAAAGAAATCACGGATCAAGGAGCCACCCTGATTGCACAGAGCAGCAAGTCTCTGAGATACTTGGGCCTGATGAGATGTGACAAAGTAAGATAGACCTGTTTGTTTTCTGCATCTAGTTGTTGTAGCAAATAGCTCAGCACCACATCCTCTTCCTACACTCACACTGTAAGCCATGCATACCCATGCACACCATTAGCCATGCATTTCCCCATGGTCTCCTAAAGTAATCCGGAATTATTTTTGTATTTCTCATTAATAATTGGCGTTTGTACTTAAGGGAAAAAAGACAGTCTTATAGTGTCCTAGTAGAATGTAGCCTCTTGTTCCTACATCCACGAGCAGAGATTAAAAGACTGCATGCAAACGGCTATATGTAGGGTCTGACAAGAGAGTTCTAGATTTTAAATTTGCTGCAAGAGTAAAGTATCAGTTTGGCCTTTCATGCACATTGACTTTGTTTCTCTACCTTCATCTCTTCTGGCCATTGTAGGCAATAGGAAGCCATGTATCCCCCTGCACATCAAACTCTCTCCTATCACATGTGGAATGGTCCCAGAGGCCTAGCCACTGGGTCCATGGAGCAGCTGGCTTGGATTTAGCGTGAGTGTAGGATTGGTACTGTAGTGAAGGATGAACATTTGAAGACTGAAGAGGAAAATAGAGACCATCTATACAGACCCTGGGAAGATGCTTTCTCCTTTGCAAGTTCCACAATTTCCCTATAACAAATCAAAGAGTGAGTTCTTTATTTGCATTGCAAAAGGTGAGAAAATGGGGGTTGAGAACTCTCAGACATCTGCAGACAGCCGCTCATCCAACGCCTCTGGACTGTGATTCCATTTCTTGCACAGTTGCCAAGGCTGCCTTTAGCCAGGGTGTATCTCAAGGTGTACACTAAAAAAAAATGCTCTCATCTTATTCCAGTTTACCTGTCTGTGCCACCTCTGCAGACACAGTTATGGACAAATCTATCAGAAGGGTTGGTACTAGAAAACTGTGCTGCTCACAGGACATGCATTTTCTAAATGGACACAGATCTGGGGCAAAATGACAGTGGCCTCAAATCCTCTAGTGCTTTGTCATTTTTGACGATAGATCAAATTGTTGTTTCCAATATTTAAAAATTTCAACTGTTCTAGACCTTTGCCAGTTATGTTTTAGAAACTGTATTGTATGTTTTTAGCCTGATGCAGAAAGCTGCTTGTTCTGTATCTTAGCAACAACACAGAGACCCAGGGGAGCAAGTCTCCCTCAACACTCATCATCGCTGGCTAAGAGAATGCTGTTGCTAACCTTGTCAACTTTAAAGGTAAAGGGTCTGCAATAGGCAGAGTATTCTAGAAACACAAAACAGCAACCGTCAAGCTCCTCGGTGTCCGCCAGAAAGCCAGGCTACATGTGTTGCCTCAACCCGGGCTCCAAGTGAAGAAATGTAGAATCACTATCTCTAGCCCACCTCTCTGTACTTTTTTCACTGAAGATCAGCTTCACCTTCAGATATAAATTACAGCCATTTATGTTCTTGTTTGTTAGATTAGATGACCAGTCCACACATTGTTGCTGATCAGCAAAAGATTTTTAAGTTAAAGAATTTTGGACTTAATAAAAGAGGCACAAATTACTACAAAATGAGATAAAGAGTCTGTTGATATCCCTAAGGTTTGTAGCCTACACCATGCTGAGTTTCTGAATCCTTTCTCAAACCAGCAAACTGCTCTGAGAGTATTGCCCCTGACACAGTGCCGTCTGCAGTTCAGCTCAGCCCAAAGGCGCTCAGCCTTGCTGTCTGGTTTCCCAAGAGTCAAGTCAGCTCAGAGCCAAACTTGGGGTGGGGATAGGGGATCCATGAGAACAGAAGACATTTCCAAGCCACACACAAAGTGCAAGCGAAGTCTTGAACAGAAAGTTGGATAGAAAATCCAAACTAAAGTAGCTGTTCAGATTTCACATTTGACTCATGCCATCCATCTTTAAATTCTACTCAAGACGTGGCAAGAGACTTGCACATCGAAGAAAAGAAGTTCGTATTAGGAGCATGTCCTCTGGGGCCAGAGTTTGGGTTCAAATCTGGGTTTGCACACTTAATAGTTGTGGAGTTCCAAACAAAGATTCTTGCCATGTTTGTAAAATGAGGATTTTCCTAGTACCCATCTCATAGACTTGTGAGCATTTAAATGAATTAATGTAAACAAAGTGCTTAGGATAATGTCAGCCATTATCATATATATAATATCCTGAATTATTATTCTTTTCAGTGTTATAGGAATTTGTTTTATACTGTGATATTTAAATTTCCAAATGCAATACACACACACAGACATATACACACACACCATATTTTGGAAGCAAATTTTTTTCAATTCAAGGAAAAAAGTAGATTCACACTACAAAAGATACTTTTGTAGTTTTTTTTGTCATCTAAACTTAAATATTCTATAGAAAGATATCAATAATCACACTTTTACACGTTTCAAATAATAAAAAAGTGTCCCCATAGAATACAGTATATCTGAATACAGTTAGTAACTCATCTGCTCAGCACAGAAAGAGGAAAGTTTAAATATGAGGTTGCTGACATGGGGGGTGGGTATAAAGAGAAACTAGCAAGAAGAAATGACTGCAGTGAGGAATGGGACCCAGAAACAGGAAAACCAGGACCAAGGCATGGAGACCTGAATGTGTCCCAGACTTGGTCACCACGCTACTGAAGCTTTAAACAGCCAAACTGATCCCTGCAGCCCAGCCAGACCCAATAGCCACTGACCAAGTAAGTTCCGCAATTAGGGATCCCGTACCATCTGGAGCCGGCCAAGGGCCAGGAGGCTTTATCATCTATACAGTTAGCCCCCTAGTCAAGAATGTGCTCAGCGGGATCCCAGAGCTGGGGAGAGAGTGGTTGTGAGTTTGTATGTCTCTCCAGTCACGTTCTGGGGTTCTCTGGACCTTAGAGTCTGTGACGTCAGCTGGACATGGGAGTGATTTCCTTTAATCCCAGAACTGGGGAGCCAGCAGCAGAAGCAGAGAGCCTGAGTTCCAGGGCGTCCAGGGCTGCCTAGTGAGACTGATTGAGGGAAAGAAAGGGGTTGGTAAAATCCAGTCATGTTTTCTTTCACATCGAAGTTTCATCTGGGCTGCTTATTTAATTTGGAGGCTATATTTTACCAGACTGGTGGGTTCCCCCTCACTTGAGCTTCTAAGAGCTTACAAGAACATTAACAAACTGATGTTGATTTGTTGTAGAAAAAGCTTAGTATCTCTGTCTGTCCTCCCTGCTACCCGCAGATGAGAAACATTAAACAGTCCTTGCAGCTGAGAAAGCATGTGCTTGTATTATCAATGTCTAAGTACATTTGCAGTGAATTTGTTTGGCTGCAGCACTGCTGAGTCCTAGGGAGTAGTTCTCCAGCCTCCCGCCAACTGTAACCTTCCCCCACGAGGTTGTAAAGTTAGGTGGTGCATTAGGAAGTCTGTTAGAGCAGCTCTTCTGATGGCTGGATGGATAAGCATGTTAAAAGGTTTTGAAGCTGACGCCACATAATCTCCTAAACTTTAATGCATTGTAAAAACCAGGAGGAGAGAACACTGTGTGAGACCGCTTTGATGAATTGGGGTGAGTTCATATTCTTAGAGACTGTTCAAAGGCTTGCTTGACCTTGGGAATTAGAGCTGACCTGAAATCACCTATCAGTTTGACTCACGTTTATTTAGTGATTTCGTTAATGATATGTAAGTGATCAATGGGACTATAATAAAAAGCAATGTGTTTACTCGAGCTTCTACAACTATAAACAGTCAGTGGTGATTTTGGTCTTAGAAATTGTTTTCACGACTTCAGTAACTTCTAGACTATGAATCTGTTTCTTATGATATTTTCCTCATTTGGACAGAGAACAAAACTGAAAGGGGTAAAAAAAAAAAATGCCTGGGAAAGCTGTCAGGAAAATGGAAATGCTGTGCTGAAGGTTAATGAAAAAGGTTCGGGGGAACGAGGTTGATGAGAAGCGGGGTGCAGCATGGAATGGCATTGGCTGGAAAAGGAGACCTTGCCAGAGGCAGCCTGGCTGGTTTGGGAAACCTCTGTAGTTTGTGCTAATACCAAAGTTTGGAGACACAGGCCTGAATTATGAGCAGTGAATAACATCATAAACGTAGCAATTCTCAAATGCCAAACCCTTGTGAGAAGCAGTTGGATGGAGAGATGCTGGAGCTTTTAAAAGCTCCCTTTCACGTTCCTTCTTTCTTTTTTTTTAACTTCATGCAGAACTAATTTTACACACTGTTCATTTGATTTGAAAATGCCAGCGTCTGGGGTATCATTAAAGAGCGTTATTGAGGGAGCCACTCTTGGCAGAGCTTCTGCTTAAAATGCCTAGTTCTTATGTTCCTGCCGAGTTATAAACTAGGAGAAAATGTACCCCAGTTTATACTTGAGGCCACTCGGCCTGTCTTCTCCCCTCCCCGCGTCAAGCAGGTAGCTGCCTTCTGTTGCCTCCTTCTCCTTGGGCAGTAGAGGTGTCTGGAAGGCTCTGCCAGCCCTGTTACTCAAGGAATAGATATAAATAGGTTGTGAAAAGTCCATACCAATGTCCTATGACCAAAGCCTCCTGGAATTTCTTTGATTTCTAGTTGACATAAATTAGAATTACACAGGCGTGAAGAGTCCACCCAGAAAAGATCAGAGAGACTGCTGGGGGGTGGGGAGCCGCCTTTGTGGGATCCCATTGATTACCCAGCTGCCTTCAGGCCAGGGGCCCAGTGGAAGCTGACTATTATTGGTCCACAGCATGAAAGTAATCAAATTAATTCATTTCTTATAAAAAAATTTTCTTCCCAAGACCTTTGTTTTCATGTGTCACTGTTCCTGAAATTCTTAGAAGAGTAAAATTATTTTAGTAAATGTGGATGGCTATAATGTATTCTCTAGAATGCAAGAAAGTCTGGTTCTCGCGAGGAATCCCTTGTTTTAATGGCAAAGAGATGGCTAATACGGAAAACAAGCGATGGAAACCACTCAGCCAGAAGTCTGCTTTACAGCCTCAAGATGGCCAGGGCCAAGTTCCGTGTGCCCAATTTAATGTAAAAATATTCAGTAAAATTTGACCACTGAACTGCTTTTCTCAGAAAGTAATTATGGTAAGAGAAAGCCTCAACAACCAAAATATTTCTGTGGGGGGAAAAAAAACCTGGGGTTTTAGTCACTTGTTTAAGAATTGTGAGCAGGAAAAGCCTGTGGGGAAAATAACAGACGGCTGTGTGACTAACACACAGAACTAACTGGAAAAATAATTTGTGGGGCACTGTGTCCAGGACTGTTTTGGTAGCAATTCAGCCATGTAACAAAGTGAGTACCTGCGGGCTCCTCTTCTGCCCACGTATGCACAGCTGTTTTCAGACTGCCCTTAGCCAAAATTTAAAAATTTAAATTAATGCCCCGTTGAAGGAAATACATTGAAAAAAAAAATTGCCTTCTGTTCTGTGAAGGCAGGAGTGGCCTGACTGACCTGAATTATATAGCCTCTGTCTTGAGAGACCTTTCACTACCCAGCCAGTGCACAGCCTTGTGTGCCCAAAGTAGGGGCAGTTCCAGGTAGCAGGAAGCATGGGGGCTGTGAGCTCTGAGCTCCTGCCTTTGCTTGAAGCATCAGCATCCTCTTCTTGTTTGCTGATGAGACAGTTCCGCAGGTCATTTTCAAATAGGAGCACTTTAAAGCACATTTGACAGCCCTCTCTTGATCATCCCTGGTAATCGAACAGGGAGAAGCCCCACCAGCTGAAATTCCGAGGTTACCTCTCAGTGTCATCTCCGTTTCCTCCCATCCTATGAACCTCCAACGCCAAACGTACCTGACTCTCCTGTCCCACTGGTATGGAGCTTCTTGGGACAGGTAGATTTGGTAAACACCATGCCACAATGCCAGCTTTTGACTTGTGCCAATGTGCCACCTCTGGGGCCTTTCAGAACTTAATCTCAAGCCTCGGAGTCATATGACAGTGATCTGAAACACAATATTAACAACATGTGCCCAGAGGGTCATTACCACAGTAAGGGAAACCGAGCCCACAGTCAGGTTTGCTCTAAGCACTCAATCCAGGTTGGCTTCTGTTCCCATTATTGCTCTTATGTGTGCATACCTACTTTGGAATCTTTTACCTGACACATTCACCACCTGCCCTAGCACGGTCATAATTTTTAGCTCTGAATATAAGATGCTAAGATCTTAAAACAAAACAAAACCAAAAAGAAAAACAACAAAAACAGCCTCCCGAGACATATGCAACAATATTTGAAAATAATAGAATTTGTTTTCAGTCATCAGGACTTTTATTTCAGTAAAAGGGCACAGAGGAAGGTAAAATCTAAAGGTCACAACACCACCTTGGTTTTGTACGTGTTTGGCTTTGTTGTGAGCAGGGTAGAGACTGGCTGATCAAAAGCCAGTTGGGAGCTAGAGCAAGGCTAGGGTTTGCTTCCTGGGAAAGACTGGCATCTGGTGGGAACTTGTCAGGCGTGCTGCAAGGAGCTGCTTGTACCTTGCTCACCTCTGTTAGGGAACTGACGTGTCACGAAAATCTCAGCTTATTTTCTACAAGATGTGAAGAAGAGAGTCTACAGCTCCCCCAAATATGTTAGGGTCAATAGATAGCTGTGTTGAGTTTGCCTGAAGGCACCCCAGAGTGTTATTGCTTCGAGGTCAATATTCACCTTGGAGCTTCGATTTGGCTTCAGTAATAATATGAAAGGATTAGGCTCTAGGACTATGATTTTTATATTTACTCGTAGAAAGGGTAAATGGCAGTTCACTAACACATACCCAGGCACAGACAGGCCTGGCTTCCGTGGTCTGTGAGACTGAGGGCTCCCTGCAGTTGGAAAGGAAATAAGCCAGCCCACTAGAATGTCTAGCACTCCGGTGAGCTGCCTGCTCCTACCCTGCTGGAACCCCTGAGATTCTCGTTTCTGCTGTTCATACAGTTTTAAGAGAGCATGTTCCTTCTCCTTCTAATTTTATCATACGTGTTACTCATTTGTTCAACAAATGTCTGTTGAATGAGTTCCAGGACAGCCAAGGCTATACAGAGAAAAAAAAAAAAAAGAAAAGAAAAGAAAGATGCACTCTTAGGTCTAATACCTGTTTCCTGTAGCTGGGGAATTCTGGGATAGCTGAAAGCCAGACACTCAGAGCTCAGGCACCTGCCATGTGATTGCCCTTGAACCCTTGATAGTCCATCCCCTGAGTGTTCTGGTTTCTCTTCAGTTCTGCTTCTGAAAATCACAAACAACTTCTTTTTAGATGTCATGGTTTTAATCTACACAATAGCCTTTCCACAGGTGTCCTGAGCCTCTGTATATGAGACAGCGTACTGAAAACTGAGAGGCAGATTCACTGGAAACCATTAGCATGAAAGAAAATTTTTATGGGGTAGTTTCCCCCTCGATTATGTTTTCAACCTAACTTTAGGATGTGTTCCATAAATACATTGCGCTCACCACTGCAGCCACAGTAGTTATCGTTGTAGGGCTTACAGTTTCCAAGTGGCTGTTACTTTGCTGAGGCGTTGGGAACACCACAGATGACTCATGGGTGACTAGCTCTCCCAGTGTCCTGCAGACATGTTCTGGTTTCCATGTGTACCACATGTATAGACTCACACCTCTGAGCAGCAGGTCAAGTCCATGATCACGCCTAAAAGACTGGACCCAAAGTTTGCACCCAGCTTGAAGCAGCCTTCATGGTGGGAGATTGCGTGCTGATACTGGGAATGAAAATGTCACTAACTTCTTCTCTGACAGTCAGGTTATTGGGCTCCCTGTCACACTCATCTCTAATTAGAGGTTTCAGGTTAGCGAGCCCCAATTCTCACTTAACACTGCTGGCGTTTCTGTGATCCCCATCTCCCGGGTTCTTCACTGCTTTCTCACTGTGCTAATTCAAGTGAATAGAAGCAGGTGCTAGTGTTAACAGGCAGCCTGCATCTCACGAAAGAGACAGCATGAAGCCAGGCCT
Source organism: Mus caroli (assembly GCF_978045245.1). NCBI lineage: Eukaryota > Metazoa > Chordata > Mammalia > Rodentia > Muridae > Mus > Mus caroli. Next base: position 31,838,366 of record NW_028227273.1, read on the forward strand.
GTTGTGATATTGACGGAGCATAGCACTTCCAATCATTGCCGAGTCTAAAATGGAATGACTGCATTTGGCAAAGTTGACTGGATTTCCAAGGCTGCTCCGTCCGGCTCATTGCAGTCTCCGTCTCTGTTTCCTTCTATGCTTCAGGACTGTTAGATGAGTGAGTGTGTGTGTGTGTTGCAACTCAGGTCTATATTAGTGTTCTTTCTCCCTCTCTCTCTCTTCATCCTGCCCCCTTGTCCTCCCACACCCTCCCTCCATTCCCTCTCCACATCCCCCTCTCTCCTGCACACACAGTTTACAATCTTAAGATATAAAGAACCCAAGTTTTGTCTGTGTCTCCATTTGTCTCAGGCCACAAATATACTGCCTCACGTGTGCTCCATAATCACCTGACCCTGTGACGAGCAGGTGGCCTTGAAGATGCCAATGAGATAGACAGCTTCTCTTATTTCTGATGGCTTCTCAAACACCCTGCACTGTTCCTTGAGGAAGCACTGAGTTCATAGGAGAAAGCACTAAATCCCTATGAGAACTGGATTTCCAGGCTCTTTGTTTCCTTACTTCCCATTAGCGTCTGGGAAAGTCTTTGAAGCCCAGTGAGAGACCTGAGGTCAGGCCTGGAAAGAGGAAATCAACGCATGTTTAACACATTCAAAGAACAAGCCTTTTGTTTGGTGCAGTGATGAATATCTGAGAAAGATGGCTCTAGCCTGCAGGAGCAGGCTCCTCTCTCTGGCTCCCATAGTCAGGACAGCAGGGAGGGCATCACTGGAAGGAGTTGGTACCTGTTGCTTTTATTTCTTGCCTTCAGGTGCCAGTGACAGGGATCAGCTGTGCCCTCTCAACCCATGCCATGCATCTGACTCTCCTGAGAGCTTCCAAATATTGATCCCTCACAAAGCCTGAGACAGTTGCCTGGGAGATGGCCTGGGCACCAGAGTTCTAAAGGGATTTCCCGCTTTCCCCGAGAAGCAGTTGGGATGGCAACCACTGTGTTCTTGTCTGTTCCTGACGGCAGATGCAGTTGAACATATCCCACGTCAGGAAGCATGCATTATATGTTTGTTATATATGCATCACTGTGGGGCTCTTGGCAGAAGCCTTAGACAAAATAAGAAAGAGAAAGCTGTTTATCTAACAGAGTAGGGAATGGGGCTAGAAGACTCGCCCCACCGCTTAACAAAAGACATACAATACAAACGGTATTGAGTTCCTGGTTTCCTGCTCTGTCCATGGGGACAGCAAACTGTGGCTTGTCAGTGAAATGACAACACGAAGAATCCTGCTGCAAACAAAGGGAAATAGATTCATTAAGACCTGTGTGGTTCTACAGGCAACTAATGTATGTTGTTAGCTATGGCAGATCCTAGGAACATCAGCCCATCAGCTGGCATTTCAGTCTTGCCACGGTGGATCGCTTGCCTAGCTGCCTGGCGTGTCCTGGTTCTACTGCTAACACGGGGAGGGGGGTGAAGCATCTCGTTGTCCTACTTAAATCTCACCTGTACTCCGGTGACCCATCACATCACATGAAGGAATTCTGAGTGGCACTTAACCTCCCATAACTATTCACCACTTTCAATATGTGTCCATCTTGGAGCCAGTGAGAACCGTCCACAAGAACACTCGGGTGAGTGTGAGAGACTTTTGCTGGCACCCAGTGAACATTGTGGATATGGAGTATACTCTCCCAGAGATACAGAATGCTGAAGCAGACTCCAGGGTCTGTTGCCCCAGAGACAACACTTTGCCTCTGGGCAGCCTGGAGTTAGCCCCTAGGGCAGTTAGCATTGAGTGACGTTGCCCAGGGACTCTGTGAAAAGTGACAGACCAACATCGGGATAGTCGTCCTGAGTTAGGACTCAAGGCCTGAGCATGCTGGTGTGCAGCACTGCACAGAGGGACCTCCTCAGAGCAGAGCTGTTTGCAACAAGAGACACACTACAATTTACAAAGCAGAAAATTGGCTGTTCTATTATAATAACTCTTGGGCTGGCTTCCTCTCTTATCTGCACAACTTGTACACACTTTAACTGCATGTGACGCATTGCCTGACTCCTTGCTTTTGAAAGTCCATGCAAACATCCTTCTTTGGAGAGGCACTTCCCAACCAGAGTTCCTGCTGTGGACTCCCTTCTGTGACAACCTGAATTTCTCTAGAAAATTCCTCTCAACTTTTTCTGTTGCTGCAGTAACTACCAGTCTTCCCTGCTGTGCTATACGTTCCAAGAGGGCAGGGGCCACATCCCATATCAATCTTGATGATCATTCTCTCATGTCCCATGAGAAAATATTTCCCTGCAAAGAAGATGGGAAAGAACGTCATGCCTGTTCGGGTGTGACCCAAGTTGCCTTTGTCAGAAGGAAACTTGTAAGAGCCCCAGGCTTTACCCTGTCTTGATCACACTTCATTGTGTCTTGAAACTGAGGCTTCACAATAGTCTTTGCAGGTATAGGGCTTTACTACTGTGAAGAGACATCATGACCCAGACAACTCTTAGAAAGAATAACACTTGATAGATTCAGAGGTTCAGTCTGTTATCATCAAGGGGAGAGCATGGCAGAATCGAGGCAGGCATGATGCAGGAGGAGCTGAGAGTTCTACATCTTGTTCTAAAGGCAAACAGAAAGCTGGCATCATCTTCAGGTAGCTAGGAGGAAGCTCTCAAAGCCTACCCTCAAAGACCCACTTCCTCTGACAAGGCCACACCTCCTAATAGTTCCATTCCCTGAGCCAACATTCAAACCACCACAGTAGGCCGGTGGTACCCCGTGTCATTTGTCTTCTCACAGAGTAGCCCTGTAGAAGAGATTGTCAAGTACCAGGAAATGTATTTATGCCCTGCCTGGAACCTTTGTTTTTAATGTGAAGAAATGAATGCTAGAAAGCCTTTTACTGGGCAGACCAGTAGTAGCTAAGCCCCAGTCTGACAGTTCCTGCTGAACACGATGTTACAAAGTTGTCAGGGCACTATGTATTGGCATCCTGAGTTCAAATCCTGTCTCCCATTACTAGCTGACTCAGTCTATGAGCTACAAGTTCCCGTCATGCCACACATCTGTGTCATGACATGTTAGCATTCATACAACTGGGAAAGTAGTCATTTTTCACTGTATTACTCTGCTCCAGTCCTTCCCGTGCTAACTGAAACAAGGCTATACTTGTGGTTTACCTTATTCCTCTTAGGGTGAAAAATGAAGACAAATTTTCAAATACTTTTTTCCAAAGTAAACTGTAAAGAGCTTACTTATGCGCTCTCCTATCATATGGACTCTGATCTGCAGTAAGCACATGGGACAGTTTTGATTTGGTAACTTCCACCAGCCTGGGACTATGCTGTCTGCTACATGTTTCCAGTTCTGCAGGTACCACACAATGACAAGGGAACCAACCAGAAAGAAAGAGGGGAGGAAGAAAGAGAGAAAGAAAAAAGAAAAGAGCAACTCTATTCCATTTACCCCACAGAGGGGTGAAGCCATTTCAATTGTGAAACATCCCCATCCCCCAGAAGGAAAAGGAGGAGGAGAAGGAGAAGGAGAAGGTACCAATAGCATTGCCTGGAGTCAGGAGACATAGGCACAGTCCCATCCCTCCAAAAGGAGAAGGTACCAGTAGCATTGCTGTGACTCAGGAGACCTAGGCACAGTCCACTCTACCACCAAATACCTTTGACACAGAAGAGCCCTTAAATGTCTTGAAATGTTCGGACTTTCCATCAGGCCTTCTTGAGTCCACCACCCTAAGTAGGTGTATTAGTCAGGGTTTCTATTCCTGCACAAACATCAAGGCCAAGAAGCACTTGGGGAGGAAGGGGTTTATTCAGCTTACTATTCCACATTGCTGTTGATCACCAAAGGAAGTCAGGACTGGAACTCAAGCAGGTCAGGGAGCAGGAGCTGATGCAGAGGCCATGGAGGGATGTTCCTTACTGGCTGGCTTCCCCTGGCTTGCTCAGCCTGCTCTCTTATAGAACCAAGACTACCAGCCCAGAGATGGTCCCACTCACAAGGGGCCTTTCCCCCTTGATCACTAATTGAGAAAATGCCTTACAGTTGGATCTCATGGAGGCATTTCCTCAACTGAAACTCCTTTCTCTGTAATAATTCCAGCTGTGTCAAGTTGACACAAAACTAGCCAGTACAATTGACCCCTTGTCAACTTGACACACAAACACATCACTGGTAAGCCTCAACCCTTAGTTTCTTATTCATCCCCAAGATCTAAACAACTTTAAAAGTCCCACAGTCTTTACAAATTCTTAGAATTTCAATCTCCCTTAAAATCCAAAGTCTTTACAATTAAAAGTCTCTTAACTGTAGTTTCCATTAAAATACTTCCTTCAAGAGGGAAAAGCATCAGGGCACAGTCACAATGAAAAGTAAAAAATAAACTCCAATGTCTGGGATCCAACTCACGATCTTCTGGGCTCCTCCAAGGGCTTGGGTCATTTCTCCAGCCATGCCCTTTGTAGCACACACGTCGTCCTCTAGGGTCCAGATGCCTGTACTCCACTGCTGCTGCCCTTCTTGGTGGTCATTCATGGTCCTGGCATCTCCAAAACACTGCATGACCCCTTCAGTCCTGGGCCATCAATTGCAACTGAGGCTGCACCTTCACCAATGGCCTTCCATGGCCTCTCACAGTGCTGAGCCTCAGCTGCTCTGCATGACCCCTTCATGCCTTCAAAACCAGTACCACCTGGGTGACTCTTACACATTACCAAGTCCAGCCACAGAACAAGGTACAACCCTGGCTATCTCTGGAACACAGCCTCTGTGCTCTCAGAAAACACTTCCTAGAAGATGTCACCTCAATGATGCTGGTCTCTTCTTAATCACTGCTAATTTCTTAGCTCCAGCTAACCAGCATCAATAGTCCCAGTAATGCAAAAGTTTCACTTTAGTAGTTCTGGCATCTTGATAATCAAAGCTGATTCTTCAGCCCCAGCTAACCAGAACCACAGAATCTTCCCAATCAAAATAGCAATGTCCCTCAAAAGAGTCTTTAATTTTCCCTCTGAAATTTCACAAGCCAGACCTCCATCTTCTGCACTGTTCTCAACATTATCTTTCAAGCTCCTACAAAACATCCCACAGAGCTCTTAACACCGAATGGATCTTCTGACCCAAAGTTCCAAAGTCCTTCCACAGTCCTCCACAAAACATGGTCAAGTTGTCACAGGAATACCCCTCTATGCTGGTACCAAATTTGTCTTAGGGTTTCTATTCCTACACAAACATCATGGCCAAGAAGAAAGTTGGGGAGGAAAGGGTTTATTCGGCTTACACTTCCATACTGCTGTTCATCACCAAAGGAAGTCAGGACTGGAACTCAAGCAGGTCAGGGAGCAGGAGCTGATGCAGAGGCCATGGAGGGATGTTCTTTACTGGCTTGCTTCCCCTGGCTTGCTCAGCCTGCTCTCTTATAGAACCAAGACTACCAGCCCAGAGATGGTCCCACCCACAAGGGGCCTTTCCTCCTTGATCACTAATTGAGAAAATGCCTTACAGCTGGATCTCATGGAGGCATTTCCTCAACTGAAGCTCCTTTCTCTGTGATAACTCCAGCTGTGTCAAGTTGACACAAAACTAGCCGGTACAGTAGGGTAATAAGGCTCTAAAACCTCCTGACTCGGGTTTATGAAGTTGTAGGAACGTGCTTATATCCAAGATTATTAACCTGTCTCTCCATGTAGTGTGTATAACCAATGTTGAAGGAGGCAGCTATCATTCAACCCAATGACAAGATAGACGTTTCAGAGGGCCGCCTGACAGCCATGTATCCAGCAACACTTCTCTATCACCACATGCGTGCACAGTCACTAAGCTCCCAAGAGAGCATTTCTACAAAGAGGTAACTGACAAGATTGGATAGAAACAACAGTAGCCAAGGATCGGGATGAGCGGGAACATAAAATTGTTAAAAGGACTTCGGGACTGAGATGGGGTGAAGGCTTTAGATACTGCCCATTGTGAGTGACAGGCAGGCAACAGAGTTAACACACTGCTGACTGCTCCCCTTGCATTTATTCAGAACAGCTTCTCTGAGTAACTCCTGTATTCACTGAGCCAGCAAATGCGCACTGAGTGTGTACTACATAGTAGGCCTGTGTCACAGGCTGCAGATCTGGCAGCCTAGTAAAGCAAAGCACTACCATCTCATACAACAGACAGCGCCTGTGGGACGGAAAACACAAGTAGCCCTTGTTGTCTAGAAGCTTGAGTCTAGGTATAAAGTAGTGTGCTGTTGTTGGTATCTCAAACTGGACCAGTGCTTTCTATGTCAGAGAGAAACAATGATCTCCCCAAGGATGAGGGCTTGAGTGCAAGTCACCAGCATCCAGGGAGACACACCTCTGCAACCCCAGCACGGAGGGATGGAGACACGTGGGTACCAGGGGCTCACCGGCCAGCCAGCTAGCCAACAGGGCAAGCTTCCTGTTCAGTGAGAAACCTTGTCTCCAGGACGTTGTATTTTTGAACAGTTGAGTGGTTTTTGGAACAGCTGAATTCTAGGCTAGGTTCTTATGGATCAGGAGCTTGCTGGTGATGGTGTCGGGGAGGACCTGGTAAGAAGGGAAGGTGACAGAGGAGTGGTGGAGCTCTGAGCTTCTCTCCTCACCCCTCCGGAGCAGCAGCAACGGCGGCAGCAGCAACATACCGAAACTATGGTATGATTTACCTTAATTAGCATAGCAAATTGCCTCACATTTTCAAAAAGTGCTAATAGATGTTAACTCAAAATAGATTAAAATACCAGACAAATTGTACTACCTTAAAAAGAGTTATAATAATTTTGAAAATGTAAATCATGGCTATGCTGTCTTTAGAGAGAACGATAAAATCTGATCTTCCATGTGTACTCTCTAACAGCCTAGGGCATGTGCTTTTCCCCTTTAATCATAGTAATTTCTTCAAATAACATTTCTGGGGTTTCTGTATGGATGATGCCTCATTTCCCAAATCCATGTGAAGTAGACTGGTTACCATTGATAGTGTTCAAAAACAGAAAAAGGAAATTGAATTTTAAAGAAACACGTCATGGGGGATTATCTTTAAAACACCTTTATTTCCCCATTTATATTACATGCATTTTATAAGTTAGAAAATGTGCTTTCACAAATGACAAAATTTCTGCAGGCATGTGTTTGTCTGCATAAGACTGAGAAATGATTTGGTCTCTCCTGGTATGTTACACCAGGCTCCTCCATGGCACCAGAGCACTTTTAAAATCTGTACAAAAAGAAGAAGGAGAAGGAGAAGGGAGAAGGAAGGAGAAGGGAGAAGGAAGGAGAAAGGAGAAGGAAGAAGAAGGAGGAGGAGCAGCAGGAGGAGGAAGCATCATGTGTACTTCTGAGGAGCCAGTGAACATAACAGGATATAAAATGTACCATTAGCACCGCCAGGAGACATTATAAGTAAACACTAGAACCTTCCCTGTTGTGAGCACACACCTGTCACGTTTCCCCTATATAACATTTCCCCAGTAAATGTCTAGAGTGGGATATTTCCATGTTCTCCTCTGCTTTGTTTTCCAAAGTTTACAGTGCACAGTTATCAAAAGTATTGCTTAGAAGGCATGTGTCCTCACTGCGGACCACGGTTACCATTTCATATGTAGCTGCTCAGAGCCAGCTTGTTACTCACTCTTACCCATATCCTGGGAAAGCCAGAGAATTCCCATGGCATCTAGTCTTAAACACAGGTGTACCTTACCTTATGCAAAATAAATAAATTGAATTCTGTTAAGTCAAAGGAAGTGTATTAGGGGAGCTGATGAAATAAATTAACCCTTATGAAAGGCTTTGCTAATGTGAAAATTATTACCCAATTTATAGACTTCATAAATCCATGTCTTCATGTATTGAGTTTCCTTAAGGTGAATTATACATCTCTTTCTGGAAAAGTTATCACACTGGTATTTTTTTTTTCTTTTTAAAAATTGATTCTCCAAAACAAATTGCCTGTCAGCCCTGTGCACAAAACCTTGTCCTTGCCTGCCTGTGGATTAGAAAAGGAGCCTGAATGTCTGTGCTCGGTGTGAGTGTGCTCTGCCCCGTGCCTCTTGTCCGTTTGTAGTTCGTAGTTCCTTCCTGCTAAGCAGCCTGGACTGCGTGGACTAGCTCCGATTTCCCCAGTGTGCTCTCTGACTGCGTAGCTTCCACTGTCTTGTAGACAAAGAAGCCTGCATCCGTCCCAGTGTCGGGGGAACACAGTCCCCTGACAGCGGAGATCTTAATCCTTGCAGAACAGGCCTTCTCCAACACTAACTGTTCTCAGTCCTGTTCATCATGTGAGAGCTTCATTACCCTCAGCATATACATAAATGAAATAGGTCTACAAATCAGATAGTTACTGATTAGAGATCATAGAAAAAATAATTTTATCATTTGTTTATTTATGATGTATTGAGATAGTTTCTCTGTGTAGCCTTGACTGTCTTGGAACTCACTCTTGTAGACCAGGCTGGCCTCAAACTTATAGAAGTTCATTTTAAAACAATATTTTGGTATACAAATAATTTTAACATTTTTAAAAGATGAAAGGAAGTTTGTACCCTGCGGAGGTGTGTGAACCTGTTACAGAGAGAGTTAAGTCTTAGCTGAGGATTTGCTCCTGCAGGCCATAGAGTGTCTTCAGTACTTTTCAGAATTGACAGATACTTGGATTTTATAATTGTCTATGCTATAAATACAAATGTCTAGACAGAAACTCAAATCTGTAGTTCAAAATGGCAGAAGTATTTCCAGAGCCATTTCTGAAATTACTGGAGATTCTGTCCTAATCCCACACCAAAATTCATTCATGACTTTTTTTTTTTTTTTTATGAAATTCAAGTCAGCAGCCCAGGCAACAGTTCTTAAAAATCACTCTAACATAAGACAATTAAAATATATACTAATTTGACACTTACATACCAAGAGATGGTGGTAGAAACTAGGGAAAAGTTTTGTTTTCTATAACTCAACCATTATATATCTATAAGAGCAGTGGTGCAGTGCAAGCGTGTCCTGGAAAGCACTTCTGGCTGTGACTGTTTTCCCATGAGCACTGTAATGAGCACTGCTATGAAGATTAACTTCTGACATCTCTAGAAGCATAGCGATGCGGGTTAGCACTGTGAGGATAGCTGTAGCTTGTACATCATTAGTTGACCCTGGCATTCAGGAACTCTCCAGTGAGTACCTGTCCCAATGACCAGAGCTGCCATTTAGGGGCTCATTGTGTCAGTCATAGTGCTAGGCATAAGATCACATCCGAGCCTTACAGCCTCAAGTCTATAATGTAAGTCCCTTTGTCTTGTTTCCATAGCTGAGGAGTCCAACCCTAGATTTAAAAGAAAGAGGAGGTGGGTAGAGGAAGGAAAGATTGGAACAAACACATCATAACTAGAGATACTTCTTGACAGCTGGACATGGCAGTTCACAGCTGTAATCCAGGTCTGGGAAGATCTTAGTATCATGTGCTCAGTGTCAGCCTGGTTATTTATCAAGACCTTGTCCTAAACCTTAAATGTCACCAGTACAATGTGACCATGGCAATTCTCAGTATTGAACAAAAATGAAAGACAACCTAACTTTCAAATCACATAATTAGAAAAGTGCAGAAACCCAAACTTGATGATCATTAGATTTATCAGCAGGCTTTCAGCACAAACAGCCAGGCATTCTGACTTGATTGGCTTGCTTTTGTTTTTTTAGGGTTTTTTTTTTTAAAGGTGGTACTGTTGGTTTTCAATAATGAACATTAAGAGGGATGCTCAAAAATGTCTACCACAAATACCTTCGTTCAGCCTTAACTCAGTATAGCTTACACAGTACAAATAAAATATTGATGTATTCAAAAATGCCCAAGTGTTCAATAAAGATTTTAAGTAAAGCTACCTATAAGTTGTGGTTCTTAGGTTAATCATTTATTTATCTAAAGGATGAAGGAAGCTGTCTATCTCTGTGATATGAACGGCAATCAGCTTAAAAATAATTGACAAATTAATCCCTTCACAGCACAGCAATTGTAAAGGTGTTAGTTTTAATTAGGCCTGTCTGATTGCCTTGTCTAATCGGGAATCAAGGTGGACTCTTTGATGGCTAAGGTCTGCTGGGGCCATCCCTGACCTGCCAGCCATGTATGCTTTAATTATTGATTCCTTGAATTTCAGCCCTTCTCACACAGGGCCTGAGGTTTGCAATGTCTTAACATTTAAAGGGAAGAAAAATAAACATTTTCCTTTGCACTTCTATCTAGAATCCTGTGTATCTCCACCCCCACCCCCACCCCAATGTACAGTGTCCAGCCATGGGTGAAGAAGTCAGAGATACAGGAGAATGCTCCTACTGCGTCCTTCCTCCCATGTTCTGTGTTCTTAATGGGCATTACTGCGATCTTGGTAAATCCCAGTCATTTAGTCATTTATGTTTAGCAGGTACATTTGATTTCATGACATCATGTTTAATTAAAAATCCATACGGGCAGTGCAGTTCTGGAGTATCAGAGAAGTCAGATCAGAGGAAAAATGCATGCGCTCAGCAAATCCTTGGTCATGTTGCTAAGTGGAAAGGAAAGGGGAGAGCTGTTGTTCCATGTCATGTCACATGCCCCCACAGCACCCCTGTGAGCACAGGCTGCATGACATTGGTGGCCCCTGTGTCTGATGATGACTCTTTTCTGCTCACAGGTCAATGAATTGACAGTGGAGCAGCTGGTGCAGCAGTACCCTCACATCACCTTCAGCACCGTTCTGCAGGACTGCAAGAGGACCTTGGAGAGAGCCTACCAGATGGGCTGGACCCCCAATATGTCTGCTGCCACCTCCTAACTCTCTTCCTATGCCCAGGTCTACTCAGGCCGGTTCAGCAGAATGGAGAAATGGGGGGCTACAACAGGGGGTCTTTTGGAAAGGTTTTAACCGTCACCTGTCAGTGCGTGTACCCGAGTGTTCCATTTGTGTCTTGTTTGCATTCTGCATAGCATAAGCACACTGTTACTTACCCCGACGTGAGCTGGCTTGTTTTCCCTAAAACAGAAGATTATGAAAACCACGACCTTTTTGTTTTTTGTTTTGTTTTCCAATTCAAACGTTTATTTCTCTAAAAAAGACTGTGGAATCTCAAGTCAGAAAACTGGGTGTATAGTTTTGAGCTTTTAAGTTCTGACACATCTCGGAAATGCTCATAGAAAGGCTCTGTTCGGTGATAGGTAGGCTACTTGTACGCTTCTGAGAAGACCAAAACAGAAGTGATGTTGCTCTAACTAGAAGCCTGGAGACTAGAACCCCTCAAAATGGAGTACACAGCTAAAGTTCCACTCTCTTGTACTGTCATACACACATGCTAGGTCAGGTTCTCGCTTGGTAAATTCTTTCCTGCCAGGGGAACCTTCCTGGGTCATGAAGAGAGCATGCCTTCCACTGTGGCTATGCCTATCATACTGTGCCCAGTGGTGGACAACCTGCTGTCTTATAGGTAACTTAGGAAGTAGACTGAATAAAGCCTTTTGTAAATTTGTATATGGAGGCAACAGTCTGATGTCCCCTGGCCAGCTCACTAAAGTTAATTATTCATTATTCTGTAAATGCATTCTATTAAGTAATAAATATTTTAGTTGGTTTTGCATTAACACTGTGTTTGCTTTTACTGTGTGGACAGTTACTGGTCAAGATGCATTTTAGTGACATTTGGGGCTAATCTTGGCATTATCCACATTGAAGCCACGAATGTAATTAATGGTGTGCAGTTATTTTAAAAATTTTACAGATCATTTCATTATTTTGGTAATTATGAAAATATATTCTGAGGTGGGATCGTTATTGATAGAAGATTAATGAATGAGATGTATGTAGACAATCTTCCTATTGTATTTTTTCCTTTGCTTTGGGATTGAGAACAGGTTTTTTGAATATATGCATGTTATAATTTTGAATAGTTCTTACACTACTGCAAAGATCTACTGTTAGCTAATGTATGAGCTAAGGAGAGAATTTAGAAAATCTGTTCATTAAGATTCTGTTAACACTTGCCAGAAATACGTATTTTAGTTTAATTAAATATTACCAGCTTTTACTTCTGTCAGTACCTATCAGGAAATGAGTGTAAGTTTTGATATCACACATGTCTACAGTCAATCCGTTGCAGGGACTCGGGCTCTGATGACCTCTCCTAGGTCTGGATTTATAAGCAGGCAGCAGGGAGCCTTTTTAAGCTAAAGAGTGATTATCTTTCGTAGTAGGAGAAGCAAAACCTTGACTTTTGAACTTGCTATTTATTCTCCCTGTATGTGGTCTTTGGTCTTTAACAATTATAATGAGGTTTGAGTTTGTTTCCTATAAATCCCAGCACTGCGGCAGCAATGCTAGCTGTAGGAGGCGGAAGCTGCCTTCCATTTGCACACCATGCACATATGTGTGACAACTCCTTCTCTGTAGAGAAGGTTTGTTTCCCTCCAGTTTGTCAACATGCTTCTGATGTGGCAGTTTATTGTTTTAATCCCAATCAGTTAAAAAACAAAAAGTACCTTTTTCATAACCAAATTGGAGATTTCATGCGACATATGCATTTTTACATCATTACCATAGGAACCAAAGTCTAGCCCCACGGAAGTTATTTCCTCTTCCATTTTAATTGAGTCATGAACATGTACCAAAACCAGCTGGCAATATGACAGTCATTGCGACTGAAGGGTCAGTTGGAATCAGGCCTACTGTGACTATCGGTAAATAGGAGGTTTTTCCTATTGGGCACTATGCTTAGATTAACTCTGCTCTCCTGCGGGATGTTTAATACACGCATTGCCACTACATGGGACTCTTCAGTCACCGAAACGCAGCCATCTGCAGGAACATATTCCCAAACTAAAACCATATCTAAGATCCTTCAGCGCCCAGTCCTGTGATCTCCCTTGGCTAATAACAAACTGTAAGGATGCCAGCAGCTCATGAAGAAAGGGAGACTTCCAAAAGAGCCTGCGTTGTTTGATTCAGCTGTTTTATTCACAACAGGATGGAAGAGACAGTCATGCATTTCTGAAAGTTTTTCCACAGTTTGGCATCACTTGAAAGATCTGGAGATGAGAGGCATTGATGGAAAGTGGCCCGAGGACACAGGGCAGGCTGATGCTTCCTTACTGACTCTTCTGTAGCCTGAGATCTCCTCAGCCTGTGCCTTGTGCATGCATGCGTGCCCACATGCCCAAATGCACCATTCAGCCATAAAAGAAGACTACAGAACACAGTCTATTCAACTTTGTGATTAATATAATAGAAGATGGAAAAATGAGTCACTAAATAAAGACTTGTTAAACCTAACAGTCTCACAAATAGATGCTGCCCAAGTAAGTCTGTGTGGCTCCAGACAATGGTGATTTTTTTAAAAAAAGAAAGACATTATACCAAATGAATGTAGACTGCCCAGAAATCTTGATTTTTGTTGACAGAAATGTTTTTGCTGTATTTCTAAGCAGCATCTTGCAATGGAGTCACTTACTAATGGGTGGGGTTAAAACATCTTGCTAATTATATTCAAATGAAGTCTTTATTAAACTGTTTCTTCAATTCTAAATAAAAAAAATGGATTACAATACAGGCTTCATGGATGTAGGGAGACAAATACTGAGAGGCACTCTTAGAGATAACAAATAATTGAGCTGAATGTGAAAATTAAGCCACCAGCACCTTCATTCCTAGATAAGACAGATGACTGGATCTGCTCTAAAGCAAACCATAAATGGGGAAGAAAGCTTGCCTTGGAGTAAATTTATACAAATGAATACATAGGCCACTCCAACTCCCTTTCTTCATGGTTACTGTTGCATTTACCGCCCCACTTTTCCTTCAGCTTCACTCCTGAGTCAGCCAGAAGCTAGAGCTAGTGAGACGCTGGCAGATGACCTCACACACAGGCTTTGCAAGGTGCAAGTTAGCGGTGCCAGGGAAATATAATGAACCAATATTCTTGAAACAATAACGTTTTGAAACATTTTGCCTTGAAAGAAAAGTGTGTGTGTGTGTGTGTGTGTGTGTGAGAGAGAGAGAGAGAAACTGCATATGTGTGCACATGAATGTGAGTTTGTGTATGTATCTGTGCATGAATATATGTATGTATGTGTGTGCATGCATGCATATGTACTTGCATGCATATATGTGTGTGTACATGTATATGTGTGATTGTGTGATGAGTGCATATGTACATGCATTTTTATATGTGTGGGAGAGGTGTATGTGCATGCATGTGTACATGTGTATGTGTGTGCACAAGTATGTGAGTGTGTATGTGTCTGTGCATGTGTATATATATATGTGTGTGTGCATGCATGTGCACTTGCATGCATGTGTATATGTGTGTGCATGTGTTCATGTGTGTGTGTGTGAGTGCATGTGTGCATGCATGTGTGTATGTATGAGAGAGGTATATGTGCATGCATGTGTGTATGTGTGAGAGAGGTGTATATGCATGCATGTGTATGTGTGTGCACATTTTTGTGTATGCATCTGTGCATGCATGTATATATATGTGTGTGTGTGTGTGTGTGTGTGTAGTCCTAAGGTCAGGGGGAAGCAAACTCTGTGCATAGCACTCCACAAGTCAGCTGACAGATACTGCAAACACCCAAAAAGAGTTCTTACTTCACATTACAAGAGACAGGTATGTCCCTTGTTCCAAATGTAACCTCCCTCCCAACTCCATTGAAAATCTTCCTCCTTCTGTTGCTCTCATGTTCTTAACGAGGTAGCTCAGTTCTACCAGCTCTCCCCTCCCTTCTCTGTCCTCTGTTCCCCCTTCTCGGCCCTCATGGCTCTGATCCTGTCTGCATGTATGCTTGTCTGCCCCTACCCCTTCCCCTAATCGTCACTTCCCTCCCTTCCCCCCCAAATAAACCCCCTTATACCAGATCTGTTGCATGGAGAGACTTCTAAGGGGAACACCTTGGTATGCCCCCCAGGTACTCCCTCACTGCATTATATGTGAACACACACACACACACAAATAAGCATTCTGAAGGGGCTAACAACAGTCTTCATGTCAGTACCACTGAACCATGGGAAAGCATTTGGGGTTCAATATGGGATAATTAGAAACCCTACTGCCAAGGAAACTCTTGCTTGTATGCCCTCATGGACCCAGGCACATGTATCCCCAGGTCACATATATGAGAGGAATTGCTAATATTTGCACATCCTTAATTTTATTGTAGGATGCCACAAGTCTTGTAAAGGAGTTGAGCCAATTCAGTTTTTACCAAAAGGCTATAGAGGCTCCCATCAGCCCCTATGGCATTCTCTTCACCTTGTGGTCCTGGTTTGAGTTGGTGGCATTCTCTAAAATATTTTAAAAGCCAGATATAATTTTATGTTTTTATTTGCCCCTTTAGAAAAGTTTGTGGAGACACTTTTAAGTCAGTGTTCCCCTTTCCATTTCAAAGGAGAGAAAGGTCAGGGAGGGAAGAGTAAACGCAGTGGCTTCACAGTGGATTGTAGCTGTGAAGCGAAAACTATGCCGAGGGCAAGGAGGTGAGAGACCTCTAGAGATTAACAGATTAAGAAGTCAACAAGCTCTTCCCTCTCCCCTTCTTGTGGTCTTATTTGGCCTTGTGAGGAAGGAAGTCCTGGTCCCTCACTTAAGTGAGAAGTTACAGGACACCTCAATTGGTTGAGTGTGGCTGGCCATCGTGATGATGACAAAATGGCACTCAACCGGGTTAAATAAGACTGGTGGAAAAGAGAGCTGTCACTGTTCTTCAGCTGCAGCAACAAAGCTAAGTCCTTTGGAAATTCAGATGAAAGGCGTGAGGTACCAAAAATAATAATTTGTCAATTTAGTTGTGGAGCACAGAGGACGCGTAAAATGTGGGGAAACCAAAATAGAGATCCTGGAAGGATTTTATATTTAGCTTGCTCCAAAACTGCATTTGATTTCTAACTGTTTTAAGGAATCGGGAATAGAGATCATAGATTATACATTGCGGGCATAGTTTGCAAGGATGCTAATAGATAATGGGAATCAAAGGAAAATGCCCCGACCTCACATCAAAAGAACAGTGCTGAGCATGTGTGCATGCACACACAGCTCTATTGAAAAATAAAATATTGAAAACGTTTATCTGCATATAAGCCTTTTCAATGTTTTAGTCAACTTTCTCAAATAACCAACTAGCTGATGTTACCATACTAAGGAAGTTTTCCATGAACCACTCAGACCAACGCAGATGCCCAGCTAATGGACATCACAGTCTGGAAATAAACATTTTAAAAAATTGAGGTAGACTTTCCCTACAGAAAAATAGACATCTCTAACTTTCTGAACTTTGAAGAATGTTTGAAACACATGTCCTACAAGAGCTATGTCTTATGTAGAGGTTCATGATGTGTGCTTGTGCATGCGTGCGTGTGCGTGTGCGTGTGCGTTTGCGTGTGCGTGTGCGTGTGTGTGTGTGTGTGTGTGTATACCACCCCAGAAAATTCCCTAATTTCCTACTAGCAAAGCCAAGTAGGCTGTTTTTAAATGCCATCACATATTTCTTGTGCCCGTTACCTAACACTTTATGAATGAAATCAAACAATATGTGTTATTGGTGTAATTTTCTCCCAGATGATTTTTCTTTGTGCTTTATTTATTGTATGTCAACTTGATGCAAGCTATACTCTGAGAGGAGGGGATCCTTAGCTGAGAAATTGCCTCCATAAGATTAAGTTGTAGGCAAGCTTATAAGGCATTTTCTTAATCAGTGATTGATGAGTGAGGGCCCAGTCCATGTGGATGGTACTACCCCTGCACTTGTGGTCGGTCCTGGATTCAACAAAAAATCAGGCTCTTCAAAATCCATTGAAGAGCAAGCCAGTAGGCAGCATCTCTCATGGTCTCTACATCAGCTCCTGCTTCCAGGTTTCTGCCCTGTTTGAGATCCTGTCCTGACTTCCTTCAGTGATGGATTACAGTGTAGAAATGTAAGCCAAATAAACCTTCACTCTGCAACTTGCTTTTGGTCCTGGTGTTTCATCATAGCGATAGTAACCCTAAGACATGCTGTGCTACCAACCATCGCTGAGTAGCAATTGTATAATGGGAGCGCTACTTCTTCCATTCTACTAATGGATACCTGAGTTATTACCTTGTTTTACTAAGTTAACTTTAAAAATAAGCAAACACACACACACACACACACTCAGAGCACTAAAGCTTAAGAAACAAAAAAGAAAAAGAAAGAAAGAAATTGCTCATTTGACACCAGAGGACAGAAAGCAGCTAAATGTTTTTCCATAAACCCTTTGGCAAGTAATACTAGCCCCCCCCCTTCCCATCTCTCTCTCGCTTTCTTGCAAACACACATAACAGTATAATTCCCAAGTCATAGGATCTCTGGTATATATGGACCTCGGTGGGGAAGTCCCAAGCTCTCCTAAGTCAGTGGTGACTTTTAAGGTTCTAGCACCCGAGAGTGAAAGATCAAATCAGCCCACATTCCAACTGGCACTTGATAGCAGTCCTTTCAACTTAGCTTGTTCCAAAGGTATGTGTGGCTGCCTATTGTGTAATGTTAAATGCTTTTCCCAGATGACTAATCATGTCAAGGATATTTGCATGTATGCTTAGTCCTTGCCTGGTCTCTTTTTGTGACATTAGTTTTTTGTTTGTTTTTTGTTGGTGGTGGTGGTGTTTTGTTTTGTTTTGTTTTGTTTTGTTTTTAATCTACACTACAGAGCAGTTGATTGGTCTTTGTGATGGTTTATATATGTTTGGCCCAGAGAGTGGCATGCCCCAGTACAGGGGAACGCCAGGGCCAAAAAAATGGGAATGGGTGGGTAGGGAAGTGGGGGGGGAGGGTATGGGGGACTTTTGGGATAGCATTGGAAATGTAATTGAGGAAAATACATAATAAAAAAATATTAAAAATTTTTAAAAAAAGAAAATAAAGTAAAACTAGATTAACAAATTAAAAAAAACAAAGAAGGTGTAGCCCTGTTGGAGTAGGTGTGGCTTTGTTGGAGTAGGTGTGTCAGTATGGGTGTGGGCTTTAAGATCCTCATCCTAGCTGCCTGGAAGTCAGTATTCTGCTAGCAGCCTTCAGATAAAGATGTAGAACTCTCAGCTCCTCCTGCACCATGCCTGCCTGGATACTGCCATGCTCCTGCCGTGATGATAATGGACTGAACTTCTGAACCTATAAGCCAACCCCAACTAAATGTTGTCCTGTATAATAAGAGTTGCCTTGGTCATGGTGTCTGTTCACAGCAGTAAAACCCTATGTCAGTCTTAGTATATGTTTCCTCGTTGAACCCTGTTAACATTTTGTAGTAAGTAATTGACAGTGTATGTGTCCCGTTTCCTATTGTATTATAGGCTTTTATTCTGTATCTCAGACCAACACTACAATGCTGTGTGGCTTTGAATGCCACACTCACTGTCTTAGTCAGGGCTTCTATTCCTGCACAAACACCATGACCAAGAAGCAAGTTGGGGAGGAAAGGGTTTACTCAGCTTACACTTCCACATTGCTGGTCATCACCAAAGGAAGTCAAGACTGGAAGTCAAGTAGGTCAGGAAGCAGGAGCTGATGCAGAGGCCACGGAGGAATGTTACTTACTGGCTTGCTTCTCCTGGCTTGCTCAGCTTGCTTTCTTATAGAACCAAGACTACCAGCCCAGGGATGGTACCTCCTTCCTTGATTACTAATTGCGAAAATGCTCCACAGCTGGATCTCATGGAGGCATTTCCCCAACTGAAGCTCCTTTCTCTGTGATAATTCCAGCCTGTGTCAAGTTGGCACACAAAACCAGCCAGTACACTCACCTACATGAACATTTACATATTTTTCAGTTTTGTTCTTTCTTTATATTTATTTTACAATTGCATTGTCAACTTAATAAACAAGCTTAATAAAACGTTGCTGAGATCTGTTTCAATGATGACATTAATCTGTAAGTAACTGACGCCTTAGTGTTATTGACTCTCCTGCTCTATAGACTCACCTCTTTATCAAAGGCTTCCCACTTAAATGTCCCACTCCTGGCTAAGCAAAGTCGTGCACTCTTTCCTTCAATCTACCCTATGTGTTTTATGCCTTTTGATGCTACTACGAAAGGAACTGAAGACTTTCTTGTTTAGGCCGATTGCTCTAGTACATGGAAGTGCAATTTAGTTGTACGAATTGTTTTTTAATTCAGTGACCTTGCTAAGTTCACTCCTTGGTGGTAAATACTTCCTTTTCAGTATGAATTTTTTTAACCAAAAAAAAAATCATGCCACATACAAGCAAAACTGTATTGATTTCTTTGCAACACTATGTCCTGTGTTTCTTGTTCGTGGTGAGCCTACTACACTGGCTGTGGTGGTGGGTGTGACGCTGAGTGGCTGTGATGATCGGAGTCCTTGTGTCTGACCTCAGCATCTGTACATGCCCTTCCCAGAGCTGAAACATTTGCATGCCCTTGTAGTTATTTTTTATTATGATAAGTGGGCAATAAGCTCAGTCAATCGTCCTCGTTCCTGTTCAACCATACTTAACATTTCTGGTTCTCCTCAATATGTCATATTTATATGTTTCTTCTGATTTGTTTTCTTTATCCTGTTTGTAATTCTGGAAGATATATTAGTATAATTATAGAAGTTCTATCATGTTTTTTGTTTGACTATAGCCTCATAGCATTCATCTATTTCCTAAAAGAATTGATGTGAGATTAGAATAATTTCTTAAAGCATATGAAGGACTCCTGCAGTCACATGACCTAGACTTTCTGTACAGACAAACTTCTGGATTTTGTGATTGGATCAGCATTTCTTTGCTTTTGAGTTGGAGAAATTGTTGATGCGAACTTGTTCACAATCCCTTATTATCTTGTTACTGTTTATAGAATCTGGCATATTGCTCCATCATTGTCCTGGTATTGGTCATTTGTGTTTTATCTGTAACAAAGCAGAAGACGCAAGCCTCCACAAACTGAAGGTTATCAGCCAATAACCTCCTGAGGCAAATATATATATAAAACAAAGAGAAATAAGAAAAATCATAATCTCTCAAGTACATGGTCTACAAATTTATCTGACCCATATTTAGAAACCAAAATCAGCCAATTGAAATAGAGAAGATTCAACTTAAATGTTGGTATTACAATGATAAATCTAAATTCTGAGGGGAGGGGCTAGTCAAATGAGTTCATAGATGGGGAGTGGTCACAGTGAGCTCACAGATGGGGAGTGGTCACAGTGAGTTCACAGATGGGGAGTGGTCACAGTGAGCTCACAGATGGGGAGTGGTCACAGTGAGTTCACAGATGGGGAGTGGTCACAGTGAGCTCACAGATGGGGAGTGGTCACAGTGAGTTCACAGATGGGGAGTGGTCACAGTGAGCTCACAGATGGGGAGTGGTCACAGTGAGCTCACAGATGGGGAGTGGTCACAGTGAGTTCACAGATGGGGAGTGGTCACAGTGAGTTCACAGATGGGGAGTGGTCACAGTGAGCTCACAGATGGGGAGTGGTCACAGTGAGCTCACAGATGGGGAGTGGTCACAGTGAGCTCACAGATGGGGAGTGGTCACAGTGAGCTCACAGATGGGGAGTGGTCACAGTGAGCTCACAGATGGGGAGTGGTCACAGTGAGCTCACAGATGGGGAGTGGTCACAGTGAGCTCACAGATGGGGAGTGGTCACAGTGAGCTCACAGATGGGGAGTGGTCACAGTGAGCTCACAGATGGGGAGTGGTCACAGTGAGTTCACAGATGGGGAGTGGTCACAATGAGTTCACAGATGGGGAGTGGTCACAGTGAGCTCACAGATGGGGAGTGGTCACAGTGAGCTCACAGATGGGGAGTGGTCACAGTGAGTTCACAGATGGGGAGTGGTCACAGTGAGCTCACAGATGGGGAGTGGTCACAATGAGTTCACAGATGGGGAAATGGTCACAGTGAGTTCACAGATGGGGAGTGGTCACAGTGAGTTCACAGATGGGGAGTGGTCACAGTGAGCTCACAGATGGGGAGTGGTCACAGTGAGCTCACAGATGGGGAGTGGTCACAGTGAGCTCACAGATGGGGAGTGGTCACAGTGAGCTCACAGATGGGGAGTGGTCACAGTGAGCTCACAGATGGGGAGTGGTCACAGTGAGCTCACAGATGGGGAGTGGTCACAGTGAGCTCACAGATGGGGAGTGGTCACAGTGAGCTCACAGATGGGGAGTGGTCACAGTGAGCTCACAGATGGGGAGTGGTCACAGTGAGTTCACAGATGGGGAGTGGTCACAGTGAGCTCACAGATGGGGAGTGGTCACAGTGAGCTCACAGATGGGGAGTGGTCACAGTGAGCTCACAGATGGGGAGTGGTCACAGTGAGCTCACAGATGGGGAGTGGTCACAGTGAGCTCACAGATGGGGAGTGGTCACAGTGAGCTCACAGATGGGGAGTGGTCACAGTGAGCTCACAGATGGGGAGTGGTCACAGTGAGCTCACAGATGGGGAGTGGTCACAATGAGTTCACAGATGGGGAAATGGTCACAGTGAGTTCACAGATGGGGAGTGGTCACAGTGAGTTAGCAGATGGGGGAATCTCAGCAGAGAAATGGAAACCAAGAAAAAATAGAAAATCTAGAACTGAAAAGTACAATATCTGAAATAGAAAATTCACTGAATATGGGCTTAGAAGCAAATTCAAGTTGGCAGAAGAAAGTGACAAAGGATGAAATATATATATATACATATATATATATATATATTCGAGAGAAATTATCCAATCTGACGAACGGGGAGAAAAGAGGCTTGGGAGGTGGAGAGTACTGCAGCAAGTCATCTAATGCATGTGCACTTAGGATCCAAAGACAAGAAAAGAACAGGAGAGAGAAACACGACACAACAGCCAACTCCTGTAACTTGAAGAGATTTAAATTCCCAGCCCTTTCTTGCCAGTGTCGGCTGTGCTGAAGAATCGTTTTAATCTCTTCAGTCCTCCAGTTCTTGCTTTCACTGGCCTCTTTATCTGTTTCCCACACATGGACAGAATTTTGCCAAAGATTTGCAGAATGGACTTGCGGATTCTGAGGGGTCTCTTTACCTTCCAGGGTTTCTCTCCCTTGGTTTCCAGCACCCTGAGTAGCCTCAAACTCTGTTCTGTCAACCTTCAATTCTGTAAGACCATGGCTCTCTGCTCTGTATCACACTGCAGACGGGGAAAAGCTCTCTCAGGATAGTCACACAAAGGCAGAGCCCACACAAGTGTGTTGTTGCTGCTTCCTCTGCCTTGTCTCTATCTCCCTCTGTCTCTGTTCCTCTCTCTGTCTCTGTATGTCTGTCTCTCTCTGTCTCCCCCTCTCTCTCTGTTTCTCAATCTGTCTCTCTCCCTTCTCTCCTCTCTCCTCTGACCTCCCTTTCTGTTGTTGATGATATATATACACACATACGTATTCACATGGAATCAAGAGATGAACTTCAAGTATCTTCCTAGATTGCATTTCACCTGATTGTTTCATATGTATATGTATATATATCTACATATATACACATATATGTATATTATGTATATATATATATGTATATTATGTATATATATATGAATGTGTGCCAACATTCATGTATGTATATATGACTGTGTGACAACATGTATGCCGAGTGTCTGAGTAAGTCATAAGATGGCATAGGATATCCTAGAACTGAAATTATAGATGGTCGTGAGCCGCCCATGCACGTGCTAGGAACCAAACCCAGGTCCTCTGCAAGAGCATTAAGTGTTCCTAACCACGGACCTATCTCCTTATTTTTTGAGGACAGGATCTCTCAGTCACTCAGGAGCCCCCCAATTCAGCTGACTTGTCAGCGAGCTCTAGGCATCTGCCTTTCTACACTCCCCTGAGCACTGAGGCTCCAGACTCTTTCTATGCCTCGACAGCACAATGTTGACCAAGCCTGCCAGCCCTATGGTGCCTTTCTTTAAATGGCTGAATCCCTGTAGTAACTTCTAACTTTCTTCTGATCTCGGGGGTCTCTCATCACTAGAAATGATTCTTGTGTGTGCTAGTCTAGTGTGAGCTTGTCTGTCACTACCAAAATATTCCTGAGGTACTATTCCAAGGAGGCCAGATTTATATACCCCAGCATTTCCACTGGCGTAAGTACTGTGCTCAGGGCTAAGGCAGCACCTCAGAGCCTCCTAATAACCAAATTCTCTTCCTTCCCAAATAATGGAAGCCCACTTTGATGTGAAACAACTTTGGATACCACTTTTTATGGCAATGCAAACTCTAGCTGGTGACTAAAGAGTATATAAATCATGGAGACTTTTGGTGGTCTCCTTTAAAGGGAACCACACAGCAGAAGGAAGATCTTTTCTCTCCTTCCTGCCATATTCCATAACATACTGATTAGAATCCCACATCAACCTTTGATTATTAACCAACTGCGAAAAGATGGAGCAGAGACTTAAAAGTTGAGTGAGTCTCTTGCTCTATTCACCAGGGGTGTACCGGACTGCCCAGTTGGTGGTGGTGGTTGATGCTAATTTTGATGTAAACAAAAGGAGGCCCCACACAAATCACAAATGCACCAATAAATACAAGTTTACCCCTCCAAGAGAACTCTTTCCAAAGAGTAAGTATGTAGGGCTGAAGACTCGTTATGATGCACACAAGGAGACCCCAATCTGGGCCTTCCTCTTCTAGTCTATTCTGGGGCTGCAGTTTTATCAGCTGCAATGTTAAGGAAAACAACCTAATAGCCTTTCCCTATTGCAATAGATGTCTCCACACTATAGATAATATTAAGTCTTCGCTAATTCTAAAGATCTAATGGAGACTTTATGTTTGTATGTAATTTGTTTAATGCAATCACACGTCTTTGCTGATAAACAAGCCTCCCCTTGTTTTCTAGGAACCTTATACAACAGCTTCTGCTCCCCTGGGTTTCATAGATCTTAGTCCATTCGCAAAGAGGAATGGAAATGCGAAGAATAAAATTTTAGGGTTCTGCTCTCAAATATTCCCCTAATTTTTAAGAGTCTGGAGCCAGTCACGGATACAAGTAAAACACATTTTCCCCCAATGCTGAGTCTGAGACTGTGAATTGAGACAGGGAAATGGTTTTCTTTTCTAGATGACTATTTTTCAAACTAGAAATATGTTTTGCATCAATGATGTGTTAAGGTCAAGTCAAGGAAAGAGACAATATGTCCCATGTCACGGAGACCGGGATAATGAGAGTGTTCTCTGGGAGCTGGCGCGAGGCTGTTCATTTCACCGGCAAAAGGTTACACCAGACAGATTGTTTCTCATTTGATGTCTTAAATTAAACCGCTGACATGGCCTGCCTCAAAGTTAGAAGCTTCTGTTTTCACCAAACAGACCCTAAAGGAAAAATCCCTATTTGAGAGAGTTGGTCTCTCCAAGCTGCAGCCTTTGAGGATTTTCTGTTTTCGAGTCTTGCTTAGGAATTCAAACAGGTTTTCAACTGCTGGGCAGCTCCTAATGTGATCGTGAAGGGGGGCCCGGTGGATCTGAGGCTTGGCAGTTTGTTAAAGTGCTGTGTAGGATAGAAGCAAGATAAATGTTGTCTAAGATTCAGAAACAGTCATATACAAGATGCACACGTGTTCAGACAGGAAATTGCTGCGGCTACAAAGAATCCATCCACCTATTTGAGATGTACTTTGGTCATCCCCTTTGTTCTAATTCTGGCTTGCCCTCCTCAATGACCATTTTGCCTGCCTCTAAAATTCAGAGATCAAACGTTACGGTGAGAGCTCAGCTGACCTGCAACACTAATATTTCAGCATGGCAGGGGTTGGCCCAGGCACCGATGTGTAGCTGAACCAGGTCCCCAGATGGTTGAGGAGTTCTGGCCCACAGATCTTAAAGAAACGTAGTGGTGCTATGCCAGACACAAGATGGAGGCTGGGGAACCAGGCAGTAAATATCTCAGGCAAGGCCTGCTTACAGGGCACTTTCGTTGAGATAGGGTAGGGAGAGCATATAATAAATAAGGGGACAGCTGGGAACATTTCTGGTGGTGTTAAGGATTAGGCTAGGGAATCAGAGAGTAATGGAGTGGAGTGAGGGACACTACTATAAATAGTGAGCAAGGAAAACCAGCTAGAGAGGAAAAATTGATACAAAGAGATACCAAGAGAAACAAAGTACAAACAAAGTAGCGATAAAAAGAGATACAAAGGAAACAAAGTACAAACTAGTGGGTAAGGGGTCAGAAAACGTACATTCTGGCCCCTGATCTCCGGTTCTTTGTATATCAGCAACTACTATTACTTCATGTCCTCATCTGTCAACTAGGACTAAAATGGCTCATGGGTGATGGGAGAAAATTGTGTGTAATACCTGTGTGAGGTACTGCTGGCAGCCCCACCCAACCCCCACCCCCACCCCACCCCCTCGCCAGGCTGTAGGCTCCTTGACCTTTCCCTCTGACTCGCAGGGGGACGTCCAAGGACAGTATGATTTAGAGATGCAAAGGGAGGTATTAAGAGTTGGGTTTTGCATCCTTAATCTACAGCTTCCCTGAGCACCAGACACAAACTTGGCTTCAGTTCCCAGATTGGAGTTTCTTCCTCCGGGGGGGGGGGGGGGTTCACAATCTCCGGTGATCTGGACCTTATAGCCACTGCCTCTACCATCGCTACATCATCTTACCTTAGCCTATGGTTCTTCTTCCCCAGGCTGACCCTCCCAACTTGGTAACTCTTGGCACATGATCTTCATCTTCTTGTGCCCATTCATTTTAAGCTGTATGACGTACGCGGTGTCTGTCACCTTTTTGACACCCGAAGCTGTGATTTGAGACTTGTACAACTGTCAGAGTGTTTGGGCCCTCTGTCCTGACTACTGGGTCAGGAGGAAAGGGTGTCCCAGCCCTGTGATGTATTCCAGAAGAGATCCCAAGTTCTCCCAGACTGCATTTCAGATCATGCCCTCTTATTCCCTAGTCACAACAAATTGTCTCTGGTTAATTTGAGAAATGTCTGTATTTGGTGTTTTTGTAATTTTATTTTGTGTTTCGGTTGAGTAAGTGTTGCTGAATATCTGTCGAATGTGTGATAATTTTTGTTAAAAAAAAAACTCAATAAAAGAAACATTACCATAGAAAACTATTTCATGTTGTGTAAAACACTTGGCTGAGAAAATGTTTTAATGTATTATATCAAAATTCCAGAGTCTTAACAGTTTCGAATACAGGAAAGAGCTCCATTTGGCACTGAAGGAGCCCCAACTAAACATTGCCAGAATGGGAGAAGGGCACGGGGGTGGGTGTAGGGAGCCTGGATCAGAAAAATAGTTGACTTTCGAGAAGCTTCGCTTCATTCATCAGAAGCCGCTCTTCAGTGGAGCCAGCACTCGTCCATCCGTCTCCGTACTCCGTAACACTCATTCTTCCTGGTTCCTTAGGAAACACATTGATGAGAAATACATCTAACCTGTCTTCCTGTGGCTTCCAGGCTAGCGAAGGACTACGTACAGGGACATCAAATTATCTGGTCATCTAAATGAGGGCTGGTGGGAGGCAGGCCGCTGTGCAGGATGGCAGGAATAAAGTGAAAACAGACGTGAACTCTGCCCTCAGCTCTGGCAGGGGTGAGAAGGCCTGTTCACAAGGAGCCACGGAATAACGTCAACTATGGTGAGTGCTACCTTTCGACTTTCAGGAGTTTATATCCAGTATCTCACCGCACCCCATGAGCCCTTTTCCGTGGACTCATGTAAAATGTTAGAGATGCAAAGGTCAGACCTCCTGTCTGTTGCTCACACAGCCAACTCTACTGACCTGCGTGTCTCATCCCTAGCCCCGCCCCTCGCCTCTCCCCTCTCTCTCCAGCCAGCCTTTCAGACTGCTCCCATAGTAAATACTCAATTAACAATTTTCACCGGGAATGGACTGGACCTGCTGTTCGCTGGTTGAATCTTAGGATGGATTCCTTTCCGTCTCATAATTTTATAACCTCCTAACCTTAATCACAACTTGAGCGGCCTCTAACTGCACTGTAGAAAGAAACTGAAACAGTATTCCCTCTACAAAAATGGGTACATTTCTCTGTATTAAATTACATGTCAAAGCCTTCCTCTTAGGTGCTACAAATGGGCAAATCCAGACGACAGACCACAGACATCAAACACATTCTGAGAAAACATTTGCTTATGAAAGGTGCCACCAAACTCCACTTCCAACTTTTTTTTTTTTCTGCTTTTGCTGATCTTTCCCTTCTCTTACCTGATTGTCACTGGAGGCACTGAGTTGGCAGTCTCTGAGAGCCACTGATTCATGCTGAGACAGTCTGTGGCTTGTGGACCATGACTTCTCTCAGTTCACACCAGTGCTACAGCAAAGAAATGAGCATTACAATAAACTCTGGACTCAGATCGCTGGGGAGAGAAGGAAGCAGACCAGGTAAGCCATGTTCTGAAAGGCTGACTGATGACCCACTGACCTATATAAATGCAACAGCCATCGAGGCAACCCTGGAAGAAGTACCACAGAAAACCCCTAGGATATTAGAGTTTTAATATTCTCTGAAAGAGGCCTTAAGAAAACTGTTCTGGAACTTAAAAGCACTGGTTTTTGTTCATTTTTTTTTTTTGCATAAAAATAACCTAACATTGGAGTAAAAGAAATAGGAAGTATATCAATTTTTAATAAATACAAGCCACAAGATAAATTTAATAAATTATAAATGATAAAATTATTGAAAAATTAAATATTAAACATTCACACATAAAAATGTAGAACATTTATTAATTAGGGCCTTTTTTAGGGTAATCCTTGCGCTCTCGGTGGCCTTGGCTTTCTCAAACAGGCAGCGTTGTAGACCTGCTGGATCTGAATGGTTAGTCACACAAAGGGGAAGATAGTCTTGGTCACTTCTGCAGAGCGATCAGTACAGAGCAGGTCTAATATGGCTTTGGGAAAGGGGCTAGAGAGAGAGAGATCACGGGGCCAGTGGTATGACTCTCAGGCTTGCATACCTGCAGAATAGGTGAAAAATTCCATCCATTCTGTTTGGATCTCCAAATGTGGGGAAGAGAAGCCATCCTTTGACACATTGTTTTGCAGAAACCTAGAAAGCCCGAGCAGAGATGGCTAGTGGTTTTCAAGGAAGGCAAATTTTAAAGCCAAGTACCCTTATTCTGTGTCTCAGGCTTGAACAACATTGGCGTTAAGAACAATAGTGGGAGTGGGCTGGAGAGATGGCTCAGCAGTTCAGAGTACTGACTGCTCTTCCAAGGGTCATGAGTTCAAATCCCAGCAACCACATGGTGACTCACAACCATCTGTAGTTGAGCTATGATGTTCTCTTCTGGTATGTGTGTGAAGACAGCTACAGTGTACTTATATATAATAAATAAATAAATCTAAAAAAAAGAAACAAGTTTATAAAAAAAAAAAGAACAATAGGGGGAACAGCAGAAAAGAGGTCAAAAGTCTGTGTTCCTCCTTAGATTGTTGTGGAACCTTCTCTCTATACTTCAAAACTCGCATGCTTATTCCTGTACCCTCCTACCACTTCCTCACACCCTACAGTGCAGAAACATGACTGCCTTTATGCCTTGGGTTGCAGCATCACTGCAGGCTACTAGTGAAGCCACTGTGGCTCTATGTGGCCTCTTAGGTTGTCTGATGAGAGGCTGAAGGTGCTTACCAGTGTGTGCTCATCTCTTCCTGGGGGGGGTGGGGGGAGCATGTGGGCCAGTTCTCAGCGTGACTGCAGTCAGCAGAGCCCCTAGCTGATGTTGTCACGATGCCAGTCAGCTGTGGTCTCAGCTGAGGAAACGGTATCACTCATCACCGGCCATCCCTTTCAGGGAAGTTGAACAAGACATTCCTAGCCAACATCCACTCCACGGCACCCCACAAAGCAGGGCCTAGCTTTGCTGAGCCTCTATTGCTGACCATCTTCCCACAACCAACGCTTTCCTACCCTCCTTTGTATAAATCTCTAAGAAATATTGGTCACTGATTGCTTCTGGCTTCTGAAGAGGCAGCCTGGTGACAGCTGGTTCAGAGAAGACTGGGAGAGCAGGTGGTGGTGAGAAGTCACACCTGGGAAGCTGAGTCACTGGCTTTCTGGCTGGCAATTAGCACCTGTTTTCTGGTGACAGGTAGAACACAGATAACCTCCACACTGTGAGGCTCTGTTGTTAAAACTTTCCATCACCTGTGAATTGGAATGGTAGATTGGTACAAGGGAAAAAAAAAAAACAGTAAAATAAACCGAAGGGCACCTTAAACCCATACAGATGTAACTGTACTGAAACTGGGCCTGGAAGGTTGATTGCTAAGTGTTACAGATGGTCTCCACCAAGAACATAAATAGCTCTTTGGAGTCATGGGCAAACAAAAGCAAGAAATGAAAACTTGCAGGTCCCCAAATGATCTTCTCATTGTCAAGTAGACAGCACAGAAATCCAAGCTCAAGCTTTAAATCAGAAAAGCTAGAATAGCCAAGAGGAGATGGCTAACTCAAGATCAGGTCCCTGGGTAGGAAAAATTGGATACGAACATCTGAGTGGATAACCCAAAGGGTTTTATTTTTAAAATTCCTCATAGGAGAAGCCTCCACAAACTATTGAAGTTCTGAAGCAAAGCCTATTGTCCTTGGAGAACTATGCCTCCTCTAAAATACAACTCTTGGCATACCAGTTTGGCCTCATTAGAGGCAAAGTAGGAGGCATCTGAAGGTGAATAAAAATCTAGACTCAGTGTTGGAGAATGGTAGCCTGGCATCAATTGTGCGCTCCCGCATCATCTGCTCCCCCAGGGACTCACAGAAGGGGATGAAACTAGTTCCCACTTCTATCTAAGGACGAAAGGTCCACAGAAATCCTGAGGTTGTCGTCCTGTGGACACATACAAAGTGATTCCAAATGTGGTCAAGCTAAGAGGGAAGGGGGACAGGTCACTCCCTTGTCAGCTTTGTTATAAACCACCCCAGCTGCAGAGGACTGCTTTACATGACATCACTGTAATATAAATGTCACTTTTATTTCCTCAGATGAAGGGATGAGATGAGAGCTGTCGTCGTACCCCAGCTGTTCAACTACATGGCTTGGCCTGAGCACAGAACATTTCATTCTTGTTTTGTTTTAGACCCCAGGATAAGGGATTGAGGTGCCTTTCTTACATACTTAAGCAGACCTGGCCTTCAGATTCTCCCAGCACCCCTCAGTCCCTACCTGGCATGCCTGTGAACTTTTCAGCCCAGGGGCTGGGCTGCCCTTCCCCCAGAGGCTCTTCCCTATATAATCCAGACATTTTGGTCTCCCTGCCCTCTCCTTCTCTCTCTCCTTCTCTCTCTGTGCACACTCCCTCTTTCTGCTGATCCTCTCCTCTCTCTCCCTTCCCATGACAACTTCCCTGGCCTCCCTCCCCAGGGCCAGTGAACTCAATTGAGAGCAGCTTCCCAGTAAATCTGCACTTAGTATAACCTAATCTGGATTGATTCGGCTCATTTAACTGGTAAATAAATAACTTATCGATTCTCTGTTCTAACTACCCCTAAGCCTAGACCTGGAAGCTTTTTAGCATTTTTACAATCTAATCTTCCAAGCTGACAGGTTTAATACAGCTTCTCGCATCTTCTGCCTGAATTGCTCTGCCTGGCCTCATACTAACTTTGACAATATGTTCTAATCTTCTAGCTTCTTCTCATTTTCTGACTTCTCCTGTCTTTACCTGTGTCTAGCTTGCTCTCTCTGTAACCTGTCGCTGTAAAACTGTGCCACTGTAACTGTTACACACACACACACACACACACACACACATCCTTCTTTCTCTCTTGCTGCTCTTAACTAGCCACTCCTGGGCTGTTCTTGTGTGAGTTGCATGTATCCTATCTTTGACTCATTCTGTTAAATCTTTCTCTGATTCGTCACTTTGTCTACCCCTCAATTAGACATTACATTTAAACTTAGCTTCTTCCTTCTACAAACTAACTTTGCCTTCATTGTTAGGGATTAAAAGTGTGTACATTCCAGCCAGATCATAATGTAATCCAGGGTATGTGTGTCTTCCAGCTGGGTCATATCTTTGGATGTGATTCTCTTGTCAGAGCAGCCATGTTGCATGATTAAAATTCCTCTACACTTCACACTCTTTGCAGGCCAGCTCTCACTTGGTGACTAGGTGGGAGCACAGGGATCATAACAACACACCACAGAATACTCTGTGGTGTATTCACTCCATAGCACCCTCTGGGTTGGCTAACATTAGGGGGGTCTGCATCATAGCTAAACTTCCAGCTCTGCCTAGTTCTCTTTCTTCATCTTATTTGGGCCAATATTTCTTCTTCCTCTTCTCCCTCTTTTTTGTGATTATTTTTTAATTCTTTTATGCCCCTCCCGTGTGTGTTGTGCCTATATGCATGCTTGTTTGTATGTGTATGTATGTGCAAATGAACATGTAAACAAACATTCTAATGCATGTGAAGGCCCAAGGTTGATGCTCAAAGTCTTCCTCAATGGTTCTTCTACTTTAGGATTTCTCAGCCAACCCCAGGACTTGTTCACATGGTCTGTCTCAATGGCCATTTTGTTCCAGGGATTCCCCTGTCTCTACTTCAGAGGCTGGGATTATGGACAGCCACCATATCACCCTGGCTTGTATGTGGGTTCTGAATATCTGAACTCTACTCCCCTTGTTTGCACAGCACATGCTGTTGAACCAGCTCCCCAACCCTTCTTTAAAGCCTATCTTACAAAACCAAAATCAACCTAAGCACCTACTTCTAGATAACACATTCCATTTGAAGCTCTGAATCAACCATTGGCCCCAGAAGAAGTTACCAAGGAAAGGTTATGCAGGTTGTTTTCCAGTCCTTGTGATGAATAGCTTGGAAGTTACCCTGCAAGGAATGGACAGTTCTGCATCAGTCTTTGGTAGAGCTGATCAAAGAAACTCTACCCTGGCACCCTGACAGAGTGCAGGGTTTGAGAAGAGCTAATTAGGTTCAAAGAATCTTTCTAAACCCCAGAGGGCTAAGCAACAACCAGAGTTGGTACCTTGGTGGCAAATTATTGGAGCACACAAGACAGACACAACCTAATGGCATTTTGATGGACAGAGTATGTTCCACAGATAACGTGGTATCTGAAGTGGAAACTTAAGAGTTCTTTGGAAAGTCAGTTGTGTTGGATAGTGTTTCACTGAGGCAGACACAGGTGAAAGGATGTTCTGCTAAAGCCAGCACTTGAAGGGACACGACATGAGAAAGGATTCTTCTAATGACACATGTGTATTGGTCCACCTTACATTATGGGGTTGAGCTCCATTTGTCGGGACTCCAAAGAGAGAAACACACCAAAAGACTTCTGGTGGTGTGCTGTTGGCTTCTTGCCACTTCTGCTGACCCAGGCTGTTTAGCAGAGTGATATCAGCTGAGGCAAGACCAGGGGAGGACATGTGATATTTGGATAGAGTATGAATAAGACTGAAAGGCCAGCAATGGAGACAGAACTTAGTTTGCCTGTAGATGTAGCTGTGCAACACCTTCTAGTCTTGAGTCTTCACTGACTTTTGCTCTTCTGAGAGAGGCACAGCTGAGAACTTCTCCCGGCATTCCTGTTTGCCCTGGTCCCTCCTGCTGACTTGTGCCAAGGCTGAGGCCTGCCTGTCTCTGCTAGGTCGTGCCACTGCTGTTGACCCATGTTTGCTATCCTGACTCTACCAAACTGGACGGCTAGTGTCCGGGAGTGGGTCAATCTGCCACTGCTGACCTGTGAACTGAATTGCTGATTTCCTGACAATGCAGGTGGGATTTGCCCCAAAGAACCTCTCTAAACAGGTCCACTTACCCTGTATTCTTTCTTGTCTGCTACCTCTGGTGGGTGGTGCGCTAGAAGGGAGGTTAAAGGGTTTAAGAATCATCATTAAAAGTAGGTTTTGAAAAAAATTAAAATTACAGGTACCCATTAGTAGGGTATCTGCAAATCACAGTGGTAGACCCGGGGAATAGGTGGCTGTTGGTTTGTTTGTCTTGCTTCCCTAACTAAGCATTCTGTCTATTCTGTGATGACAATTATGTGGAAGTCCCCGCGCTTACTGAAATGCCTGGCATTGAACCCATAGGTAGAAAACACACTTCTCAAAGGACTATATTTGAAAAAAAAAAAGTCAAAGGGCTGAAGAAATGAAGACTTACATTCCAGAGACTCCTTAGTAAGAGTGGTACCAGCCAACACTGCAGAGACCAAGTGGAGCAAGAGTTCCAGGAGATGTGTGTGATTTTTGTTAAGATTTTGAATGCCTCCCACCCCAATGATGGATGGAAATGCTCATGCCCTGAAGGCTTGGTCTCCAGTTTTCAGTGTGACTGGATCATCATAGGGTTATGACTTTGTTGAGATTATAGGAGGTGGAGCCTATTTAGAGAATGTAGTTATCTCGAACAGACTTTGAAAAGTACCTCTTGTCCCTGGCCCCTTCCTCTCTGTCTCTTTGCACCCTGGTGCCAGGACAGAAGTGGCCTTCTCTATCTCTTGCTCCACACCAGTGCTCTGCTGGACCTGGGACCTAGGGCGTGGATCCAGATGACCTTATAATAACACAGTATCTTAATTTCTTTTTCTTTTTCTTTCTTTTCGTGATTTGTTACAACCGAAAAACTAACACAATGAGATTTTTATTACCTCACATATAAAGACAAGCTGCAGATTTTTCCCAGGCTTAATCTGGTTGCCCTGTTATTAAGGGCCCTGGTTGGGGTCTGTGTGTGCTGATGGCCTCCTCTGACTTGCAGTGTGCATGCCTGGTTATGTAGAATCCAGAGCTGGAAAGGTGGCTGTTTCTTTTGGTTACTTCCTTTTTGAAAAAAAAAGGAAAAAAAAATAATGTTGTATAGAATAGTTTGCATGGTAACAAATAACTCCAATTCTTTCTGGTTTAAAACGACATGAGAGTGCTGCTTGCTTGCGTTCCAGGTCGCACGGATTACTCTCTGGCTCCCAGGTGTTTCCAGGCTAAGTGAAGTTCTCATCTTAAAAAGAACTGCAAATTCCATCATGGACAAAGAGGTCTTTTAGCTTAACCCTGCCATTAAGTCCACTGCGCTGAGTGAAACACAGAACCTCCTCGTTACCATTTCCCTGCCTGATTCACAGGGTCACCATGTACCTACAAGTAGAGAGAGAAGGAGACATCTGGGAACATTGGCAAAGATTTCGAAAATAACCCATTTGGTTGTCCCAAGCCACTGGTATCCTCTTGTTCAGAATCACATGGTCACAACTAAACAAAAGCTCTCTCCAGGTGGAATCGATCATTAAAACCTTCTGAGCCAAAGAAACACCTGTGCCAAATGAGGCGTATTGGGTGGATGTGGGTAGGCAGCCTTCACTGTGCACAGTCGGCTCTGGGAGGACTTGCTCAGCAATTCCTCTGGGTCCATCAAATAGGTCCTTCACCAGAGGATTTCCTCCAAATATAGAAATAATGGCTTCTGTGGATTAGCACCTTAGACACTGGCAGCTCCTTAATCTCTGAGAGAGGATGGGGTCAAGCAGACCCTGCAGTCGGTACCACTGGGGACTTTGCTTTCATCATCCGAGGATTTTTGAAGGACTAAATGATGGACTGTGGAGAAGGAAAACTCCAGGTTGTTAGTTCACCGAATAGTAATAGACTTTGAAAGATTTCTGTCAATTCTTCTTCAGTGTTAACCAGGAGCAGCTGAGGTGAGAAGAGTCCTTTGGTCCGTTTCTTCCCACCTTCCTCTCAACCCACCTAGTCCTCTCATAAAACAAAGCAACAAAACTAACAGGCTGGTGCCCCCCCCCCTTTTTTTTTGCTGTGGTTTGATCTGTCAGATGTTTGTAATTTTGTGGCAGCGTTAGGAGCATGTTAGGTGAATGGTTGGGAGTGGAGAGGAGAATCAGAGCCGATGGTTGAAATTCCAGGAAAGTGTCCTGGCTAAGTCAGCCTCAACACAAAAAATGGCTCTCTTTCTGGGTGGGCAGAAATCTGGGAGCTTCTCACCCATAGCCCCCTTGAAAGAAAAAAAGCAGGGAATTGAAGGAGGAGCCCAAAGTCTGACTACTGACTCCATCCCAATCTTCACAAAGGTATGCTGGGTGTGTGTGTGTGTGTGTGTGTGTGTGACATATGGCAATTTGAAACAGTTAAACGTATGAAGAATGTTTTTTTATTCACAGATGGCAAAAAACAAACACACAAACAAACAAAAAACCTCACCCTCCACCCCCATACAACACGTTTCCAACACTTAGAGCCAACCCCAAGGGAGGGTCACAAATCCACTCCGTACTCTTGAAGTCTTGAGTTTATGTTTGAAGGTTTGCTTCGGCTAAAAGATGAGTTAAAATGTAGTTAGGTCAGATAGCTCCGTGTTGGCTCTAGGGTTCTAGGGACACTAGATATTTCAGCAGGCTATATGAAAAAGTCCAGTTTGTGACATTTCATTCAGACGGGTCCACCTATCTGAGAGAGTTACAAGAACAAAATTTCACCATTGGACTAAACCCTTCCCTTGACACTTCACTGGTGCCTAGTGCCACTGCACGTCTTTGAGGGCTAGGTTTCTGATAGAAAATATTATGTCCCTCTCTCCAGTGACTATAGCCTTGTCCAAATTCTCTCCCGCTGATACAAGAACAAACCAGATGGAGTGCCCAAGCAGGGCATCACTGCTCTGCATGACTTGCAAAGACAATTATTTCACTGGGGGCTTCTGATAGCAAGAAGGGAGGGTTAATTAAATCTCATTGTAAAATTAAGTGGCATAACTATACATTTTGGAACCAATGCAATTATGCCTTATCATGAAGTGTTGTAAATCTTTTCGACTGTGATGTATGATCAGAAATTTACATAGAATTCTGGGACTAAAGGGGGTGTGAGCAGTCACAGGGAGAAGCAATTTCGTTTTGTGAAAATAAAAGCAAATGCAAGGACATTCTACGACAGATCGACGTCTATGATGTGCTTCCTGACTTAAAACCTAGTCCTTGGGACAATCCATCGATTTGTATTTTAAATAAAACCCAAGCACGCAACAGGTAAAACCAGCAAATTGTCAAAGAGGCTGCGAAGTCACCATGCTCCATATAAGCACAGGTGTGCCAGCAAGTCCAAAAGCAAAGCTTGCCTTTCGAGAGTCCAAGCTGTGGGTAGTTCTTAAGCTGTGTGCTAGAAAGTAGTGGCTGGGGAACAGGGTGTACCCTCACGTAGGAATGGTATCTGGCATCAACAACCAATACAGGAGTCTCCACAGCAAGATGCTCCCAGAATTAACACCAACTTTTGGAGAATTCTTAGGGGAAGGCAAGAGAATTCTGATTTTCAGACTTCCCACTAGGGTCTCACCCCACTGGGATGCTGGCCCAAGACTCTTTCTTGTTTCTCTGAATTCTGAACTTTTCTTAAATTGTGCTTCTGTGCTGTTTGGGGCCCCCTTCTTGGACTGAAGCCTAGAAATTCTTTCTAGGCAGCAAGCTGAGGGCAACTGTAGGTTCGTCTTGTTCACTCCTCTGCTGTCACGCTCATGGGTATGTTAGGGCTGTCTTGAAGCAAAGGAACCAGTAGGATGTGTACCAATCAGAAAGAAGCTTGGTGAACCTGGCCACACAATTATGGAAGTGCTCAAGTGTCAAGATCTGCAGTGGACAAGCTAGAGTCTCAAGAGCTTTGAATGACTTCAAATCAAAAGGAAAGGAGTGTTCACAACCAGGTTGAGGACACTGCCAGGTAATATCCTAAGATGAGCCCATAATGTCCCAGCATGAAGACATATGCCCGGAAGCAGGTGGGGTAGTGGAGAAAGGTTGAAAGACCTCCTTGCCTTTCTCATTCTATGCATACCCCAAGTGACTAGTTACACTCCACTCACACTAAGGAAGGCATTGTGCTGATTTCAGTCCACCAGTTTAAATATTGAGCTCACTCCAAAACACTGATAGACACACACTAATGCTTGCTCAGATGTTTACCAGCTGACACATATAATTAACAAATTGTCTCATGCTTTCTGTTGTTCTGTGACTGTAGATTTCTATCTCAAATAGTTTGTCCTTCCAAAATTTGTCTCTGCTATTTAGGGTGAGAGATCAAATTCAGTTCTTTTGTTTTTATGGTTTTTGACCTCTTTTGTAGCAGATAGTACAAAGCTAGTAGATGCTTTAATCTGATGGTCACCGAAGGGCGTTACTCTGACCAGCGGTGGGTGAGAGGCCCTTTTTCCAGCCTCACAATTGGAATTTGTTATTCAACATTTGGAGTTAGCCTTTTAGGGAGAAATGCCCTTTCCATGTGGTTTTAATTGCTTTCTCTGATGATCCTGACGTTTGCTTGGCTTTGTGTTTCTTCATTGATGAAGCATTTTCTCATGTCACTCAACCACTTTTTGGGTTGTTAGCCTTTTCTCTTTTCTAGAAGTTCTTTAAATAGAGAAATTAGCACTGTATGAGGACTGTGAATCTTTTTTGTCTTGTGACATTTTTTTCACAACTTTTGCATGGACAGCATGCACATTTTTTTAATATAGTCAAATTTATCAATCTTTTCCTTATAGATTCTGAGTTTTTAGGCACTGGAAGAAAGTCCTTTCCTAAGCTGAGATATAAAAGAATTACCCATGTGGTTTTGTTTTTTAATACTTATTTCTGCATTTAAGACACTGATCTTGCTGTATAGAGACAAGGACAACTCCAGCTTAATTCTTTATAACACGATACTCAGTTATTTCAACACTGTACAAAAAGCCCATTTTTATCATATACTACACACCATGTGTGTTGAATTATTTTCCAATATTTCTATGCTGTTTTAGTGGTCTGTTTATATGGCAGCCCCACAAGTTTGAATCTTGGGACCTTTTTATTATGTCTGAATATCTGCTAAAGATAGCCTCTAACACCCCTGCCTCTTCCAATCGCCCTTCAGAAATTACCAGGTTATTTTGCTTGTTTTCCTACATAGACTTTAAAATCAGCTTGTTTAGGTCCAGACTAGATCTGCTGGTACTTTTATGGGGATCATGTTGAATTCATAATGAAGAGAGACCTGCCACATTTAGTCTGGTTTTGGCTAAGAACATGTGGGGACTTTTGAATTGCCAAAAGTCCAGAGTGAGTCCAGCCATTTCTGACCCACGACCTCTGTAAAATCAGCACTGCATTCTGCTGGATGGGCCAGGGCCATTTTCCTTGAATGATGTACAACCCGGAAAGATAGCTGGAAACAGCACAGCTTCTTGGTGTCTTATTTGGAATTTTGTTAATGATGCAGAGTTTATTTGAGGCAATTCTTTGCCCAGAGATTATTCTGAACGATGTCTCCACACAGCCTGGCCAAGCTACTTTAGATACTCTTGACCCTCTGAAAAAAAATTCCGAGTTCGCCATTGTTGGCAACTTCATTCTCTCATCCCTAACTATGGCATCTTCTTCCACCAAAGCTACCAAAAGTAACTTCATGACTTATTCCATCTTCCTTTGCTCAAAAACGTATCCCTGGAAAGAATACTGCTGTATCTGTCATTTACACCTTGATGTGAGAATCTTTCTGACAGTGAGGGGGGGACGTGTATTTATTTAAAAGAGTTTTTGAGCACCTGGGAGCAATTAGACTAGGCAGGAAGAGGAGCCTGCCAGGTGCCTGAAACATTACCAGGTAGACCCGCAGATTCCAGGGCCCTAATTCCAGGTTTATGAGGGCCTTGCAGCCCCCAGGCGATGCTTTTGTCTCTTTCTTCCCGCACTTGGAGGAGGATCCCAAGACAAGACTGGGGATTTCACTGTGACCGCAGAATGGGTTGCTCTCCCGAGTGAATCCATCTCCCTTGTGGGCCGAGGTTTGGCAGGGAGGACCTGGGATCAGAATCCACCCACTGCAAATGCCAGAAAATGGTGCGATTAGAAGCAAAACTATGAAGTGCATTGCACAGACCTTCTCTTATTCCATATGCAAAGCTATGGACTTAACTTGTGGAGCTAGGCCCCAGAGAGGGGCTTCTCCCTCTGTATTCACCGATTTGCTCTTGGGCGGCTTTCAACATATTTGTTTCTGTTATCACAAGGTTTTTGTTTCTAGTCCAGCCAGTTTGCCTTCCTTTCAGGGATATAAACGTCTCATCTCTGCCTCCTTCAGTATTAATATTAGCTCACATTATTCTGATTTACTGACGGCACCTCTTTGGCTCTGCTTTTCAATGTTATAAAGAGTAGGGGAGAACACCATTTAGAAATGAGTTCTTTTCCACTCCATTTGAAGAGTCTGAGTCCCCGGCTCTTCAGAGGCCACCTTCTGGGGGTCTTCACCACCCCCGCCCACCCCTTCCACACACACCGCTCGGAATCTGCCAAGAAACCTTTCATGTGCCCCGGGCTCCATTCTCACGGCTCCCTCCTCGGAATGGAAACTTTGTGCCTGTCTGCAAACACTGCTTTGGACAGTAGAAAAACCCAGCGCTCCCCTCAGGTGTAACAGGAGTCTTTGGAACAAACGTGAAAGGAATTTGTTACAGAAGTTCGTGAACGTGAGGGGCTGAGAGTCAAGTGGTGCACTTCATTACGAACCGAAGCACGGCTGCTGAGCTGACTGCCTCGAGAACTCCGCAGTGCGCGGTAGGAAAGGCCCCAATTTCTCTGCTGTGCTCAGTTCCTCTCAGCTTCCAAACTTCAAGAGACCTTTCAATGAGACTTGGGATGACTGAGGGAGGTCGCAATTGTAACAGTGGGAACAGTCATTCTCTCTCTCTCTCTCTCTCTCTCTCTCTCTCTCTCTCTCTCAGGAGAGCCCCGAATGCATCTCTGTACTCTTTCGTTAATGCTTGACTACATGAGTACCACCGATCAGGTGTGAAATAATTCTAGAAGTTAATTCTTCTTTGGCACTGGTTGATTTTATACTAAAACCTGAATCTGGCCGTCACTTTCCTCTGGGGTGGCATTCACAGTGCTGGGACTTAACAGGGACACAGATGAGTAGTACGGAGAGGTGGCAGGACATGTCATTGATCATAGCCTATCAGCCCTTCTGTCTCTACCTTGACCCTGTGTTTCTCCTCAAAGGGTCCCTCAGAGTCAACATCTCTCTCAGCTTCCTGATGTTCAGTGACCAAGGCGCCATTTCCTCCCTTCATGCCATGTACCACAATGAAGCATGACAATCTCCACAAGGCCCTCGAGGGTCCCTCCTGCGTGGGTAGAGTCATTGGGCAGATGCTTCATTCCATGGGAAAACAGTCCTTCCTGTGGCCTCGGCCTGGAATTAGAGCCACATATCGCATGTGCCAGATCTTCATTACCCTGACTCACAGATCCTTCCCCACCCTCTTTCAGCTTCCCCAGGCCAGGAAGCAAATTCTAGTTTGAGGAGTTAAGGAGAGAGAACATGTCTGACCTTCTCTATTCAAATCCAGGATTCCGATATCCTCTTCCTGAAGAGACTGAAGGCTGCAGGCTTTGGGGCCTTTGTTGCTTATTGTTTCAATTGTACCTGTTTGGGGGACACTGTAGGGCATGGTGCTGATG
Organism: Mus caroli; assembly: GCF_978045245.1. Classification (NCBI taxonomy): domain Eukaryota; kingdom Metazoa; phylum Chordata; class Mammalia; order Rodentia; family Muridae; genus Mus; species Mus caroli. The sequence continues at coordinate 31,878,817 of NW_028227273.1, forward strand.
CTAGGATCCTGTTCCCCAATTGGTTCTTGATCCATCAATAAAGATGCTAAAGGCCAATGAGCTGGGCAGAATAGGCAGGACTTCTAGATCCTTGCAGGCAAACTAGCAGATGCAGGGGAGGGAGGAAAGATTTTCAACATGCTTCAGAGAGAGGAAAGGTAACCAGCCACATGAGATCTCAGGCGGAGTGGCCATAGGTGCCTCTCCAAGTGGGAGGTTAGGGTGTTGAGCTGCGACTAAAGGTAACTGAGCAACTGAAGTTGAGGGCAGGTTGAAAGGTTGTGAGTATTAGAGGGCACACTAGTCACAGTAGATTAGAAGCGCCCAGCAATTGAGCCAAGAAGGCAGGTTGGAATTGAGCAATGTGTGTGTCTGTGTTTTTCATCTGCGGATCCCAATATTCTCTGGGGAGGGGGCTAGTAGTGTGGTCTGCCCAGAGCTTAAAGCAGGGTAGCGAAAACTGCACCGTCCAGGATACTGTGTGGTGGTTAGATACATATGAACAAAGTTGATGGATGCAGTCAGAGTGGCCAACACTTTAATCTGCTCAAATATTTAATTTGCTTTATTGATGAGTAATGAATATACAGGTTTATGAGGCATGGTGATAAAACAAAACAAAAAACAAAAAGACAACCAACCAGCAGGTCCAGCCCTTCAGTAGTTTTTCCTTTGGACTCTTCAAGGTCCTCTCTTCTGGTTATTTGCATAAAATATAGAGTAGGCTGTTTGAGCTGTGGACCCACACCTGACCACACTGTATGAAACCAGAATGTGTTCCCTTTATGTACTATGTTTTGGGAACCATGATCCAATCTCCCCTTATTCTCCACTCTTCCCACCATTCTTTCTGCTGATCAGATTTTTACTCTTCCGTGTATAAGAGAGTACAGTGTTTGACTGACTTTGTCTGATTTCGTTCATTTCAAAACACGCCCCCCCCAGCCCCATCCGTTTTGTTGAAGATTATAGAATTTCAATCTTTTCATTCTTTTTATGTTGCAATGATATGTGCACATACCTACACTTTCTTTGTCCCCTATTTTATTGGCATTAGCCCAGGCATTGGGGAAACAAAAAGCCAGGACCACAGTTTTGCTTTTTTGCTCTGCAAAGTGTTCTTTCATTGAAATATATCTTAAGGGGCTGGAGAGATGGTTCAGTGGTTAAGAGCACTGACTGCTCTTCCAGAGGTCCTGAGTTCAATTCCCAGTAACCACATGGTGGTTCACAATCACCTGTAATGGGATCCGATGCCCTCTTCTGGTGTGTCTGAAGAGAGCGATAACATACTCACATACATAAAATAAATAAATATTTCTTTTTTAAAAAAGAAATATATCTTAAAGTAAATATAAAATGAGTTGAGTAATAATATTTTGAAAATAATTACGGTCTTGCCATAAAGAAAATAGCTTAGATAAGGAAAAACTCTCTCCTTGAAGGGCCTCTCTGACATAGCTCATGCTTTCTTGCTAAAGGGTAAATCATAGCATACTTGACTGAAGAACCCAGGAAAACTGAATTTGGACACTAATTTCAAATATGCTTGGTTGTCGACATATTAGTGTCTGAATATTGTGTTCTAGTAGCCTGGCTTGGGCTACATTGTAGACATTCTGCAGGGCCACATCACTAAGACCAACTTGAGGATTCTTACTACCATGGTCTATTTTATTCTCTGATGCCTTAGGTCTTCTTGGCATATGCAGAGAGCAAAATGTATATATTAACAAAACCATTTTTAAAAACCTGAGTGTGTTCCTCAGTCAGCCAGAGTAAGTAAGTAAGTCAGACTTGCTGCCATTTCTTTTTCTATAACACATCATTTGAAAGTAATTTCTTTTTAACTTCTATCATGTAGAATTCAATTCTTTTGATATATAAAATGGTGCATTTTAAAGCATTGTTCACATAGTTTTCAGACATATGGTCATTCATTTATACTTCCCCTTTTAATTACAAGTCTATTTTATATATGTTGGGGTCAAAAACCCCCGTTATAACAAAAAAAGTGTATATTAATAGGAAACATTAAAAATATAATAGTTGTTCAAATATTCAAAATGGCCCGTGCCAAATAACATAAAAATGTCATTTTTGAAACTCCAGCCCTGGGCTCAATGTTCAGTGATCTAAAAGCCACAGCTACACACAAGCTCTAGTCACGTGTGCCTTCTCTCCACCCATACACACAAACATCTAGACATGTGCACATACCCTCAGGCTTTTGGAGGAGAAAAGAGAATGGTGGCCAGAGAGAAGGAGAGAAAGTTAACACACAGACAGCACTGCTGAGCACGTGGACTTCCTAAGCCACCCAATGAAGACATCACTAACTCCATCTGCACAGAGAAGAACAAAGGCCCAGAAGGACGAGGCAGCTTACCCAAGGCTGTGAGTATATTTAGCCACACAGCTTGACCTAGAATTCAAACGAGGAGTCCTCTAAAGTCCCCTCTTTTCACAGGAAGCTCTAATTGTTCTCAGTTTCCTGCCCACAGCTTATCACTATTGGTATTGAGGTATACTTACCTTGTGTTGTTTTCTTTTTTGTGTGCTTATATATATATAAAAAATCCACACCAAGGGCTTATCTGGAAGGCATAAAATGGAAGCAGCAGAGAGCCAACTACACTCTCTGAAACATTATATCCATTTCACACATTGAAACCAGACTGGCTATAAGTAATCGTGTTGAAGTTTCTGGTTGGAGCATCCAATCTTTCAAGATAGGATCCAGGTCTTTTAGCAAGAACTTAAACCATGTTTGCACTCCCTTGAGTGGGGACAGAAGTTCGCTTCACACCATCACAGATTTCCAAAGGGAGCTAACAAAAGCTTGCAGCTTAGAAATGTGTGGCAAAGTACAATATTCTACCAACAAAGCAAAAGTAGTGGATCACACTGATAAGCCCCCTGAGTGTGTGTGTGTGTGTGTGTGTGTGTGTGTGTGTGTGTGTGTAAGACGTAAGGAGCTAGGCAGAAGAACAAGGGCAAGCCTTCATGCAGAGGATGTATGTAGGAGTCCAAAATTAGCTAGAGACACTACATTTAGGCAGCCGGTCACAGTGGATCCACTTCTGACACGCATCCTAGCAACTATAGCCGTACAAATGTCTCTATTTGGAATATCCAGGCATTTAAATCTTAAACATTTTTTTCCAAATGCTACTCATTTGTTAATGGTTAATAGTTCCTAGAGCCTTGCTTGGTCTCTTAGGAAAGAAAGAAATTCCTGCTTTGGTCTAATTTTCTTGAGAATGTAAGCTTTTGCTTAACATGCTTGGTAAAATATGTAAGGCTTGCATAACTAATGCCTTAATAAGTGGCCTGGGATGTTTAATCCTTCACTTAAGCCATGCAACAGACAGACAAAAAGCTCTCGGGTGACCCAGGTACAAACCAAACAGGACCAGTCTTTACAGACTTTTCCTTTGTTTTTCCGCAGCATCTCAGATTTCTAATTAATCAGTATGTTGAGTTCCTAACCTAAGAGTTGAAGAGGAATTCTTTTAAAAATGGCCATTGAAACAGAGTCAAGAACTAACCAATATGGTAATATATATATACTTACTTAACCAACAACTCCCTGCCCACCCCCACCCGCTGCAGCCAAACAAGCTACCTCAGGGAGCATACATCCTGCCCACAACACCCTCACTTTCAGAGACACAAGGAATAAAGCGAATATTTTTAAAGTAGAAAGATCTTTGAGAGCATTTTAGATACAGCTTTAAGTAAAATTTGCTGCCTTGCTATGACCGTCTGCATTACCCCTGAGATATTCTGGAACAGTTTCGGAATATCCCAGGAGGAAGACCCCAGGGTTTGAGGTCAGAAGCCTAAGTCCCAAACCTAGACCTGCTCCTTCTTAAATTGTGTACCCTTAGGCAGTTGCTTCTTGCTTGATCTTACCACACTTCACTGCTTAATATAAAAATTAAGACCAATAAGCTTTGTGTAGCCAAGCAAGCTAATGTTTGAATGTATTTTCCATGCTCAAAGTTGGTACAGGATTGCTCATATCTGAAATGTTCCATGTGTACAACAGGGTGGTTTTCCTGCACTACACTTTTCTACACTGCTGTAAAGGATTCGGGTCACATTAGGCATTAAATAAGCTTTCATTAGATCAACCTTGTAACCGCTAGCATCACTTTGAATATTTCCTTACATAGAAAAAAAAAACCCAGTTTATTTGCATTCAAATAATTAGCCCCACTTCCCAACTTTTTGAAGCACAGTCCACTTACTTCCTTGCATACAGTACCTCGTCGAGAAAGGAGTCATTAATCCATGTACTTTTAAACAGCAAGCTCGATTGATCTTCGCATCTTTAGCACTACGAACAATGAAAGTTCAGTAAGGTTATTGGACCCCAGCAGTTGCACTGAATGGAACTGAAGTAGATACTGTAGAATAAAGGCAGGTGAAGAGGAGCAGTCAGACACAGGATAACCTCTAGGCTTGGGAAGAGCCTGCCCAGGGTGTCTCACCCACCAGAAAGAGAGCCAGTGTGTGTGAGGTGGCTCTGTATACAGTGGCAAAGTACATTCCTGCTTCCTGGTGAAACTGGCTGTACACCTTTGTGTAGATGTGTAGTTAGATGATCTTGACAAGTAACATATAGGCCAGACTTAGATGGAAACCTACATATGTAACTCTATAACATTTAGTAAAATTCTAAAAATTCTTTTTAAAATGGGGCCAAGATCTTCTTTAACTTGTCTTCATTCCAAGTCCCCTAAACAAAACTACTGATTGATTGATTGATTGATTGATTGTATCATCATGTCATAGATCGAACATATTTCAAAAGGGAAGTAATACAAGACGAAAAAAGAACACGTTGTGTTGTGGATACGATAGTGTCATTCACCCAGGAGCCTCCTGGTCTGAATGAGAGCTCTAATGGCATCAAACATGCAAACACGTGTGCTGGTTTTATGGTGGGAAACCAAGCCATCAGTCTTAATCCCACATTGTCATATCCTTAAACAATGCATCAAAGCGTGGAAATGTTGAAAATATCCTCCCTTCTGTCGGGTTTCACTTTAGTCGATCCAAATTTGGCATCACCACTTTCTGAAATATTTTTAATTGTTGAGCAGTTGGTGATTTTAATAATTTAGTGCAGAGGAAAGGAAGACGAGAGGGAAATTGGAATTTAAAACACAATGGCAAAAGAAGTTAGTTTAAGTTGATGTTCGACTTTTTAAAAAATGCAGTGGGGCCATGTCATTGAATAGATTAAAGGAGGCGGCAGAGATGTCTCCTGGTGTGCCTGGAGGTCTCTGGGGTCAGCCCTTGGCTCTTGCGCCCCCCAGTTAAGCAAGCTTGTCAATTTACCATCAGGTTGATTTTTCTCACCTGTCTGTTTCTCGATTATCTCGTTCTGCCTTGTTTCCTTGAGGCTCTTAGTGCTGCAGACATCTCCTGGCTTTAGTTCCATGTCGTGTCGAGTGGGTTAGGACTCTAGGAGATAATCGAAACCTGGTCCTGAAGGCCCTGCATATGCCTGGTCATCTGTATTGCTGTTTTTCTCTACTGGCATGAAGTCTCTTTGAAGAATGATTGTGTTTACGTGTAGGAGCCTTCTGGGGTTTTGTTTTGTTCTGTTTTGTTTTGTTTTTCAGGTTTTTTTGAACCCAATATCTGCTTAGAACTTAAACAAAGGTTAAAGTTCAAATTGGTTGCCCCTTCCAAGACAAGTTATTTAACACAATTATGAGGAGACATAACACTGGTTTTCAGGAGGTGATCTGTCTGCCTCCTGGCATCTGCTAGGGCTGAAACTGGAAGTGAAGTGTCCTGCCTTGCAACTTAGTACTCTGTGTTAAATACTGAATCTTTTTTTCTTTTTCTTTTCTTTTTTCTTTTTCTTTTTTTTTTTTAAGTTTTCTGTGAGCTCCAAAAATGAAAAGTCTTTTCTACTCCAAAAAGGAAAAAAAAAAAAAAAGTTCCTTAAAATGACTTTTAGTCTTATGACTTCCTTTAGAATTTTTTGGAAAGAGTTTAAGAAAAACATCGCATTTACATAAGCAGACTCAATTATAGCTCCCATTGCTGTCCCCCACACGTGCTTGGCTACTCCCGATTTAAATAGGACGCCACAGAAATATTCACAGCATGCATTTCTGTTTTCTTCAACTCTCAAATATTGTCTTCACATGCATTAGCTCTGTTGTTCCTTCCTCCGTGGCCGTGAAACAGGGAGACTGGGCACATCCACCCGCCACGCACAGATGGCATGCATGTGTGCTGCCCGAGGCCCACACTAACAGCAAGTGCAGACTTGGAGCCCCAGACCCCTCATCTCGGCCCCTCCCACTGCATCCCATGGCTGGAAAGAGCCTTCAAGAACTGCAGACCCCTCACACGCATTTGCTGGCAACCCTTTCCTTTCAGAAGGATAGAAATATTTTCTGTACCCTCAAGATTGCAGTCACATTAATATTTACCTTCACTTTAGAGAAAACCTTCTCATCGTACTCCATATATCCTGGCCAGTGAGACAGCCTACATATAGTTATTTTAATATTCATAATTCTCAGGGCTAGCCTTTGAAAGAGGCAAAACAGATGTTCATAGTGTCTGAACTTCTATGTTTACTTATGTAGTTCCCCCCCCCTTCAGTGAAAGTGCAGATGATGTCGATAGAACCATGAGACATTAAATAAAGTTTAACATGTGCTAATCCTTGTGGTTTCAGGTACAATTAGTGATTTAGAAACGGTACAGAATGTGGTACAGGGCAGGGGACAGTCCCCCACCAAGCTCTTCTCAGCAGTTATTCTTCCCTTAACTGTTTCCTAAAAGCACAACAGATAGGTTGTTTGTATTCCCATTTTACAGATTAGAACATTGAGAGCGCAGTGGATGAAGGACATGTGCAAGGTTTACAGCCCAGTAAAGGTGGGATTGGGACTCTGAGCCCAGTAGGGTTGGTTCTACTTCACTAATCCTCTGAAAAGTACTTTGCAACCAAGGGGGAGGCTATAGCTCAGCCAGGGAAGAGAATGGTAAATAGAGAGAGCAGAGAATGATAGGAACGGACAGATGGACGGAGGGAAGAGCCTGCTCTGCCCGACACATAGGAGGCCTCACAGAGAGTCCTGCCTCTGAAGGATGTTGGGCAGCAGTTCTCCTGGAGAGAGAGAGGGTGAGGTTGTGTTTTATAAAGATAGGAGAGACCAGAGATATGTTTGGTGAAGGCGCAGTATGGTGTGGGGGAAGGGGGTACCTCTGTGGGGCCATGCTTAGGCATCTCTTATCCCCAAGGTACCAGCCATATGGACTGTATAGTATAGAACAGAGTTTATCCAGGGCATGGGGAGGGGAGTAGAGACAGAGAAAGGCAGAGAGAGAGAGAGAGAGAGAGAGAGAGAGAGAGAGAGAGAGAGAGAGAGAGAGAGAGATTGATCATGAACACATAGAGAAGGGGGAGGGAATTGAGAAGAGGGTAAGGGAGCAAGGGGGGGGGGGCAAGCAGTCCCTTTTATAGCGAGTCAGGCGCACCTGGATGTTGCTAGGTAACTGTGGGGCGGAGCCTAGACTAAATGGCAACAGAGGTGGCTGAGCATTTTAGGCAGTGAACTGCAGGGCCAATCAAGGGAACTTAAAAACATGTGGTGTGATTGGGAATTGGGATTGGAAAAACAACCTCCAAACCAAAAAAAAAAAAAAAAAAAAAAAAAAAAAAAAAACAAACCAAACCAAACCAAAACCAACAAAAACAAAACACACACCAAACAAACAAAACAAAACGAAAAATTTGTCCAATTTCCAAGATCTTGGGAAGTTCTGTGCTAGTTTTTTTTTTTTGAACAATAAAGGACCACAGAACATTTTCAACTAAGGTGAGTTTGGTTGGATTTGGGCGAGCCATGGTACAGTGCTGAAGGAAGCACAGTGTTTACCAGCCTGCTCGAACTGAAGAAAACAGAACCAATGTTGGTCACTCTGGAACATACTGTCCCTCAAATTAGCTTAAAACCAGAAGTCTGTAGTTCTCAGATATAAGGAGGTCAGACACAGTTCAGCTTATTGGCTCCTACTCATGGTCCCCCCTGGAGGGACCAAATCAAGGTGTTAGTGCCGAGTACCGTCATCTGGAGGCTCGACTGGTGAGCCCTCCACCCAAGCCAGCTCACATGGCCCATGGGCATGGGTATTGTCAGGTCCCAGGTGCCTGCTGACTGTCACCTAAGACATCAACTTCTTGTCATGTGTGGCTATTTCTAGAGTCACCCATATGGCTATAAACTCTCCTCAGACATGGGAAATGAGAGAAGGCTGGTGGACCAAATAAACAAAGAGCCATAAAGAAGCTAAAAGGCAAGAGCCAACAAGCAGGGTACTCTGGAGCCTCTGGGCACCTAAACTCACATGGTGATCTCCTAACTTTTGTCATGAACAGTGATTTAGAAGGGAATCCAGTGACTCACTTAGCTTTAGCCTGCTTAGGAGGAAAGGATGGGCACAGAGTATGGATTCCAGGAGGCAGGATTCTTCCCAGTCATTTTAGCAGTTGCCTACCACACTGGCCCTGTAGCTGCCAGTGGAACTCAAGGTACTGAGGGCAATGGAGAGTTTAAAGCATGAATTAGGAGCCCAGCACAGTGTCCCATGCTTTGAATCCCAAGACTCTGGAGGCAGAGGCAGGCAGATCTCAGTGAGTTCAAGGTAAGTCTTTTTACACAGCAAATTCCATGACAGCCAGGGCTGTGTAGTGAGACCCTGTCTCAAAAAATAAACAAACAAATGGACTTGGGAGGCTTAAGCGATGGCCCTTTAGTTAAGAGCACTTTCTGTTCTTGCAGAAGACCTGGGTTTACTTCTTAGGACCCACATGCCAGCTCACAACGATCAAAACACTTATTGATATAAAAGTAAACACATCTTTTGAAATAAGATAAAATATAAGTTTAAAATGGAAATTTACATCAAACTACACTTTTCCATGAAACAATTGCTTTTAAGACAGTTCTACCATAGCCGTGTTTGAGAATGGAGCTTGGCTTCCATTTTAATGTTGTGAATATCTAGCACCCAGTAGTCATTAGACACTACGGTAGGCCCTTGGATAATATTTCTGTGTTTTAAGTATATTTCTTAATTGCATTTAACATCATGTGATAGTAAAGCTTTTGTCATAGTGTAAGAATGTAAGGTTACAAACCTGGATGTCCTCCTTTAGTACCTAGCATGGCCGGACGAAGGGCCAGCACTTGTAAGTGATGATCTTGGTAGATGAAGTCGCTCAATATACACCATACATGAAATGCTAGGATAAGACAAGGCAGCTCTCAGATAGAAATCTTACAGTATGCCTCCCATGTGCAAGCTGATCCAAGCATACTTGGGATACAGAATGGTCTAGGGTGAGAATCCTAACACATTTCATTCAAGGAAACCCAGAACCTGTCATTGTATAAGAGCCATTGTTTCAGTGTTTTTGTTTTGTTTTCTTTTAGTTGTTTTAGCAAATGGGTTTACTAAGAAACAGTTTAAGGTTTATGGTATCGTGTTATTTAGGGTTTTACTGCTGTGAACAGACACCATGACCAAGGCAACTCTTATAAGGACAACATTTCATTGAGTCTGGCTTACAGGTTCAGAGATTCAGTTCATTATCATCAAGGTGAGAGCATGGCAGCATCCAGGCAGGCATGGTGGAGGAGGAGAAGTCTACATCTTATTTGGAAGGCAAACAGGAGAAGAATGGCTTCCTGGGAGCTAGGAAGAGGGTCTTACAGCCCATGTCCACAATGACAGACTTCCTTCAATGAGGCCACACCCAATCCAACAGTGCCACACCTCCAAATAGTGCCACTCCCTGGGCCAAGCATATTCAAACCATCACAAATATTCAAACAGATAAGGGAGAAAGATATTTAGGAAACCAGCTGCAACAGGATCCTTCTGCACACGTTTATTGGGAGAGCTTGATTGCAGAGGTGAAGAGACCCCAAGCCCAGAACTGGTGCTGCTTATATAGGCCTAGGAGAGGCGTGTCTCACACCCGGATTGGTTATGCACAGGTTATGCTTACCACCTCATTTGCATGTCTACATCTGGTTGGTTAACTTGTCTCTCATCTGATTGGTTAACTTGTCTCTCATCTGATTGGTTAACTTGTCTCTCATCAGATTGGTTAACTTGTCTCTCATCTGATTGGTTAACTTGTCTCTCATCAGATTGGTTAACTTGTCTCTCATCTGATTGGTTAACTTGTCTCTCATCTGATTGGTTAATTCTCAAAACTTCATCTTGGTAAAAAAAACTTTACTGCCTATGTATGCGTGGTGGCCAGCGGTAGCCAGTGCCACCCTGCAACGGCACATGTGGCTTCCCACAGGGCAGCATATACCCAAGCAAGCCTCTTGAGAGTTGCACGCAATTAAATGTCTTACTTAACAATGGCCATATATACAATTTTTATGACTTCTGAGTTAAATTGTTCCAAGGTTTTCTGATAATGTAACTTTTGTTGTTGTTGTTTTGTTTTGTTTTTGAGACAGGGTTTCTCTGTAAAGCCCTGGATGTCCTGGAACTCACTCTGTAGAGCAGGCTGGCCTCAAACTCAGAAATCTGCCTGCCTCTACTTCCAAGTGCTGGGATTAAAGGCGTGTGCCACCACTGCCTGGCCTGATAATATAACTTTTAATAAAAACTATACTTTGACAGTGATAGGTTCATAGTAAATATACAGATGTTTTCTCCTTTCTTAACATGGATTATTTCTTTAAAAAAATTTTTTTTACTTACAGTGTTTAAATGGAGATACTTGACACAGGGGTAGAATGCTTCCCCCAGATATCATAGACTATCAAACCAAGGTATCAGTTATCTCTTTTGAAGCTGTTAGCCAGAGGAGGGAGTGTCCCATAGACCACCCTGTAAAGTACAAACCATTGTCATTGCTCTTGCTTAAGCACCAGAACTTAAAAGCAAGGTTCTGGCACTGAAAACAGTATCTACTTGATTGTACAAGAAGAAAACAAGCTGGTACCACACTGGAAGCATCATCACTACTGATTAGTTTTTGTTGGACCATAAGGAGCAATTCACCCTGCTAAGGGAGAAACGTCATCAACTGAAAGACACAATAGCAAATCAACCTAGAGAGATATGCTCATTAATGCAATAGAGGCATAAACATGAAGAGTAACCAACTACTTTATGTTTGTATTTAAGGTCTACTCCACAAAAACAGAACTCAGGTCTACTTTTGTATATTAGCCCAGGAATTCGTGGCCAAATGGGTCCCAGGTCTTAGGGGAGGTCCTACTTCTATTAGTTTGCTAAGTAAATATAGTATCAAAGTGTCCTCTGCATAATTATCTTTATACCCATTGGTTAGTGAAGCTCTCAATCGTCATGAGAGGAGCTGCTTTTCCTGTAATCGTGGTTAATAGAGGTATACAAAAACTTAATATAGGTAGAGAATAAGAGAATGTGGAGAGCTCAGCTTTCAATGGAGCATATATGTCATATGAGCCCTTTTCCCAAGGCTCAGGGATTATCATAGGAGAAGGTACAGAAACATTGTCAGAGCTTGTGCATTCAGAGAAGTTTTTTTCAATAAAACCCAATATTGTTAAGAAATGATAGGACACATAAGAACCAGAAAATGTGGTTAAATGCACAAGACCTGTACAACATCAAACTAATAAAAATTCCAGCGTGGATGAAATAGTTGAGATATTGACAGTTGGTGGCAACTGGTGTGGGTAAGTCAGTTTTCCTTAAGGAAGTAGCCCTTGGTAGGTTGGCCATACTCCCGTGAATGGTCCTATCACTAAGTGGACTTAATGGGTAGAAGGAGGAGAAGGAGGAGGAGGAGGAAGAGGAGGAGGAAGAAGAAGAAGAGGAAGAGGAGGAAGAAGAGGAGGAGGAGGAGGAAGGAGGAGGAAAGAAAGAAGAAAAGAAAGAAGAAAAGTAAGAAGACATGAAGTCTAGAGAAAGAAGTATGGTGTGGGATGAGTTGGAGGGACAAAGTGGGAATGAACTTGACCAAAGCACATCGTGCAGCTGTATAAAATTATCAAATAAAAATTTAAAACTAAAGTTTTCATTTCAGTCAAGTTTTAGGTCATTTAACCTCACGGTATACTATAGCTTACTACGATGGTAAGCGCTCGTATATAAGAGATCTGCCCTGTAACGTTGAATCACTTTTCTTCAAAACAGTCCTCAAGACCCAAAGTAATTAGCACAGCAGCTCAAAGTGTTGAAATGAGATTTTACATTTATCCAGATAATTAAGATGACTCAGTAGTTTTCCTGAGATCTCCAGACAGTTGCTTCATGTATCCTCTTGGGGTCTATGTGAATAACTGAATTCCCTCTGGCACCCAGAGGAGAGTCCCAGTGTCTCTGAGAAGCTTTGAGTACTTCACACTTTGGTATAGAATCAAGTTCATTACTTAAGAAACAATAAAAGCACAGAAGTCCTCAGACAATTAAATGCCCATCCTGTCAACACCCACTGTGATCCATTAACACGGGAAAAGCTACAGCGCATCACAACTTTGGTGAGAAATGTTTGTCTGAGTGCACAGTCAAGCTCTGAGGGAAAAATATTACCACAGCTGGGGAAATAATTCCACTCTCTGACCTAACTATGACCCAGAGCCTTCCATAGTGCGAATTTATTTAGTACTCTACCAAGTCGTTCTTTGTTTCCTACTAAGGCCGTTGTGTTGTTTGGCACGAATGAGGCCATGACTTTGCTAGGGAAGCAGAAGCCCTCTGATGGAGTGTTCATGATTCTATTCATACTACAACTCCAAAGAACCTTCTAGATGTCTGGCCTGGCTTCTTGATCTGGTTCTGGTCTGGTCTTTCCTCACGGTCATTCTCATTCAACTTGATCCGCAACATGCTAATGGGTGATGCTATCCTTCGGGTCATCTCCTTATCCTCTTGAGACACTGCTGTTTTCTAAGATGTAGCAAATGCTCGAAGCTGGTGCCCTGCTAATCCCTGCGGACCTACACTACTGTGTTTGAAATCTTTGCATTGAGCTCCACCGCATCCAAATACACAAGTAGCATGATCCACCTAGCACGGTGGACTGTTCTAAATCTCCAACTGTTTATCAATTTTATTTTTATTGGCGAGCCAGGCCAGTACTACTGCAGTGGTATTTTAAATGGAGGGAGGAACACAGTTTCATTTCTTCTCTAAGACGCATGCACATTCAGCAACAAGACAATATATTATCTGTTCTACGGAAGCTGGTGAAAATGAATTTGCAGTACCTCCCTGCCTTCATCAGTTCAGCAGCATAAACACCTAGCACATGGATTTTAAAGAAACTCAGACCCTCACATCTTTCTAACGTCCACGCCCCAGTGAGACTGTTTTTCTCTGGCTCTTGACCCATCTTCCTGATCTTCACTCAACTCCACATCATCAAAGCTCCCACCTTGCTGCCCGGAGGTTCCATATTCCAGTAAATCAGGGTTTCTGCTTGTTTCTTGGAGCTCTCTCTTAGTTCTTTCCTTTAATTGACACCTGGGTCTTCCCCCAGTGACTTTAAATCCCCCTCAGCCCTTTCAACGCCAACTGTTCATTCTCTAATGTGCCTTATGGCTGGCAGGAGGGGACAGACTTCTTTTTGCATCCTGCTGCTACTCCTTGATTGTAAGAGCCCCACTTTGGTCCTTTACAAGTCACTTCCGTCATGAAGAAAAAACTCTGACCTGCATCACCCCACCCATTTCCCACTATTCTCTCTCCTGACCTGTGGGATCCTGCGTGTCAAGTCTCCGAAACTGTTTTCTTATCCAGGGTAGCCTCCTCGACCTATCTTTTCAAAAGCACATTTTTTTTCAAGTGCCCTCAACTTTCTATCATCTGTCTGTTTTTCTTTATGATGCTTTTCACAACTATCTGAGCCCGTAGACACTGTTGAACACAGAGCTTCCACATCAACCACCATTACTACTATTAAGACTACCACCAGTTCTACCATGACTTCTGCCCATCCACTACACTGCTCGTACATGCATCACCACCATCATTTACCAACACTTGGATCAAAGTCTGCGCCAGTCCTGTGTTAAGCATTTCATATAAGTTGACTTTTCTGACCTTTGCAACCCTGTACAGTACATCCTGTTACTGTCTCCATGTTAAATGTCTGAGATTCAGGAAGACTTACTATTTGTAAATATTAGTATTTACCTTTATGAATTTCAGAAGTCCTTTTTATAACTCAGATCTGCTTGCCACCAAACAGCAATTTCCTTATGGGAGTTTGGGTCTTATCTGTCTTCAGCTCACACATCCTAGCTTGGTTAGTTGTCATCAATGAAGGTGACTTGTTATATTCAATATATTTCTTTGAAGGTTGGTCACATACCAGAATTGTACCCAGCACTACAAATACAATGATAAACAAAACAAATAACTGACTCTCTAAAATGTATGCTAACACAATAAAGAGAGACGATTACACATTTAATTACACCCAGGCATGCTTATATTTTGGGGACCAAGACAAGAGTACAAATAAAGTCCCACATACCATATGCCTGAGTGCTTAAAGCTAATAAACTGTCAAACAAAATATGTTCTGTTTTCCTTCCTTGACAATCATATTTCATAGAGACAAAACTTGAAAAATGTGAGTAAAATTTTGGCCTTTCTGTGACTTTAAGTTGGCAAAATGACAAAATTGACTGAATTAATTGTTATCGCATATGTCTGGGCATTCTGCTGAAGAGCTTGAGATGAGTAATAAAATTAAGACATGCATAATTCATAAACTACCATAGATTCCGCAATCTTTTCACTGGAACAAAATCGCTAGTTTAATATAACTAGATGTTCATCTAATGGATATTTTACTAAGGTTGCTAGCTCAAAGGTTAAAATACTAAGGTGAATTTATATTTAAATGTTGGCAAAATTTGAGTTTATTTTCATGAAAGTGAAAATTAAAGCCCAAAATGAAAAAAAAATTAAGTCGCCTGATATTTTCAAAAACATTTGTCTTTTAGTAGAATGTAAAACTTAAAGGAAGGGGACAGGGTAACTGTTGTCAAAAGGGTATAGTGTTTCAGTTTTTCATGATGAAATGTTTCTAGAGACGTATTGCATACCAGGTACACTTAGTTCACACTACTCTACCATCCAGCTATATGGATAAATGACTAGGATGGTTAACTTTATGTTATTGTCAACACAATAACAAATTCAGTTACTGTGATGGTTTGTATATGCACAACCAAGGGAGAGACACTATTAGAAGGTGTAGCCTGGATGCCACCATGTTCCTGCCTTGTGATAATGGAAGAGTTGCCTTGGTCATGGTATCTCTTCACAGCAGTAAAACCCTAAGACAGTTACTGATACAGATTGCTCGGTCAGTAGTGTTTGCTGTGCAAACCTGAGAATCTTAGTTTGTATCCCTAATCCCATATAAAAGCAGGAGGTGGAGACAGAGAGCACAGGAGCTCATTGTGCAGCCAACTTAGTTGAGGCAATAAATTCTAGGTTCCCTGAGAGACCCTGTTTCAAAAAATATGGGAGAGAATGATTGAGGGCCAAACTTATCATTAACCTTTACATGTGTGTGCACATACATGTACATGCACCCACATGAATATATGCACCACACACAAGTTCACAACACATATATATTATACACAGACACTCATACACACAGAAACACGTTCTAAATGCCTATATTTACTTTAAAAATGTTTGAGGCGATATTGCAAGATTAAAAGTCAAAATTCAAGTAAGAATTTTTTTTTTTTTTTGAGTTTTTCGAGACAGGGTTTCTCTGTGTAGCTCTGGCTGTCCTGGAGCTCACTTTTTAGACCAGGCTGGCCTTGAACTCAGAAATCTGCCTGCCTCTGCCTCCCGAGTGCTGGGATTAAAGGCGTGCGCCACCACGACAAGTAAGAAATTTTAAATATAAAAATGTAAAGAATGATTGCTACGAAGGCTAGACACTTATTTCTTTGTGAAGCATCCTTCACAATTTTATCACATAAACTGTTCACCCTTCTAGTGCTGAATGTGTCCATAGTTGCCCGTGAAGCACAGCATCATGGACTAAGGCGGCATGCCCACGCATGCGCATGCGAGCATGCACATTTCAAGCATACCCGTTAGCAACTACAGGTTAGGACTGCCATGATAATGTGGAAGTACTAGAGGAAGAATCGCAGCAACACATGGACACCTGGCTCCACTGGGTGATGGTGTTTTTATATCCACTGCATTCATGCTTTGGGATAGGAACGATTTGACAAGTTAATTAATTTGTCTTTCTCTGCCTAAGTGGTTTTGCTGATGAGATTCTCTCTATTCTAAGTGCAGTCCGCTACCTGCGTCTCCCATCAAAGAGAACGACACTTCCGAGGCCGTCGGGGCACTTGGATGCGGTCATCACTTTTAAAGTTTACTCTAGGAACTGAAGAAGGGTAACAAATGTCTGGCGTTTAGATAAGTCTTTCAGGAGAAGGGAGTATAATCCTGTGTTAACACTGACTGTAACATACATCAGATGGTAGGAAGAGAGGAGACACGAGAGGGGTTGGAGGAGAGACAGGAAGGAATCGATACAACTATATTTTGATTAAAAACAATTCAAGGAAAAAAATGAAGATGCAAAGAGGGCCCACGTAGTAAACTATAGGTAAACGAGCATAAGCATGTCCTGGCTTGCCCATTTCTGTTTACAGGCACCTTCTCCTTGGAGTCTCACTCACTGGGGTTTCAAAGCTTCCCAATGGCAGCCTAGTTTGTGGCAGCCTCGGTAGTTGAGGTCACGTGGTGTCTTCCCGTTTCTTCCTTTCTCCTCACTCTTCCTCCGCTGCAGAATGTCTGTTACTTCTGGTCACCTTTTGTAATTCAACTATAACCTGCTTTCTTGTAAGCAATAGAATAAATTCCCCTTGCCTGGGAAGAGGAGACCCGAGCTGACTGATTCCTACGTTCCTTTCTCGGGTTTCATTGTCCTTTCTGGATTCAACATCTTTTCCTCCCAGACGATCAACTCTAACTCAAGAATATATGCTAGATAGTAGCATCTTCAAAAGCATTCATTGTAAGTGTATGATTGTGAATCTGTTTAGTCTAATATGAATACACTTTCCTTCTGCCAGCTAATCCCACCGATCAAACAAATCCTCCATAACTTGGTCTTATTGCAGTTTAGTTTTCAAGAGTAATAATAATATTTAAAAATAGTTAAGGCAGGAATAATAGCACACATTAGTAATCCTGCCACTGAGGAAGTCTAGGCAGGAGATTCAGGAATGAGTTCAAGGCCAGCCATAGATACATAGTGAGTCCAAAGTCAGACTGGGCTGTGTGAACCCATATCTCACAGAACCAAGGGGTAGTAAGGGGGTAAATAGTTATATCTTTAATAAACCTTTGTATTTTAATTCTTGAGTTTGATAAACAATGTATTGAGCCATTCCAACAATCACATGTAACATGTTCTTTAAAGTCATTTAAAGTCATGTGTTATAAAGAACCCTTTCATGAAAGCAATATTAGGGAGTTTTGAAAACTCCTTCTAAGGAAGGCAAGAACACTAAAATCCTTATAAAAGATAATTAAAGTTAATTTCCATAGACACTTTTCAAAATTAAATAGTTGAGACACCTTACATTTTTCTCATAATTCTAAAAAATAATTAGATCACAATGTTGATTAATTTCTTGTCACATTTAATTTTTTGGACAAAAGCTGTTGTTCAGTTATCAGCACACACACGCACGCACGCACACACACGCACACACACACACAGGCACACACACACAGGCACACACACACGCACAGGCACACACACGCACAGGCACACACACACACACAGGCACACACACACACACAGGCACACACACACGCACAGGCACACACACAGGCACACACACAGGCACACACACACATGTACGCACACACAGGCACACACACACACACATGCACGCACACACGCACACACACGCACACACACACACACACACACAGAGTATGTGAAACTCTTCACAGTTACTTCCCATGATTTTTCCATGCGATACTTTCTAAAAAGGTAAATACTAATGTGCTCCAGAATTAGGGCTTCAGAGTAACACAGGGCTTATATTCCTGTTTCTAATTTTCTAATGTCAAAATATAATTATGTGGCTAAGGGGGAAAAAAGCCTTAAATTAACCTCTGAGGTAATGGGTTGGACTGTCAAGATAAATCTCATTGTAAAATTCTTAGAGTAGAAAAAGTTATACATATAGAATCCTATTGACTACAATGGACTATTATTTCAGGATACTCTTAGTGGCTGAGTGTTTTGATTCTACAGTCAGAAAGATCTCTGTTTCTGATCCCAGCTTGGTCACTCATTCATTTTCCAGGTGACATCAGGCACATGCCTCTGCCCTCTGAGCCCTGGTCACCTTGATCCACCCTTACCCACCGTGAAAACGAAACGTGAGAACGTGGGAAGAGCAATAACACAGGTCCTGCTTTGGTGTGTGTGTCAGAAAACACACTGAAGAAGCCATTCTGACTTTCAAAACATCATAATGTACTGTCCAGCTGACGTGGAGTGAAGACAGAGATGGTAATGTGGGTTCAGGATAAGGAAAGGTTCCTAGGAAGTCATCGGCTTTATCATGCACTTCCAATTTAAGCAAGTGGGGACTATCTCAGAGCTCTCTCCTGTCATAGGAACTAGGTGACCTTTGAACTCTCAGCCAGCTGCCCAGCTGGAACATCTCCCAAGATCAGAGCCTGGGGTCTGGGTGGCAGTGAGAAGCTGTGAAGATCCTGGAGGGAGGAAGAGACCTGCTCCCAAGATGCTAGAGGAGGAGATAACTACTACGAGTTTGAATCTAATCAGGGCACAGCAGTCAAGGCCAGCTCAACCGAGTAGGTAACTCTTGCTCAGAGTAGCCAGCCCCATTCATGATTTAAAACGCTCCCAAAACAGTTGAAGTGGAGGGGATCTTGTGATGGATCCAGAAACCTGGACCCCTTAAGATTTAATAGAAAAAAGGATCTCCCCTGAACCCACATCCACCACTTTCTCTGTCTCCCCTCTTCTAATCTACTTTGCTTTTCCAATCTACCCCTTGGTCCTATCATGTGACGTTGTCTGACCATGCAAGGAAGGAAAGCACAGGCTTACGTACCAGGCTGCTTGGCTTCAACTACAATCTCTGCCGTCCAATAGCATTTGGCCAGTTACTCAGTCATTTGACCTGCATGTACTCACCATAAGAAGGGATCAGATCATATTATTTATTTACCGAAATTTTTGAAGGTTAAATTGGATAGCAGGGAATTCTCAAAAAGCCTTCAAGAAAGAGTCAGTTTACTTAGTTGTGTAGGGGCATTGTCAGGCAGGATGCTAAAAACAAAGAAGTCAACTAAGAGCAAAAGCCAGCTTGTGGTTGTCCTCCGGAAAGAGGGAACAGATATGAGTTACTGTATGGTAGTGATCATGGTGGGAAACGGGTGCTGACAGCATCTCTCAGGCCCAGTTCGAGCCTATGCTCCATGCCTCAATGGGTCCATTCAGTTTCCTCAACTCCCCAGATCTTGTGCATCCTCCTGAGGGTCCTTTTATCCCTGCCACCCCAGTTGTCCTCTTCCCTGTCCCCACACTTCCACAATACTCTTTCCCCAAAGCAGACTGAATATTGCATCTTCTGTGACATCTATAGCTCACTTATCTGAGTCCCTCACCAGAACAGGCCAGGAAATATCCCCAGACAACCTGTGCCTAGCACATAGTAGGCCCTCAAAGCATTCTTGTCAAATGTGTTGATTCTGAATACCCCGGAAGCTCTGATGCATGGAACAAGAGTCTCTTCTTTTTTGTAGAAATCAACAGGAATTCCAGAAGAAAACACCATTTCTATTTTGTGTGCTTCCTATGAAAGACTGGCTACCAGATCTTTCTCTCTTTTGTGTACTGTTCTTATCCAGAACCCCATCCTTATTTTAGCTCTGAACATATTCTTGGTATTTTGTAAAAGTTAATAATAATGCATTTCCATTACATGTATTTGCCCCATAACTATCCCCAGATATATAAATCTGAGAGAGAGAGAGAGAGAGAGAGAGAGAGAGAGAGATATGCCATGGATATTTATAATATTCGACTCACTCCAGAATGATTCTGAGATTCTGTTGGGTCAGCCATCTGGCCCCTGTACTACAGGCTGTCTTGTGTCTGACTGCAGTGTCTCCCAACCTTCTATCTCCTTATTTAATTGGGTGACAGCTTTGCTTTGGTGGTCAAATCCAGCCCCCAACCTGCTTGACCTTTTTCTCTCATGGAGAGCCAATCCTGAAATGGTTACATTGAACATCGTCAAGGGGGTGGTTGCATGCCAGAGGTGGAGGATGGAGAGTGGGAAAGGGAGGAGAGAGGGGAGCTCCCAGCTGCATGACTGTCAGGGGCTTGTGGTGGGGGAAGCTGACAGAGTCAGGAGGTGAGAGAAGGCCCAGCTGCTCAGCAGCTATTTATAAGACTGTCATATGGGGAAGTGTGTCTGGCCGGCAGAAGCAAAGGGGGGTGTCGGACTAAACTGGCTCCTTATTTAGCTTGATGACACACACGCGCAGCCAAACTGTGAGAACCCACTCTGTGTAGAGACACCTGGTCAAGTCTGCCTCCGCCAGACTGGAAAGAACATTGGCATTTCTCAATGAACTAAAAAATGGTACCGCAAATGGCTTTGCAGCAAGAACAGTCAAGTGGTTCTATAGTCTTTTCCACCCCTGCTCAATCTCTAAGACGTCCCACATCAAAGGGGCTGGCATCACCCTAGGCCCTGCACCCTGATGGCCAAGTAGATCGGATGAGGAAAGAACAGACATGGAGGCTGTCTTCTCAAACTGGGCGGGAGCAGCCGTCAGCTGCATTTTTTTTTTTTTTATGAAACCAGCTAAGCAGCAAGAAACTGTGTCCGTTGGTCTCCTGCAGTAGAGAGAGGTTAATAGCATGGTGCATTTGGGGTCTGTTTGGGGACCAATAGTATTTAATGTGTTTATTATTGATTTGGAGGAACCAGTGGGTAGTAAGTTGGTGAAGGCTGTCGAGGGCACTAAGTTATTTCACTTAGTAAACACCGCAGAGATTTGTGGAGAATTCAAGATGGATTTTCCATGGAGTTAAAGAAATTAGAAATGAAAATGTCTTGTAAGAAGATGTGCTCTGTCCCAGTAGGCCAGTGTGGAATTGTTACCAACAATAGGAGATATTTCCTGGAGTTTAATTCAACCTCAATTTTTAAATGCCTTAGAAGTGTTCACCTTCCCCGGGGAATAGGCAAGTTCTGGGTCTTCCCTACTACCTCTCTCAAGTTTTTCTCTTTAAATTCTTTCTACTATGCCTCCAGTTATATCATGGGGATAAGTATGTGTGTATGTATGTGTGTGTGTGTGTGTGTGTACCACTGTCTATACAATGCAACAAAGGCCTACCTTCCTTTTTTGTTGTTGGTAAATTGCTTCATCATAGATTTCTTTCTGATACCCAGATCCTTGAGGCCATTCCATTTCCTACGTCTCCTGTTAGGTTTCAACAGTCACCTGATTGCCATGCCTGACAGATTGTCCCAAAAGTCTCATCTCCAGTTCCAAGGGGAAGAGAGAGGAATATTGTGAATGCGCTATGCAGATGTGTATTCGTGCAAAATATATGTTTGGCCAACCCAATGGAGCATGATTGACGATCAAAGTCTTAACAACTGTTTTCCTAGTGAGTACACTGAAGACGCCTTCCTCACTTGTTAACCGAGCTGACAACCAGCACCCAGTGTCCTAGTGTTTGCCCAACTGTACCCACGCTTAGCCTACTATTTCCTGGTAAACTCATTTGCTCTTGCAATTCCCAGAACAGAGAGTTCCAGCTTTCCTGGACTATTTCATGTTTTGAGATATTCTTGCGCATGCCTAAGGATGGAGCAGCTTAATAAGAGATTGTTTTTTGAATAAACAGAAACTGGGAAACATAATTGATATTTCTTATCCTAAGTTTTTGATTGAAAGAGAGAGAGGAACATGAGGGGCGGGGGGGAGAAGACACTTTGAGGATGAAATGTTGTTTGCTTGTCCAACACAATTCAGAGGACCCCGAATGTGTTACTCAACTGTTAATCCTTTTCCCCCTGTTACTAATACCTTTAGCTACAGCCGTTGACTTTCTCTACCCTACAGAGTCTCCACAAGGATAGATGAGGAAGGTGAAGGAACAAATGTCTCCTTCCAAGGCATAGTGCATTAGCAGGGCTATATAACACTTGTATTCTAGCAGGCTAGCCTTTTATTTAGATGTCTCCCTGCCTTGCCTGGTTTTAATCACAAGGATGTCTGCTTCTCCTCATCCAAAATAGCAGACTTGAGGCATCATAGAACCCTAGAGCCAGAGGAGCCACGCACACTGCTTCGATTAACCCCCCTATTTCTGGATGCAGGAACAGAGAGATACAGGGTTGATGCTCTTTGTCTGAGTGCAGCATAAAGCATCTCACCCTTGAGTGGGAAGGTCAAGAAAAATATTCAGCAAATGCAGATTGGAGAATGGTCTCTTTTTTTATAGGGGTCGAAGTCGATGGTAAGTGGAACCTGTCAGTTTGTTACCAAAACTAATGGATTCTTTCCCTGGAATGTGACTTCTCAGCCCATGTGGAGGTTTAAGAGGACAGACTAGGAGGCTTGGGAGAAGAACAGGATTTAGGGGCAGTCCAACCAGCACTGGAACTCATGGTGTGACAGATAATCATTACCAGGTGATTCTTATAACAAAAATGAGTACATCCAAAAGTCCTTGTCAAAAGCACACTTATTTATGGACTAAGGCAAAACAATGAATAGCTCCTTATCTTGTGGAGTACTCCTAGCCTACATTTTAAATCTGTGTAGGATGCTATGATATGTAGTGTTGGATGTCACCTACATGGCCCTGTTGGAGAGAAGCCTTTGTTCTGGAGGCGACAACCCCTAACTGTCAGTCATTGACTCCCTAGAAATAATGCTAAAGGTGGACAAGGTTGCTTTCCTGGAAATGGGCAACAACGGCTGATTCGTTTTATCCCCAGCTATGTTTTATCTGTCCTGAGACCATGCCTTTATACCCTTCCTCTTCAGAGACTGCTCCCTGAGAACTCTGCCTTTTAAGACGGAAATCCAGAAAGGGCATTTTCATCTGCTTACAAGAGTAGAGGGTGGGAAGCTCACAGAAGACCCTTGTTCTCTTGGCGCTGGCCACATTTCATTTCTTAATTATCACTCTTCTCTCCAGAGTCAGAATCTACCAGAATAGCCTTAACAGGTTCCCCAAATTATATGCCCAGGCTACCCCCTGGAGATACTACCCCAGATCATCAAGTCTAGGGAGGGAGCCAGTGAGTTTTGACCACTCTCTGGTAGATTTGGAAGCATGGCCTGTATAGAATCCTGGAAAAAAATAGCTATTCTTTCTTGAGTCATTATTTTAATTCTTATACCCGAGACAATGCCTGAAACATATATGCTAACAACCAAAACTGTTGAATTAAGGAATCAGTTTTCTATGGACACAGGAATAGTTCACAATAAGGCCCTACAACGCTGGCCCCTTTGCTTTAGACACTAGCATCGCTGGGGCGATTTTAAATGCACACTCAAGAAAACAAAATCAATTGTCTTAGAAATATCTTAATTATCACTCCTTTGGCGATTGTTGTTTTTTTTTTTTTAACCTCTTAAAATTCCTCTCAGTTGAAGGCAACGAAAATAAAACTACCCAAACCTGCACACTCATGGCCTCTCTTAATAATTTCACCACCAACGTCTAGCACACACCCTTCCCTGCCATCCTGCACTTCAGAGTCCTATGCGCAGGATAGATGATGGATGTGCATATTAGTCTCTGGTTGTAATGAACACATCCATTATAAAAGCAATAGTAACTGCAATGGGAATTATGTGCTTGGTGAAGACATCTCTAGTGCCTTGTAAACACCTCAGCCTTCTGGCAGCTCCCCTCTGGGCCTATTTACTGCCTCTACTATGCAAGGTAGCTACTGTCTAATTATACACAACTGGCTTGGTTAATCCTGCACCATAATAATTAAAAACAATTCATATTTTTTTCTTTTACTCTCTTTATTAACTTTAAACTTTTAAAAGCTCCAGAGGTCCCTATAGAATCAAAAGCTTATTAAAATATCAAGACGGGCGAGCCTTTTTTAAGTGCATATTATTACATTTGTTTTTCTTAACATGACAAGGCCCCAAAGAAGCTCCATAGAGCTGCGCAGATCAAAACAAAGGCGTTGTAAGAGAATCTGGATCTCCTGTGCAATGTCACCCAGGGCTGTAGAGAAAACAATTGGCTCCAAGGAGCCTCCCTCAGCAGCAGTTCAGATGGGAAGGGCAACGGCAAGGGAGAGAGAAGGCAGCTGGGCATTTATTCAACCTTGACTGCTTGGAGCCTGTGGCCTACCAGCTATCCCCCAGGGAGGTTCAACTGGGCTCTGGGGCTTGGGGTTACCTTGGTTACGTTGCCTGTGGAGCCTGGTGCCAGCTGCAGCCTGTAAGACACTATAGGGAGAGGGTGGAGAAGGAAAGAAGAGGAGGCATCCTTCCAGACCTCCAGGCTTCTGAAAGACTCAGAGAAAACTAAGTGAAGGAAGAGACCCTTGCCTTGTGCGAAAATAAAAGTTGTAAATCTCACTGACGTAAAGCCGCGTGTGTATTCCGAAGACGGTAGATGTGAAGAACACCTTCATGCTTCCTTCCCCAGACCACAGATGACACAGCGGGAGAGAGCAGGCCCTGGTCCCTGTGTCCCTGGCTGCCCTGCTGTAAGCCTCCCCGTGCTTTTTGAAATTGGTTTCTTGCTTCATTACCTCGCCTTCTAAATGTGGGAGGTGGCGAGTGGAAGCTGAGCTGCACCTGGTTTGTATGAGCTAGTAACTTCCCTGTCTCGTGTCCTGAAGGCCTCCTCAGGTCAGCCCAGGTAACACGTGTCCTTAAGTGCCAAAGTGAGGGTTTTTTTTGTTTGTTTGTTTGTTTTGTTTTGTTCCCCATATGAAGAAGGGAATCCACACATTCTGTGAAGTATCATAGCAATAAACTCATGGTTGAAAAAACCTGGAGAAAGCAGATTCCCTCGCTTACCCGTTCTGACTAATGAGCAGTAAGTAATTTTAATTGGTCTCAAGAAGCCAAGGAAGAGTGTGAATCCACATAGGCCACCCAGAGGCAATTACTATGCGGAGCAAAGAGCTCCATATTGAGGACTTCTGGGGTCAAGCGCGAGGCTAGGTGTTTTACAAATATGTAATCTCCTTGAGCTGGGGAGTTATCTGTTACTCTAATTCAAGTCCCTGGCACAGAGACTGCATTTAGTACATACTTCTTAGACGGATTAACTCATTTATAATCCCATAGTAACATCATGTGGACATTAATATTCCCGTTTAGCAGATACAGGAAGCAGAGAGCGGAAACGTATCCAAGTCCTCCATTCAAGCCTCTTCCCCTTAGCTATGAGGGGACCGCACTGCCCTGAGCCCCATTTGACTCACCCCCACCCCCCTCTCTAGTTGTTCCTTTCTCCACCTCTTTTTTTCGGAGCGCCCATCTCTCTGACTTTATTACCTTGCTGCCTCCACGAACCCCATAGCATTAAATATTGGCTTCCTTCCCATTCACATTCCAGCGCAGACATCTCCCTCATGGTCCAGAATTTGTACATCCAACATCTCTCACATCCCTTTGGAGTTCTATTGGGGATTACAGACACACTGTGTTGAAAATTAAATCTTTGATATTCCATCATCAAACATCCCTCCCTACGTGCTGTGCTCTCCAACTCAGCACTAACAACTTCCTCTTTCCCA
This sequence comes from Mus caroli, assembly GCF_978045245.1. NCBI lineage: Eukaryota > Metazoa > Chordata > Mammalia > Rodentia > Muridae > Mus > Mus caroli. The sequence continues at coordinate 31,904,691 of NW_028227273.1, forward strand.
TCACACAAGGCTCAAGACCATGACATCTGTCCATCACCCCTGTCTAAGTTAGGGTTTTACTGCTGTGAACAGACACCATGACCAAGGCAACTCTTATAAGGACAACATTTAATTGGGGCTGGTGTGCAGGTTCAGAAATTCAGTCCAGTATCATTAAGGTGGGAACATGGCAGCATCCAGGCAGGCCTGGTGCAGGAGGAACTGAGTGAGAGGTCTACATGTTCATCTGAAGGCTGCTAGCAGAATACTGGCTTCCAGGCAGCTAGGATAAGGGCCTTATAGCCCATGCCCACAGTGACACACCTACTCCAACAGGGCCACACCTTCAAATAGTGCCACTCCCTGGGCCGAGCATATACCAAGCATCACAGTTTCTCATGAACACTGTCCGTCTTCCATCCGACTTTGGATCTCTTGCCAGCCTTGTAGCGTTGGGCACTCTTGTGTCTAGGTTGGAACCCCTGTAATCTGTTTGACTGGATTACTCCAGTGGTTAAAATAGTCTGGGCACCTCCATTCTGGGCACACAAACAATACTTGGATGAATTCTAACACTCCTCTCTCTCTTATTTCACAGGGATTGCCCCATTTCATTCAAAGACAAATACGGAGGCAGCCTAGTGGTCCAACACAACCTCCCACCCTTCCTTACCTGCCAGAACCACCATAAGCCCCACATTTGCTGTTTTTCCTTTGCAAATCTGCGAGGCTCACTTCTCATAAACCAGAGTCTCCCCATGATGCCCCTAAAGGAGCTTTATTTACATAGTCATTGAGATAAAGACAGAAATTGAAAGTGTGAGGGCAGAAGAGATGCCTAGTTAGAGTGGTTAAGAGCACTGTTTGCTCTTAGGTTTGGTTCCCAGCACTCATTTGGTAACTCACAACTGCCCATCACTCTAGGTTTAGGGGATCTGATACTCTCTCTGGCCTCTGTGGTAACAGACACACATGTGGTACATAGACATGCAAGAACCAAAACACAAAAGTGATTTTTTGAAAAAAATATATGGAAATTTGATAGCAACTTGTTCCCAACAGCGAGACATCTCTGGATCAGATATAGGACAGACAGGCCAGGTGCTGCCACATACACAATGGACCTGAGAGCCAGTCAACAGTTGACTGGAACAATTAAAAATTGACTCCTTAACCAAGAGAGCACAGAGGTGTTGGGTAGATTCTTTAACTTACACCCAGGACATGGAGGTTAATTCTCCCCCTGTTGTCTTCAGTTGGCCTGATAACTGTGTGCTGCTGTAACTCTATCTTACTTCTTTATTTTTGTATCCAAGGCGCTTACTCTTTTCCCTCTAGTTGTGTGTGATCCACTTCGTTAGCTTGAAGAGGGGAAGGGACAGGTAGAGCTACAGAGGCAAAGAACACAGCTGCTGATCCTGACAGCTGCTGCCTCTGTTTCTGAAACTGGGAATTAGCAGAATTGAAGAGATTGGATGGAATTAGCAAGCTGTTGGACAGACCCTCTGGGAATCAGCTCCTGTGGAGCTCCTACAGATGGGGCTCTGGGGAGGGGGCCTCTTGAAGACCTCATGGGAGAGCACTTGTCTGGATCAGCTGGAGCTTGCAGTCGCTGTCCCTGGAGCTCAGGGCGCTCAGTTTTCCCAGCTTCATTCAGTTGTAGAATCATTTCTGACCCTCCTCCCACAGTAGACATTTTCCTTCTTTTCGATCACCTGTGGGAAAGTAGTTATCTTGATCAAGGAAGCATGAAGGGCTCTGACATTTTAATTATCGTCTGTCTTCAGAAACAACAAGAATAAGAAGAAAAACAAATCCCCTAAGAGCTACCTGCTGGAGGGTTTTGCCAAGTATCACTTTTACCCCCACCTCTCCATGTAGAGTTAAGCAGGTCTGGGAGTTACAGGGGGAAAGAAGGCTACAGAAATGTTCAGCTGTATGAGGCCAGGCAGCAGAGGGAATGGGATTAGTTTCCCAGGGCTGGGGAAGGTCTGTATGTGTGTGGATCTCAGACAAGTCATACAACTTCCTTTTCCTGCTTTCTTCCAATCTGAAAAGAGGATGAATACAGACCTTACCGGTTTGAGGACTTACTGTGTACACAAAATATGCAAATGGCCCTGAGCCTAGACTATCTCATAAGCTCTCAGACACTAGGCAGTGGTAGTAGGTGCCTTGTTGAGTTATGTTTTTCTGTGAATTTTACCAAGTTCCTATCCACTTTCCTGTCCTTTCCTCTCTGTCTCGGCATGTTAGGCAGGGATAATGCCTTTCCCAAGATGCCCACAAATTCACACCTGAAACCCATGAATACATTGTGTATCATGGCAAGGAATTCCATTTGTATCTGGCTAATGAGATGATTTCCTGTGGATCAATTCAGGAAGGGCCAATCTAGTGCAAGATTGTTAAGAAGACAGGATCAGAGCTCTGCACGGTGGCTGGCTTTGAGGGTAGAGAGAAAGGGCAGCAAGTCAGGCCATATGAACAGCCTCCAGACAAGGGAAAGGCCAGGAAATGTTTTACTCTCGAAGCCTAGAGAGGAGGACCCTGCCAACAGCTTCATGGTAGCTCTGTGAAGTCTGTTTAGATGTCTGACCTCCAGAACTAACTGTAAAAGAATACATTTATTCTAAGTGTTGGAGGCCATCTGCCTCAGCTGCAACAGGAAATGAGAAGATACTCACCCTTGCCTGATGCTCATAAGTCTGTAGGAATGCAAGGGTCTCACACATACCTCACTGGGTACATGTGTTCTCAGGTCTCAGGGAGACTAGAAACAACACGAGGCTCAACCAGGACTTGCTATCTAACGGGGGCCATATGTAGACACATGTGAAATTTATGATTCAAGTGAGTTGAAAGCTACAGAAAGCCAAGCATTGAACCTCATGCCTGTAACCCAGCACTTAGGGGCAAGTAGAAACATTTGTGGTGAGTTAAAGCCAGCCTGGGCTCCATAGTGAGATTTTTTTTTTTTAAACTCAAACAAAAACTCACAAATCTTCACTCACTCCAAAAGCTGGTGGAAGAGGCCTGGTATTCGTTGTGGGTGTGAACTTGAGGGGTTTGTTGAGAACCTGACGATTCCTAACTTTGAGATTCATATGAAAAGAGTTGTGTGTGCTTTGTGATCTACCTATATAAGAATGCAGCCAATGGGACTTTGTGTCATTATGGTTGACGGACAGGTAATAGAGTAAGGACATGCCCTGACTCTATTGCTTCTCAGCTAATAGCCCTTAAGATACATCACTCCACCCTATTCAGCTACAAACCATAAAAGACACCAAGAGGAATTTTATAAAGATTGAGACACGGCTTATGAATTTGGTAGTCAGAAACTTCATAAGCTGTTTGGGACGAGAAAAGCAATACTTTCCATCTAATCTATTTTACAAAAATGGGTATCCTGTGCCCAACTTTATAGCCTAAGGGTTAATATGAGCACCCTCTGGCTTGTCCGGAGGCCACAGGTAAAGCCCTGGATGATTTTTGAGGAGTCTGTTAATTATAAGCAAATAACTTCCCTTGTACAGCTCTACATTTTGGTAAAACAAACAAATAAACAAATAAACAGAACATGGCACCTTCTAGAAAACACTCTAGGTTAGAAACCATTTGCCCAGGATTACAGGCTAAGCAAGTCATAGCTGTGGTGGGGGAGACAGGGCTTGTGTGGTTATGGCTAGAAGGAACTTCACAAGCACTGAGACTTGGAATTGTATTTGGTGTCCATAAAATCTCAAGGAGTGTAGGTCTATGTCAGGGAACTATACCCTTAGCATTGGTCTTGACAAGGACAGATAAGATCCCTCCGCCTAGACCCCATGCCAGTGTCTAAGGGTGACGTCATTTCTATGTCTGTTTCTTGACTGATCTGAGAAGAACTTCATGAAGCCCTGTTGGCCAGTGGTCACTCTGGGAGCATCACTGTAGTCCAAATCTACTCCAGAAGGCTGTCAGAAGTAGCAAAGGAATTGGAAACCGAGTCTGGCAGACTGTAGAGCAGTGGTTCCTAGCCTTCCCAATGCTGCGGCAGTTTAATACACTTCCCCTTATTGTGGTGACCCCCATCTCTAAAATTAGACTGTTGCTACATCCTAACTATAATTTTGCTCTGCGGCTCTTTTGATTCGGGATTTCATTTTTAATTTGTCATAGGGTCTCGTGTATTCCGGGCTAACCTCAAATTCACTAAGTGGCTGAGGATGACCTTGAAATTTGGACCTTCCTGCCTCCATTTGCCTAGTGCTGGGATAATGGCTGTGCAGCAATATTCCAAGCTGATGCAATGCCAGAGATGAGACCTGGGCTTTAGGCTTTGTGCATGTTAGGAACCACTTAACCAGCCCAGCTGCTCCTCAGCTCTGGTTCGTATCCTTCCTCTCTCTCTCTCTCTCTCTCTCTCTCTCTCTCTCTCTCTCTCTCTCCCTCTCCCTCTACCTCTCCCTCTAATCTCTTTCCACGTCTTTGGAAGATATGCTTGTCACAATATTCTTTCAGGGCCTGGCAGAGAGTAATTGTCATCGTATTAATTTATACATCCCTTTGTGTATCGAGCATATGAAGAGAGTGTTCTAGTACAACCTGGAGAGCACAATAATACAGAAGCAAGCAGGATCCTCTGGGACCAAGAACACCAGACTCATCGCAAAAGAAACAGGGAAGGTTTCAAGGCAACGGAGAGACCACAGACAGTTCTGCCAGCTGAACGGCACTGAGCTACTTCCTGTCATTTCAGCTGCTTAAACCACTTCATCTGTCCCTGCCCAACTTAGTGGCTTGGGTCATCTTAAATCCTAGAGATGTCAAGAGGCTGAGTGAGACATGCAAGATGTAAGAAACCCTGGGGACTGAGAGGATAGACCATGACCAATGCTCTCTCAAGAATCTGGGCTAGTCCCTTCCATCCAAATGTTTCCACATGGGACCACATGAGCTGCAATGCCAGCTGGTCTCACTGGGTAGGGAGAGCAGAGCTTCTGGTTTTTTTCTTTTCTTTTCTTTTTTTTTAAGGAAAGCCTCCTGAGTTTTAAATGCAAGTCCCTTATTCACCTTTGAAAAGTAATTGTTGAGGAGCTTAATTAACTCCTGGGCAGCAGCTGGTGGACGCTCTCTCAACTTTCCTAAGGATTTGTTCAGACTAACGCTCCGAGGTATCCAGCTGGGGTCTCAGACCTGGTCACTGTACCCCATGACTCCAGCACTGACTCTCCTTTTGGGCAGAGTAATGGGCTCTAGAGTGAGTCCTGCAGGACAGACTTTTACTCTAGGAGTTTGGAAAAGTAAACGGATTTCAAAGGCAATAGAGCACAGAAGTTCCACTGCTCCTTAGCACTCTGTGCTTCCTACTTGACTACGGTAAATCATAAAGCTTTGTGATGCCGACCGACGCATGGCTAATACGTACGTACACTTCACTTTAATGGCTTGACTTCTAAGAGCAGGACCACGTTAGGAGAATTCTTTAGTAAGTGACACTTGTGTCCTAAAACGTTGTACCCTTATCAAACTTAGTGCTGTCACTAAGATAAAATGATTCAACTTAGCACCTCTCCTTAGATTTGTTTTTTTTTTTTTTTTTTAACAGATCTTGCCTGAGTTTATTTGTAAGAACAGCATAGGACACTGGTCATCTGCAAATAGTGTGTGGGGAAGTGTGTCACAGCAGTCCGTCTGTCTTCACACTGGCAGGAGCCTTTTCTATGGGGCCTTCACAGGGGCCTGTGTACCTTTGGGGGCCTGAGCACCTTTGGGAGCCTGGGCTGGAGCTGAAGCCTGGGCCTTAGCTGGAGCTTTGGCTCCTGCCTTGGTTTGGACTTTAGGCTTCGGTTGGCAGAGCCTCTGACCCTTGGCCATGTAGCTTCGAATCCACTTCCCAAGCTTAGGGTGAGCGATGAAAGCCAGCCGCTTGAGTTTGGGGCCTTTTGGCATCTTGGGCTTGATGGCCTGAGGCTTCACCAGGGCCTTGATGGCCTCTGCGCGCGCACTCACTGCCTTTGCATTGTTGGCCTGCATCTTCTTCAGGCCTTTCTTGTTGTGCTTCTTGGCAAAGTGCATGTTCCTTAGGAACCTGGGGTCAACCCCCTTAAGAGATTCGTATCTTTGCGACCCGGTTTTCTTGATGCCATTTCTGTGCCATTTGTGGGACTGGTTGTGTGTGGTGTGGTTCTTGGACTTGGCCATGTCTGCACGGTAACCACCGGCTCCCGCAGCGCCTGAGACGGGAAGAGAAAGAGAAAGGCCCCTAGATTTGTTTTTAAGCTAAATTTTAGGAGAAAGAAAAGTTACTCTAAAATGTATCCTGCTTTTAGCAGATGTGCATGCCCATGCATACACCACACACACATAACACAACACACACACTCATACACACAGTCATGCACACACTCATACACACAGTCATGCACACACTCATACACACACACACTAACACAATCATATGTACATTCGCATACACACTCATACACATACACTCATACACATACACACATTCATACACACACACACTCATACACACACACTCACACACACACAATCGGGAGCTTACAAGTTTGCACTTTGACCCGAAGAAACAAGTGATAGTGTTTGCCTGAGATTCTCTTCTTCATCTATTACTTTAAATTTCCTTGAGATCTAAGAAAAGAATACTTTGCATATCTTAAACAAATCCCCCAAATGCTTCATGATATAGTACATTTCACATTGTTTGTGAATACAAATAAAAATCTTTAGAAGGGGAGTGTGAAAACTTTTGCATAAAGAGGTTACATAAAGATTTCTATCCCTACGAACACGTGATAGTCTCTTTATGGAAATATCCGTCAGGACCCACAGAAGACTTACAGAAAATAAAGAGTTGCTTTAAATTCTGGTCTATTTATTTTTCTTAGCTAAGTCAGTTTTCTGCAGAGAATGCTACTGAAATAAAAGATGAAAATTGGCCGCCTAACTCTATAAGAATTAATAAGGGCCCAGGATGCTCTTCCTCATGGATTGCACTCTGTTTCTAGAATGTTCACAGGTGACTGCGTCCACTGCTGTGTAACATGCTCCTGTGCGTGGCTTTGCTTTCTGAAGACTCTCCCTCGGCAGATGTACTCTGACTGGACTGAAGTTCTATCCTCCTGTGATGGCTTTGAACATGTTATCTCTTGCACGAAAATGTGCAATTTATATGGAAAGGAAAGGGAAAATCCACGTGTAAGCCACATTTACCTCTCTCTCCTTCTGAAAGATGCTTCAACATTGGAAGTAACGAGAATAAGCAAAAACACAGTTAAGGCAGAAAACTGAATAAACTTGCAAGAATAACGCCTGCGATTGGTTTCCTTCTCTACAGATGAAAAGGTCTTCCATGTGGTAGAAAAAGGGCTCTCTGAGCCCTTTCCCTCCCTGCTCAGTCCACCCCTGATTCCTATAGCTCAGTGTATTGGATCCTCTCGGAGGGCAAAGATCATCTCTCTTCCCTGTTTCCTCAATTCCTCGACTGGGACACAGGTTCAATCCCTCTGTTCCCAAAGAGGCTACTTGAGTGTTATACCTTTACTTGTTTCTGATTTATAACCTACTGACTTTGCTGGATGCTTGGTTTATGTCTAGTCACAGTGTTCTCAGCTCTTACGTTCCTCCATTTCAGGCCATTCTAGGGAATAAATCAGAGCCGTCAGTCATTTCTACCATTTCTATCAAGAAGTAGAATGCCTATGTTACTCCTTTTGGATGCACGTATTCATTTATGGTATGAATTAAACAAGGTAATGAAAACATAAAAGATAAGACATCAAATACGGCTAGAGTAAACTCAGATATAACAAGAACATTTTAGTCCCTTTTCCCATTTAGTCTCAGCTGGAACCCTGACATCTTCCCTGGGTGGAAGAGCCTGGACTGGCTAGCTATAAGCTATAGCTATAAGCATGATGTCTCTGATTTGTATGTAGCCAGCCCTATAGAAGTTCTCCGTAACTCCCACACCTCTCCAAAGGAACCCTTCTCTGAAATACACAATGTATGTAGCATATGTGCTTCAAAAGTGCAGAATGAGACAATAGTAAAAGAGGCCTGGAGGTCAAGGAGCTATCACAGGATTCACACATTTTGTTTCTTGCCTTTATAAGAGGTGGGTTGCCATGGTGATGAGAGACAAGGCTTTTTTTTTTTTTAAGGCTTTTGTGAATGCCCTTCCCCCTCCGACTCCAGCCTGGACAGCCAGGATGTTGACTGGTTCTCATCACGTGTTGAAGGATGGTCTGAAAACCATCTTTGTCTTATCACCTCTGCTGCTGCTACTATCTGGAGACCTTAAGTGGAACAGTGCTCGCAGAAGCTTAGCCTTTTCTTCTTTGCATTGTAAACCTTATTTCTAGCTCTGGAAAGGATGAGGTTTGAACTGCAAGCCACCTCCAGTGTGGGGAGGCTTTGGTGGTAAAGGCCCAATCGGAAATGCTATTCCTGATTTCGCACTCCTAAGTGGCTAATGCAGATGCTGTGCTCTCTTCCTCTGCATCCATCATACCAAGAGCAGAGGAGGCCAAGGGAGTCTCTCCTGGTCTTTCCCTAAGGAGAGCAGCAATCCTGCCTTTTGGGTTATCTCTAGTCTCTAAGCACGCTTAGTTGAGGACTACCAATTCAATAGTAGAAAGAGACAGCTTTGTCTTCCACTGGCACCTCATTGGCGATTACCTGGCATTCCAGAGCCTAGGCAAGCCTAGGAAACTCTCGGCAAATGTGTTTTTTAACTAGAGGAATTTGGTTCATGGAGCTCCTGGTTCTGGATGAGGGTAAGGATGAAAGGTGACTTTGCTTCCTCAGGCCTGAGGGCTATGGGTTAGGTCTGACAGTTAGAACCTCCTGTGAGTCTTGGTACTGTAGGCCCTGGGAGTTAGGGGGAAGGAAGCAGTTACCATACACTAAGCTCGTTTCTAAATTCTATAGCACATGGCTTCTCCCAGTCTGTGGGTCTGTACTCAAGCTCTATGTTGGATCCGAAAAGCTTTCAATGTGGAAAAGGAGAGAGGAGGAGAGTGTCTAACAAGCTAGCACCATAGCTTTTACAGGGTCTGCACAGTTTCAAGCCAGATGGAGTCCTAGCTGAGAGGAGGGAGTGGACACGGGCTCCCATCCCTAACCAAGAAGCTGCCTCCAACTGACAACCAAGTGAAAAGGCAAAATCGGTTTTTCAAATGGAGTCTTACTGGGTATACAAAATGCACTCAAGAGCAGGCCCCATGGCTTTTGCTATTCTCTGGACACATTCGTTCTTGACCTTGTTCCCTGCTCCTGTCCCTGTCACTCAGTCTGTGAAGGAAATTCTCAATTCTGCTCTTTTTCACTGGCTATTCCCACCATCTTGAATACTCTTCCCAAGGAATTCACATGATCGCCGCTGCCTTGAATGATGAGATTCACCCTAACCTATTTTACATCGTCCTTCATTCTCCTGTTGCCTTTACGCCAGCACACTTTTTCTTAGAATCAGAATGCAACCCCTCCAGAAAAACACATAGTCGATTTATTATACCTATTGTTTGCCAATCTCCAAATATACTGGACTACTGGCTTGATGACGGTAAATACCATCTGATTTTCATATTGATTAGACTCCAGTGTAGCAATGGGGTTTCCCACTCATGCCCCAGTTCCCAAAGAACAACTCAGAGGTTTATTTTTATTAACAATGCTCATAGCCTTATGCTATGCTTGTTCCCCAACTAACTAATCACTCATTTAACCCACTTTAACTAGTCTATGTCCATCACAAGGCTAGTTACCTCTCCTTGGTTTCATGCGTCTGACTTCCTCAGAGTCCAGGGTGAATCTTCCTACCTCTGAATCTACCTCCCAGAGTCCCTATCTCTCTCCGGGAACTTCCACCTTTCACTTCCTGCCTTTTGCTGATAGGAATCTGCTTTTTATTGTCAAAGAATGCTTCCTCACAGTAGACAAGGGATGCTCTTGCACTCCAGCGCAGAGAGTACTGTGCACAGGAATACAGTCCCAAACTCAGCACTTGAATGATGGGTGGGTGGATGTATGGGATCATGCACAAAAGCCCCATGCTTCAACAGGCAACATTGCTCTGATCAACAGAGCTACACATATACCCAGGCCTTGCGGTGTATCTGAATTCAGTCAGGAGATGCAGTGTCTGTTTTACATCCTCAGGTTTAGCCTTCGTGACAGTTGCAAGGGCACCCAGAATGACTCTGGAAACGGCTGGTCTGATGGAGGAGCAGAGCCCTGCACAGTCATTGCCTTTCTGAAATCTGGTTTAGAATGACATCTCCTTGGCCAAAGTCCCATCTCCACAGCCCTGACTAATGTTCCGTTAAGACCTTGAGGTAGCAAAACCATTTCTCGCAGGAGTTTGCATTGAGGCCTGGCAGGAAGACAGGCAATTCATCCCTGTGCTCTGGCAATTGCCTCAACATCTGTTCCTCCATGTCTTCCTCTTACCACACACATGCCAATTAATTTTAACTCCATTAGAGCTTGCTTCCTCCCACAGCATCTACCAGCCTTGCTCCCTTGGTTCTTTGTGATCTTTCCTCATCCCCACTCACAGCAGTGGGAAGGTTCTCAAGAACTAGAAGTATCAGAGCAGTCTTGTTTCATCTCAGCCACTACACCACTTTTTAAAAGAAAACTGCACGCGAGAAGACAGTTCATAGTTTAGGATGAACACAGAGCTTGAAAACAGAAATTGCTTACTGTAGCAAAGAGTCTCCTCTACCATCACTACTCACTGTAGCCCGGCCTAGAGAAAGCCTAGGATGGATGACTATGTGGAGAAGGATCTGAAAGCCAGCGAGAGGCCAGAAATCTATCGAATGCAGTTTACAGAGAGCTGCCACCGGAGAACTGTAGAGTTTCCTATGTTGCCTCAACAGATGAAGCCTGAGTGGACAACACCCAGCTCTGGGGTGCCTGAGTTTAGAATGAAACCAGACTGAATTATGTTAGTGGCCCCTGAGAAACGAGGCCAAGTTCTTCCTGGCTGGCATGGATTGGGCCTTTCAGTTGGGTTGGCCTTGTTCTCCCTACAATTTTTGCCACACTTATTTCTCCTTCTCAGCCTTTGTTCCCTTTATACTTCTGCATTCAAACCCACTTGTCTCCATCTTAAAGAGAAACACTAACGCTTCCTTTTTTATGGGCCCTCCTATGTACCCTAATCTAATGTCTTGATAGCCTTGAATCCCTGAACACATAGCTTAGCAGTCATTGCTTTGTGCTTTTTCATTCATATTGACTCTTTTGCCTATGACCTTATTGAACTATATTGTCTAAAGCACAATGCTGATACAGCAATGTTATAATAGTGAGGACCCGGGGAAGTGCACTGAGTCTCAGCTTATACAGAATTGGGTGGCAGTAAGAAATGGTGTGTGGCTACAATCTGGAGAAAAAAAACAAACCAATACCCACTCTGGAGGTGTGTCCCTTGAGGAATCTTGCTGATGATCCATATTAGATGGTATATGAATAAGATAACATCAGAATTTCTATTTCTATTTACTCCTAATTTTCATCCCTGAGCTTTATACAGAAAGCATACAATTTACTAGACACACACTACTCAGGTACACGTGTGCATATTTCATAATCTAGCAATTGTTTGGAAAGGCATAATAAAAAGATGTTAGATGACTACACAGTCAAAAAGCCTTCATTATTATTATGAGAATAGAAATCTGAGAAGAAAAACTTGATTTTATCCATATACCTGAGTTATAAAAGTAACAATTTGACTTTTAGATGAAACTGTCCAACAAATGTATCCTAGACTGTAAACCTAACCATTATCATTTCTTGTTATGATCAGCTTTACTGCTTTTGAAGAATATTCCCATTTGAAAGGGTTTTAATACTGAGTTTCTGAAACACAGATGACGGGTTAGCTGATGTTTAGTTGATATGTGGTGGAGATGGGACTGGAGGTTGTGAGCGCCAGACTCTGGACAGACAACCGTGCTGGAGCTGGTTAAATCCCTCAAATCCTGAAATGCTCAGTGCACCTTCTTGAATGCGAGGATGGTATGAAAGGGATAGAACTGAGTTCCTCCTATGCAACAGGACCAAGGGATGGGTTCCAGCTTTATCTAGTGGGCCTGTACAATATTAGAGAGATAGCCTGCAGGTCCGACTCACACAAACCCTTCAGATTCCAAGGAAACAACTGACCCTGCTTGCTCCCAGAAGATAGCTTCTAAGTCCTTGAAATATTCTGCTGATTGCAAATGCTTTTGTCTACCTAGAGCTGGTTCAGGCTCTATGAGATATTCCTGAGGGGGACTGGGTATTGCTGAGAAAAATAATCTACAGTTTCCACAGGGAGATGGTAAATTAAAACTCCTGGTCCCCCCCCAGACACTCCCTACAGCTCTTCCCGTTATTGATTATAATGTATTTCTTGTCTCTATAATAAACTAGTACCTAAGGTAAAAACAGATTTTTTTTTTCTATTCTGAGAGTCCTCAGTAAATTATGGAGCTGGAAGGTGGTATTGGGGAGACTTCACAGAGCAGTAATGAGTATGGTTGGTGATGTCACATGATCTTGCTGCACAGAATTTGCAGCCCAGAGATCTGTGAGTTGCCTGACTGGACAGATGGGAACAACTGAGTCAAACAGCTGAGGCAAAGCTGTCTGGTTCTAAGACAAACACGGGCCTCACACTCACTGGCTGCGTGACTCTCCAAATAACTTCACAGTTCTGTGTCTTTAAGTGCTTCCTTTATGAATCCAAGATGATAACATAGTTAACTCCTCTGCAAACCAGACATGGTGAAAAATAGCCTCAGAAGGCTGCTGCAATTGTGAGACTCTAATAATGTAGTGCTTGTAAAGACTGTTAGAGGGGCACTCAGTGTATGGTAACCCTCAGCAATCATTAGTTAATATAATTGTCCTGCTGGAAGCGGTACTTAAAACTCAGATTGCTATGAACTTCAAGACACAGACACTGGGTATATAGCTGAGTGTGCACACACACGTGTGTACATACGAATGCATATCAGTTATTAAAAAACCATGCTTCTATTATTGCACCACACAGACGTCTATTTCACATATTATTGGCTGTATGACTCTATTAAACCAGAGAAAGATCTCTTCTGTTAGATACAATTTCCATAGCGAAGGGCTGCCATCTTTGTCATAGACCAAAGCTGATGCTGCTGGAAGAAGAGACCCTCAGATTCGATACTCTTGATGGTATTATTATTGCTATTACTATTATCATCATTATTGTGTATGTGTGTGATGTATGTAGGTGGCATAGGTGTCACAGTGCACATGTGAAGGTCAGAAGACAACTTTGGAGTTGGGACCTTTCCTTTCACTTTTAAGTGTGTTCTGGGAATCAAACTCATGCTACCCAGCTTGCCTGGCTGAGCATCTCTCTGTGGCTGAGAGTCTCTCTGGGAGCCACTGATGCCTTGAAGTCTTTCTTCCTGGATTCCAGTTATAAAACACAACACAGTTTGCTGTTCAAGTAACTTTGAGTGGACCAAACAGGTCTCAGCTAACACAACTGAATGCTCTGGGTTGATCTTCAATTTTGCTTCAGGCTGTCTCGAAGAGACTAAAGACTTAAGGATTATCATCTCTGCTTCGATGCTTTGTCTTCAGGTCCACTGTTCTGTCTTGTACTACAATAGTAGTCCTGTCCCCCAAGTTTTGTTTAACAGGGGCTGGAACCCCATGACTCCAGAGAGTCTAAACCCCATGACGGTGCTGTGCACCAATCATGCTACACTGGGCTGTATTTCAGCTGAACCTGGGACATTCTAGGAATGGGCTATTGGTATGTGATCTGTGAGCACACCCCATTGAGAGAGCTTGAACCACACTTGGCAAAAGATACTATTCTGACGTTTTACCCTCAATAATCCCTTAGCCTCTAGTCTTCATCTTTGCTCCTTTGAAAAGCATTATTTCATATATAGGTGTTGTACATATATGCATGTTCATGTGTTTACACATGTATGTGTGTATGCACATGTGCACATATATGCACATTCAAGTGGAAGCCCAAGGTTGACATCAAGAGTCTCAGTCTCTCTCTCTCTCTCTCTCTCTCTCTCTCTCTCTCTCTCTCTCTCATTCTTCAGGCAACGCCTTTTAAATGAACTCAGAATTTGACAATATTTGGCTTTGTCTAGCTAAACTGCTTCCTCTGAGGTCTCCTGTCTCACTACTGAGTACTGGAATTACAGGCAGACTGTCACAGCCACCCAGTATTGCTGGGGGGTGTTGAGAGTCTGAGCTCTGGTCACTCTTATGCTTCAAATACTTACTTCACTGAGACAACTCCCCAGCACTGCCTCATGTATTCATAGATATGTTCCCTAATGAATGTCAAATGCAGCTACTTCTTTTATTGAACCTGCTCCTCAAAGGGCCAGACATGAATACCTATCTCACAGTTCACTGTTGTCTTGACTGAGCACTTAAATGCCCTGAGTACATCAACCCTGGGAATCTCTTGGTCGTTAATCCTAGCCCAGTGACAAAATACTTTATCCTATGTGGTCCTCTGCCTCACTAAACTGGTCAACTCTGTCGTTAAATAAGAACAACATAAGCAATGCATGGCGTGTCTGTGCTCCTATAAAACTTTATTTAAAAAGCATTTGGGGGCCACAGTTCTTTGACCCCTAATAGAAATGGCTGTTTGTAGATGAAGAGAAAGTGGATTCAAATAAGCAGTTCCAAGGAGACATAATGGCAAGTTGATCGTGGCAGATCATCTAACTTTGGTCATACTACAACATTAATATATATTAATTATTAAAAGTGAAGCTTGTTGGGGAAATGTAGGGATGAAAGGAACAGCTATGGCATCGAAACTTGCAGGAGGTCTCTACCCATTTCCTGTGTATTCCTTTCAGGAATTTTCCATGTACCAATTGCCAAATTCTCCATGGTTACATTGTTTCCATTCCTAAGTCTCACGGCTCCATACCATTAAGAGCTCTTTAGTGGGCTATGTATGCATGATAGCTGTGCAATATTTCATGTGGCAATCATGCAACTTCTTCAGTTCTTCCCTAATTGACATGTTTAAGATTATTCTAATGTTAGGACAGAAAGAGAACTTGGAGATGAGCCTGGTGAGGGGCCTGTCTTTCTTTCTTTCTTTCTTTCTTTCTTTCTTTCTTTCTTTCTTTCTTTCTTTCTTTCTTTCTTTCTTTCTTCCTTCCTTCCTTCCTTCCTTCCTTCCTTCCTTCCTTCCTTCCTTTCTTTCTTTCTTTCTTTCTTTCTCTTTCTTTCTTTCTTTCTTTCTTTCTCTCTTTCTCTCTCTCTTCCTTTCTTCCTTTCTTCCTCTCTTCCTCTCTGCCTCCCTTCCTTTCTTTCTTTCTTTCTTTCTTTCTTTCTTTCTTTCTTTCTTTCTTTCTTTCCTTCTTTCTTTCTTCCTTTGTTTCTTCCTTCCTTTCTTTTCTTTGTTTCTCTCTTTCTTTGCCTTTCTTTCTTTCTTTCCTTCTTTCTTCCTTTCTTTCTTTTTCTTTTTTAAAAATGTGATTTTAAATGATTTCAGGGTCTCCAAGGCTTGGGAAAAACTAGAGGTCATGGCCTTCCCAGAAAGTCACAGTGGACATTAGCACATGAGAAGCCCTGATGATTCTGTAGTTAAGAGTGAAGGTCTTATTTTAACTATGTTCCCGATGCACTTGCTTATTCCTTTGTGCCTCGTTTCTTTGTTCTGGCTGAAGACTGCACCTACCCTGCAAGATTGTTACCATCAAATATCTGCCACAGCCTTTTCCTGTTACAAAAGGAAGCCTGGAAGTGGTATCAGCAGACAGTAGTTCTAGCAGAACTATAAATGAGGTAGTGGCTTCTTGTTTATTGTCATAGGGACTACAGGACTTCTTGTAGGAATTAGGGAAGAAACCAAACACAAACCAAGTAAAACTTATAGACGGCCATTAGGCTGAAGGTGGAAACCACAGTACCAGTTGTGTTACAACTGTAGTCTGAAAGGAAGTGCGACTTAGAGCTCACCTGACTAAGAGTTATAGAGTTCTGTAATAAGAAAGGAATGACAAACGGTGAGGAGAGGTAGGGTAACTTTAGAACTGAAGATAAAACTGAATATTATTCATATTTTATGACACAGCAAGGGTATTACAGTGTTAAAATTTAATCTTGAAATGTAAATCTAAAGACGCGTTCGTCTGCATCTGCATTTCTGAAATAGGAAGGTCCTCAGAGGAGACGGGCGCTCTTCACATTTTTTTCTGCTCATTGATGCTCTCATCACGTTGGAGAAAAACAAAAGCAAATAAATATTTTCTCTTTTCCAAGGAGTTCTGTTCTTTCACTTTTTTCCCCTAACGAACTCGAGTTAGCAAGAATCTGTTGGATAGATTTTTGTTGGGCACAGTGATATCAGCAAGCATCAGAAAGGAAATAGTTGTTTTCTAACCTATTGAGATTTCTAAGTACAAGAAAACCATATAGACTACCTCAGTGTCAACCAGAGGGGCAAACTCTAGGCTTAATCATATTTAATCAGCTTTCAGACTGTCGCGTGAGGGAGTTGAAGGAAATTTTATAAAAAGTATAAATTAAGTGTCATCTGCCTTGCAAATTGGACCAAATAGATCATAGAGCACCTCTATTTTTAAAACTAACCTCTTTTTTATCATAAGATCAAATGAAAAAAATAAATAAACACAATCCAGAGTTACTTGGTCTCGTTTTAGATGTTGCTTTTGCCTTAGACTGGTGGACAAAATGATGAACATGAAAGTCACAAGCATGGTACACAAACACTCATGAATATATATATATATATATATATATATATATATATATATATATACCAGTTTAGTTGATACTTGAATAAGAATGTCTATGCAAAACATTTTTCCTGGCAGTTCCTAGGTCCCAGCAGTAAACTCTGCCATGATCTTAGCTCAGTCTGGAGTCGTCGGCAACAGTTAAATCCACTGAAATATTCATCCCTTCTGTCGCCCTTCCTAACTCCCTACCTAACTTCTTTTAAGACTGACATTCAAGTCCATTCACATTTTTATTAGTGATTAGAGTTGGGGGTAAATCATACACGTTTGCATTTACAACTTCAATTTACCTTTTCCCCCTGCATTGTGTTTACCAGATCTGTCCTTTCTATGCAAACCGCATTCAGTTTTCCGTCCGCCAAATGGATCAGACTAGCATTTCAAAAAGTCTCCAAGTTCATGAAAGGAAGTTTTACATTTGTGATAGAAATAGGAACTATAAAATTTCTATTTTTTTTTTCTTAAGGAAAAAAAATGTAAATTCTCACATCAAAAAACCCATATCCTGGTTCTCTTTTGTTCTTGCCTCTTCTAGCACTCAGGTGCCACAGGGACCCTGTGTTTTTGGTATACTCTTTTAGAGGACAGAGCCTTGTTAGAAGGAGAGGATCAGTAGGAATGACCCTTGAGGATGAAATGCTGGGCCCCACTTCCTTTCTGTCCTCTGCTTCCTGACTGGCTGCCAATGCAGTGTGGTTGGCAACCTTCTACTCCCATCTTCATGCCCAGGTGGACTGCTAAGGCCAGGTGTCAACAGAAATCCTTCTGCCTTTAAGTGGCTTTTCATATGGCATTGGGTCACCAACAAGAAACGTAACTAAGACACTATCTGCCACGGGATGAGGATGTTGGTCCCTAGCCCTTCCCTTTGAGAAAAGCCCATTACTCTCTTTATGAGAATTGAGGTGCCTTTTTGATGTCATATACTTACCAGGATGAGCCTACAAGCTACTTATGTAAAGTTTACTTTCCACAACAGCGGGAAGATGCACTCCTTCTTAGTGACAGATGGTGTCCCAAATATACAAGCTTGATGGCACGTGGAGATTGGTTTTCAAGATTAAAATTATGTTACCAGAGACTCCTGGTAAAATAGGGTAACATAAGTCAGAATTTCCGCCATACCATACAGGAGCAACAAAGTCAATGGATATAACTAAAATTGTAGAGCACATATAAGGGCCCAATGCTTCAAACAAACAAACAAACAAACAAACAAACACCAAGACATGTCAAAATATCAGTGTAACACCAGGGCAAAGGGGGATTTCTTTTTCTTTTTTCTTTTTGGCAGAGCAGAGAGAACACTAACTATAGAAGGAAACATACTGTCAAGCATTGAAACTTTTGCTTATCAAATTATACTGTTTTAAAAAAAAAACACAACTACTTGCTGTTTATATTACAGGTGCACATACATGCAAACAGATTGAAGAATGCTTATATTCTGACAGTGTTTGTAATAGCTATAGGGTTGTTGGTGGGTTGGCTGTTGTTTTTGTTGTTCTTGTTTTGAGACAGGGTTTCTCTGTGTAGCCCTGGCTGTCCTAGAACTCACTCTATAGACTATTTTGGCCTTGAACTCAGAGAGCCACCTGCCTCTGCCTCCTGTGTGCTGGAATTAAAGACGTGCACCACCATGCCTTGCTATAGCTACAGTTCATTTTTTTTTTAATCTCCCTAGGACTGATCTAAATGGCAGAGTCTGAAGGCACAATCATGCACATAGCCACCTTTATTTCTGACAGTCAGCTTCAAGTGTGGGGATTCCTTGAATCACCATGAGGTTTGGTAATTTGCTAGAAGTACCCGCTGACAGCTATTATCCTCAGAGCGTGGTAAATTGTAGGAAAGAATGCAGAATATCAATGGGAAGAGGAGACGCAGAAGGAAGCCTCTGGGTGGGTTCCATCATCCTCAGGATACATTCCCATCGAGGCGTGACAACACACACGAAGCAGGGCCAATCTGGAAAGCACACGGCAAAGGTGTCAAGTCACCTATAAAAGGAAAAAAGTAGGAAGGCTTCAGAGCTCCCAGAGAAGTGTTCAGCTCCTCAACAATTTAAGATGCTTAAGGAAAGAAAAGTGTAAGCCAATGACTTTATAGTCAGCCAAACTTTCTTTTTTTTTTTTTTTTTTTTTTTTTTTATTTCTAGCAAGTGTAAAGACGACAGACAAAAGTTTTGAACATGGAAAACTCAGGAAATGAGAGAAGTTCCTTTAAATTGGCAGGGTAAGGACATCTAGAAATCTGGTCTGCATAAAAACAACAAAACCTGGCAAAAGTAGTTGAAACTCAACTTTTCCTGCGCTCTGGAAATTAATCAAGGGCGTGCAGCAGGCAGAGGAACCTTTACCACTAATGGTAGGGGTTTGGATAAGAACAGTTGACAGGGACGGTTTTTTAAGAGCTCTATTCCTATGTCTTTATTCACACCTGCAGGAGGCCTTGAAGACCAGTAGCCTCATAGACACATTGTAGCAGAGAACATAGCATAGCAACTTGGGGGGGGGGGGGGAGGTGTCTCTAGGGATAGCACTTCTCAAAACCCTGCACTGAGAAAACAACACTGTTTTGCTAGCCACCTTCCTTAAAAGTCCCCGGGATTCAGGGCTACTGTCTTAGGGTTTTGCTGCTGTGACCAGACAGACCAAGGCAAGTCTTAAAAGAAACAACATTTAATTGGAGCTGGCTTACAGGTTCAGAGGTTCAGTCCATTATCATCAAGGTGGGAGCATGGCAGTATCCAGGTAGGCATGGCACAGGCAGAGCTGAGAGTTCTACATCTTCATCCAAAGGCTGCTAATGGAAGACTGACTTCCAGGCAATTAGGGTGAGGGTCTTAAGCCCACACCCCCAGTGACACACCTACTCCAACCAGGTCACACCTATTCTAACAAGGCCACACCTCCAAATGGTGCCATTCCCTGGCCCAAGAATATACAAACCATCACAGCCACGTATTCTGGCTGACACCTTTAATACCAGCCCTTGAAAGGTAGAGGCAGGCAGAACTCTGTGAGTTTGAGGGCAGTTGGGACAATATAGAGGTCCTGGCTAGCCAAGGCTACAAAATGAGACTCCCATCTCCAATAAATAAAGAATAGCATAAATGTAAACATATAAAAGCCCCATTTGGAATATCACAATGATGGCCCAAAGCAATGTAGGCCCAGTGAAAGGCTTTAGGGTTTTAGAGATGGTTTGAGCAATTCTGGAGAATTCCAGAGATGACGGTGTGCATGGCTACTTGTGTGACACGTGTAAGGTTCTACACAGTCAGAAAGGGAAGGCTAAGTCAGAGCTAAACGTTTATCAAGCATTGATGGTGTGCCTCAATGCATTTGGACATTCACAGAGAGCCCTCAGCAAAGCCTGGGAGAAGGTGACTAGGGAATTTAAGAAAATGTTTGTCCTGTTATTAGCTGACCACCAAGCAAACTCAGTAGAGGCTATAAATGTAGCATGTGAAAAAGCATGCAGATGGTAAAGAATATTCCAGAAGCTGTGGTGAATCTGCACCTGTAATCCTAGCACTCTGCAGAGGCAGGCAGATCTCTGTGAGTTTGAGGCCAGCCTGGTCTTCAAAGTGAGCTCTAGGACAGCTAGAGCTACACAGAAAAACCCTTTCTCAAAAATAATCAAAGGAAGGAAGGAAGGAAGGAAGGAAAGAAGGAAGGAAGGAAGGAAGGAAGGAAAGGAGGGAGGGAGGGAGGGAGAGAGGGAGGGAGGAAGAAAACAAATGGCATTAACAAAATAATTCCTCTAAAAATATTATTTGACAAACAATTATCCCCGGGGGGGTGGGGGTGGGGGGTGGGGATTACTCTACTCAGGAGAAAACATGTAAGAGGGAAAGAAAGAACTTATAAGGAATTCGCCCATTTTATTATGAAGGCCCAGATCTCAGGAACCTCAGTTAATCTGGTGACACAGGGATGATGCTGGTGCCAGGGAAGATGCTGGTACCCAACTATTCTGAAGTCTGCTGACTCAGGAGGAGCATTATTTCAGTGCAAGTGTAAGGGCCACAAAAACAGTGGTCTAGACAGAAGGCAGAGAAGCAAGACAGATCCTTCTACCCATGAATGGGCAGTCTGTCTTTCTTCCTCTTCAGTCATTTAATGTTTATGTTTTATATGTACACACACACACACAATACAATGAAAGTTTATTCATTTAAGTGACATCTATAGGCATGCCAAAGTGAATGAGGGAAAGACAGGGGAAACAGTCTCCCCCAGAGAGGAGCACACCCAAAAAGTCTCCCTGAAAACATACATACAAGTAACATTATACAGACTGAGCCGGCTATATTTATAAACGTACATGTTTATGTATACATGCAACAATATAAAAAGAGACACCATGAATTTCAAAGATAGCAAGGAAGGGTATCTGGAAGGGCTTGGAGAGAGGAAAAGGAAGAAAGACATAATATTTTATAATCTCAAAAGCAAAAGAGAAAACAAAAGGAGGAAACGCATGTACCTATGAGGATCAAGACATGTTGGGAACCTCTGGGGAAGTTGGAGGGATAGGGCGAAGGTGAAGATGATCACTTTACAGTGGATCTATGCATGAAATTTCCAAAGAATAAAACGTTTAAAACAGAAAGAAGAAGAAATAAAATATTTAAAATGAAAAAATCTATTTGATGTTTGATTTAATTTTTCCTAAAAAAAAAAATGATCTACATTTTTCCTAAACTTGAGTTTTGAAATAGAACAAAAACATTTATGAGAACCATAATTACTTACAATATGATTTTGCTAATAGGTTTCGGAAATTCAGAACAGAAGAGACTAGACACTAAACATTTGAAACCTAGGGGATTTCCTCTGGAGTCATGAATGTGTGCCGTAATGATGGGTGTGTAATGACCGCAGAACATCGTGACTATACGCAATACCATTAAACTCATCACTAGATGTTCAGTGGATTTAACTTAAATTTAAAACATTTCAAACACATACAGCTATAGGATTTTGCTGAAGAAAGTCCAGGGGAGAACTTAAGGAGTAAGTATTAGCTACTTTTATATCTCTATGCGATATAAAGTACTGGTACAACTGACTTAAAAGCAGAAAGCTTTCCTTCGGCTTACACCTTTGGCAAACCTAGCCCTTAGCTATTGGTGCTGGTGATTGTGGTCCTGGACAGAACACCACAGTTCAGGGAGCGTGTGGAGGAGGAAGTGACCAGCCTCCGGGCAGACAGGAAGAAGAGCCTTGAGAGGTAGAATGGGGTTGAAGTAAAGCCTCCTGGGGCAGGCCAGAGTGACTTGCTTTGTTCAGCTTGGTCACATCTCCTAGAGTTTCCACTGCTTCCTAAAAATAACACCGCAAGCTGGTGGCCAAATGTTTGACACATGAGTCTATAGGGGACATTTCATATTCAAACCCCAGCCTTCTGTTCCTGGCCCCTAAAGGCTCAGACTGCACATCTGCATGACCTTTTTCAGCCCTAATGGTTCCAACATTGTTTAGAACTAAGTTGCCTTTGAAACTTAAAGACTCTTAGCCCTGTTAAACAAAAAAAGGACAGTCTGTATTCCTAAGACACGATGCCACTGAGTAAACACGTCCATTGCAAGAGGAAGATGTTGGGGTGTAGAAAGGATGGATGAGACTACGAAACCCTAACAGGACAAAGGTAGATTCGTATCCAGGATGTAAGACATGTGGCAGCATGGTCTTGGGCAGCCCTGCACTTCATGGATGGCTTTGCCATTTGCAGGTCAGATGGTTCTCTTTGGAATGTTTCTGTTTATCGCCTGCACTATTCCTCAGGAGACATGAAACATTCCTCCAGCATCCTTGGGTTTCCATAACATACTCACGGCATGGAACATTGCCTTCTGGGGGGTGGGGGGGGGTTGCCGGAAGGGATTCTGTTCCTTCCGTACCTACTTTGGCTTCCTGGGCCATTCTTTGAAATCTGGCTGAAAGTCTCATGACCATAACATTCTTACATTCTGCACACCCACAAACTGGCACTACATGAATGGCATGATGCTCTTCTGCCAGTGTGAGCAGTAGCCAGCCTCCTTGGACCAGAGCTGTCTGTCCTCTTAAGGCAAAAAGGTTTCAATAAGTAAAAAACCTATATCCCCTGTATCAACATGTGATGGATGGTGCCTGGCCAATTCCTGAGATTTGCCTAAGTCTTTACTGATACAAACTATTTATTTATTATTTACTATTCTTTCTCTCCATTTTATTCTTTCTTTTGATTGAAACATGGGCTCACTCTGTAGCCCAGGCTGGCTTCGAACTCATGGTGATTCTCTTGCCACAGCCTGAGTCTCAATACCCTACTCGATTTCTTTTTAGTTGTGACATTTTCAATAACCATGCTCTAATTTGTATTGAAATCCCACCCCCACCAAATTAATAGGCCTATTACTTTAAATTCAGCCTCACTCCAAGTTGTGAGCCCCAGACCCTCTTGGGGGATTTTACATGACTGGCTTCTAGTCTGAGTCCCAGTCAAGTCCTTATTTCTTTCTACTCAGAAGCTTTTGAGACTGGTCTTGCTCCACCGTCTGCATTCCTGTCAGCACGCTGGTCTCCTGGGCTCCTGCTGCAGCCTCTCATTAAGTTGTGTTTACGGCATTTAGAGCATCTCTGTCCAACTTCCTAGCTTTCTCTCATAAGCCAGTTCCAGAGGCTTAGCAACCACAGAGTCGGGTTTAATCACAGCAGTGGGCGTCCTCTGACACCAATACTCTGCTTTACTCAGCTCCCTGAGCCTATGGCCGGATGCCTGAAACAACTGAAGGTTGTAAGGACTTAACTCTGGTTCACAGCTCCAGGGATTTCTGTCTGCAGTCCTTGGCTGTATTGATCCTGGGTTCACCATGGCTGGCAAGAGGGCGAGGATGAGGTTGTCGACCCAATGGTCGACCAGAACAGAGAAAGAAGGGGCTGGGAATAAGGTGTAGTGTGGGGCTGGAAAGCCAAGCTTTTAGGGTCCCCAGTCTAGAGCAAGAGTGAGGTGGAGACGTGTCCAAACACTAAACATCCTGAGACTGGCAGGAGTTAAGATAGTTCCCCTCTTACTCTGGGTCTCCATGTTCTGGTACATGTGGCCCCTCTGCCACCTGTGAGGTAGCCTGGTGGCCAAATCACAGGTTCAATTTCCTCTCTCCCTATAAGGGACATGTCTAGCAGGGACCTGGAATTCCTCTTCATGTAAATGAAGCATTCCAACCTATAATGTACACTTGCCCTGAAAACCCTTCCCCGCCTCCCCAAGGTTTATATGGCCCTTGTAACCCCAATAAAGGAAGGCTGTTTCACTGAAAATCTCTCAGAGGAGGCTATTTCTCCCGGGCACTTGGAGATCCTGTGAAACTGCCCAACTGGCTAAGTTTCATTCATTTTATTCCAGCCTGGTAGACAGACCAAGGGCAGAAGCAGACAGGCTGGCAGTGTAGCTTCCTCCCACCTCTACAAAGGCTGTACCTCCTAAAGTCTCCGCCCTTTTCTTAAATGGAACTATCACAGGATGAACTAAAAACAGAGTTATTTCATATTCAAACCATTACAAATAGGTATTATTAGGCAAAAGCATGGGAATGCTTGAGTCACTCAAGCTATTGACAATGCTACTGGTTACCTTCCGAAAACTTAGGATAAGGACCTATTGCTGAGAAGATAACTCTTCATTTATCTCATTGAACATGAAGAAGTTGAGCTGGTTCCTTGCTGCAGCCTTCTCCCCTACTGATGAGTGTTCATAATACCGGAAAGTACACTGCACACTACCAGAGGAGAGAAGAAATCACCAACACAGCTCCAAATCCTGAAATCTACAGTGGTGACCTCCATGGATGATGTGCTGGTGCAACTGTGGCACAGGCGCAGTAGGAATAAACAACCACTACTTATTGGAGTTTTTTTAAAAAATCACTCCAGAAGATGGAACCCATGCCTGACACTGCTCATGTTACCAAGAATCTGAGACTCAACAGGTTGTGGGCCTATCACTGCTCTGCTAAAGGAACATGGCAATAAAATGACTTTGTTCAAATGACATTTTGCTAGACCCACCGATCGGTGTCTTTCCCAGACATCAGGCGAGAGGCTTCCTCTTACAGCAGATGGAAACTAATACAGAGACCTCCAACTAGACAATGTGCAGAGAGTGAGACACTGTGGAATACTCAGTCCTAAATGGGACGTCTCCATCAAATCCCTCTCCTTGGGGGTCCCTGGGGGAGCTTTGTGAAACAGGCAGAAAGACTGTAAGAGCCAAAGATGAATGACTCCAAGCCAAACACGACAGGATGGATGCATGTAAATGCAGAGACTCTGGCAGCATGCACGAGGCCTGCACAAGTTCAAGTCAGACAGGGTCCCAGAACTGAGAGGGGGAAGTAGACATGATCTCCCATCCCTAATCAAGAAGCTATTACAACTGGAAAATCAGTCTTCCCCAATGGAGTCTCACAAACCACACTTAAGGGCAGACCCCATGCCTATCAGGAGTTGGCTAACATAAAATGGACCCAGTAGTATTTTGTAGAGTTTGGTTTTGTTTGTTGTTGTTGTTGTTTGGTTGTTTGGTTGGTTGGTTTTGTTTTTTGTTTTTAACTCATATTGCTTTGGGCTTTATTTTTTGACTCATTGATCTCTTGCTTACATATTATTGTTTGTGACTTTGTATTTTCATAGTTTTTCTCTGTTTATGTGTGTTTCTTCTTCTTCCCTGTCTTACTTATTTATTTATCATTCTGGTTTGTTTGCTGTTTTTTACTTGACCGTTTTCTGGAAAGAGAAAGGATTCATGCATGGTGGGTGGGAGAGTGCAGAGGATGTTGGAAATGCAGGGGAGCCATCATCAGAATAGAGTGTATGAATTTTTAATAAAAAAATAACAACCAATATCTATCACCCGGTTTGACCATATCTATGTATGTTTAGCATGATAGAAAAAACATTACATTTTTATTTTAATGTGTGATTTCCATACTTTTATATATAGTATATAATTTTTAAGTATTTTGACATACAATATTAGCCTTGTAGTCTCAGGTCAGACCCCACAGTGTCAGGGCATGGCTTGCCTACAGCATATAATGCATAAAAAGGCAATGAAAGGGACAGCTTGTGGCAGTTCTTAAGCCAAATTATATACAGAGAATGTTAGAAATACTTACCAAGTGCTATTTTGGGGTAAATGATGGAATTCTCTACTTTAGATTAATTTCTCAACCTGATTTCCATATGTTTAATCTTCATGATTCATTTAGTGATATTTCAAAAGACAATTCACGTGGGGAGGGAGATAAGAAGCGTATTACCCTAGCAATGTCATTCCAAAGCACTGTGCCAGGCTCATAGAAAGATGCATTAAGATATACGTTGTCACACGTGCTAATCTGAATGCCAGTGCTTAAGACAGACCATGGTTCGTCCATTCTCGAACTTCTTTAATATGTCCAAAAAAGTATAGTATATTGAAGTATATTGAAGACAATATGAGGAAACACAGAAGGGCTTCCTTATAGTACAGCACATGACTAAGTTAATAAGCACACCACCACAAAGACCTACCCATCAAGAGATGGCCATTGGAAGGCTTAATGAAATCCCATCTTAAGTCATCAGGTTATTTAGAACTCTACCTTGGAGCCACATTGGCCAAAAACAACTAACTCTTCTTGAATCATGACTCACCGGTAGGCTTGCCTTCAGGAAACAATTCCAGGCACATGACAAAATCCTCTGTTCATCCTATCTACAAAATAATTCTGATTCTCAGTTCTTCACAAGAGAGCGAAGATATTATAAAGATCACAGGTATGACCGCCCCCCACCCCCCCCCCCGCCCCCATCATCTCCTTTATAGAAGGAAAAGCCCCTCAGCCCTCTTGGCTTGAGGTGTACGGTGGGCCGATGTCACATTACAATTCTAGCAGGGTTTGATTGACAATGCCACACAATAGCCCATCCAAAAAATTAATCTGCATTGGAAACAGTGAGGCACCCTGGAGACAGGCAGTCAGGTGGCTCTCTCCCACTTTTTCTTAGAGATTTCCAGGATTATACTGGTTCCCTTGTTCTTGAGTAAAGAAGCAAGCGATGTTGTTGCCTTCAGAGCACCAGGTGGCTGTGTTTTCAGCGGGTCAGCTATCTGATCTGGGAGCTTTCGTGTTGTTCACAATCACCTCAAAATGTCACTTTGGTCAAAAGATAGCATCATACCTGTGCCAAATACCTGGGTGATAGGGCCACACTGGGCTCTGGAGACACTATCCCTTCGTGAGAGGGGATCACAGGCATGGCTGCTTTGTCCCTTTGTCAGCCCTTAGCAATACCCCTCAGTAACCACAGAGTTCGAAATCATCTTTCATGTGGAGCATTTCAAAATGTCACATTACAATTGTTATTCTTCCAGCTAATGTTGAGTTTTAATGGGGCCAAAAGAGCAGAGAAGAGAAGAGCTTTTGAATGTAAACTCTGAGATGCCACGGTTGTTCTTCCTCATACCTGATGGCTATTTTTGTTCTCAAAGATACAGAAAGATTTGAGCATAGGCATGAAATAACTTTGAAGTTCACATATACTTTAAAAAAAAAAGTGGAAATGGCCTCAAAGGCGAAGCTTGCCCACAAATCCTCAGGCCAGCCATCTATTTTTCCAGCTATTTATTACAAGAGTCTACAGTCTGTGGTCATTGACTTAATCAGTGACCTTTGTAATCAAAGCATAACCAGGGTCTGTCCTAAGACCAAAGTCACAACCCTATGGATCTACCTTTGCCCCTTTTGCTGACTTGAGGCCTCTGAGAAGAACAGACTTGCCTTAGCTTGTTTCTTATCAAGTACACGAGGAAAAATACCTTTGCAATGAAGAAAGAAAAAATCAACGCTGCAATAGATTCAAAAAAGCACCTCACAGGCTCCTTTCTCCCCTAAACCATTAGAAAGATGACAGAGAACACAATCATGTTGGGTTGCAAGGCCAACCACGAACTCTGGCACTGGAGTGGTGCCCCTTGTTGAAGGGAAAGATCACGGCTATTTTATTTAACAAGAGATAAAAATACCATGTGCAGAACAGCCAAGCCTGAGAGCTATCATTTCCCCCATGACTCCCGCTTGCTGCAGACTGCGCAGATGTTATGGCTGACCGACCCTCAAAAATAGGCACTGTGATGGTGATATATTGTGGCCCTTGAAGAATTTAATTGTCAAATTGACATTTATCAAAAGCTTTAGTGCATTTAAAAGATAAATTGTGCAAGTTTGGTGCAGATCAAAGGGCCCCCGTCCTTCTCCATTCATAGCTCAGGCTGGCTTCAGCAGACAAGTCATGTGTGAAAAATGATCCCCTTCCACTCCCGGCTCCTTTAACTACTGCACTGGTGACAGATAATCAGAAATTTAAATGTTAGCCTCTTCTTCAGAAAGTTCTTAAAATAATGGAGGACCCATTGAGACCATTTGTATTTGAAAAGAATACTAAATAATTTAGCGTTCCAAAGCAGGATGTGCTGTGCTGAGCAGATAAATGAAGAAGGCGCAGAGCAGGCTCCCTTCAGCAGTGGCCGCACTAATTACAGATCAATTACTTCCCAGTTGTTTGCAACCTTATCAAAGGATGGTAAATTTACTGAGAGCAAAGTGTGATAAGATGACTTTTCATTATTACAGTAGATTTGTTGAAACAGCTTCGACACTGAGATTAATAAGAGCTCTCCCAGGGGTAATAGGATCGTTGCACATATAGGGGAATGTTTAAGAGCTGAAAACCGGATGCTAGGCACTATCGCAGAAACGTTCCCTCTCTTTAATTGTTATCACCGAGTGGGTTCATAATGCGGCGAAATGACCCATTCACTGAAAATTGCCTAAAACAATGTAGCTTTTTACTCCCGAGAAGACACTCTGAAAAATCAAAAGGAGAGAATTTTGGTCTGGAAGTCAGAGAAAAATTTATTTCGGGAAAGGCAAGGAGCATGCATGCGGCAAGAGGGTGATGCGCATGCGCACAAGAGATGACACTGTAGGGTGTAGCGGAGTTCCATTTTTACTAGAATCTCAACAACCAGGTGGCCTGTTTCATTTCACTATAAAGTGACACCATAGGTTTTAAGGTTTTGAGGGTGATGTCTATGGAATCACTTTAGAGCTGAAACCAATCAAGATTGGGGGTGACTGATGGGGTCCATCATAAATTGCTCCTGGAAAACAGAGGTCTGGGAGGAAAACGAAGGTTCCGTAGAAGCCAACAAATCTTCTAGATTGAGCAGACAATACGTGTACTATTCTTTTGTTGTCTTGAGAAGAGATTCGTGGTGTGCAGCCCTCACTCTGTAGACCAGGCTGGCACAGATGCTGGCCAATCTCCAAAGTTCAGGCATTACCCGGGTCTGTCATTTCCGGATCCAAATGTGATATTCTCAACAAGACATGTAGGTATGGGACCCTGTTTTTGTCTTTAAAATATCTCGCTGAGGAATGTTTACTACACTGAGTTAATATTAAGGCTGGCATATAAGTCCACTACATTTTTTGTCAACCGAGCACTTTGTCCATGCTAAGCAGACACTCCACAAGGAGGTCCCCAACCTGCAATCTCGTCTCTCTGTGAAGGGTTTTGTTTGCTTTGTTTTTGTTAGTTTGTTTGATGTATATGAGTGCTCTATCTACATGTATACCTGCATGCCAGAAGAGGGCATCAGAACTCATTACAACCGGTTGTGAGCCACCATGTGGTTGCTGAGAATTGAAACCAGGACCTCTGGAAGAGCAGCCGGTGCTCTTAACCACTGAGCCATCTCTCCAGCCCCATTCCCACCCCCTGTGTAGTTGTTTATTCAAAATATCGAGCTGTTCCCATTTCACTGTTTCTGGCTTGGCAGAAGAGTCGGCAGAGAAACGCACCACAGTTTAATGTTCTAGTGAAAGTGAAGGGAACTAACAAGCAAGAGCCAGCCTCAGAGCTTGATAAGGCAGTTCAGTAGGAGATCATTTGCACCTTTTTCATGGTTTGGAAGGGAAATAAACAACTACAGGGCAAAGCTCAACTCTCTGTGACGGGTGGGTAAACTGCATAGAAAGGAGAAGGGAAGGGCTCCCTGTGCAGGGCATTCGGCAGGACGTTTGCCGCAACCCTTGCCTAGTACTGCTGAACGGGTCAGTCATCTTGAAGTTCATAATTCTAGTTTATTATGATCACGTGGCTTACCCTTACTTTTAAAGCATCTTCAAATGAGAAAAACGAAGCTTAAGACAGAGTAATCAATCCCTCCTGATAGTCCACACAGCAGGGTTCAGCTCTGCCTGGACTATGCAGTGGGACTCTCTCAAATACCCCAAAGACTGAAAACGATTCTAGATTGCTTCCAGAACCAAAGGGAAGCCTTGCTGTGGATGTTCAGTCCCCATGACTCTGTGCTTTTCAAGGTAAGCTGTGGCACTCTTGATGGCTTTCAGAAGCTGGAAAAGAGACAATGAAAGCCATTCAATATTTAATTGGGACAAAAAAAAAAAAAAAAAAGAAAAAAGGAAAGGTGATAATTACTGGAAAAAATAATAATAACTTCTATCTTAAGATTTAGTTTACATATCTACAAACTTAGTTAATGCATGCCCTTGGGGAAGGGTCT
This sequence comes from Mus caroli, assembly GCF_978045245.1. Taxonomy (NCBI): domain Eukaryota; kingdom Metazoa; phylum Chordata; class Mammalia; order Rodentia; family Muridae; genus Mus; species Mus caroli. The sequence goes on from NW_028227273.1 coordinate 31,935,113, forward strand.
TGGGAATAATCCTTAAACTGGCATTTTTTTTTCAATAGGAGTCAAAGACACCAAGGAAACCAATGTGAACAGGAAGCCAATATCATGCCAGTAGGAATATTTTAATCATTACCTTTATGCTATTTTGCCCTTCTGAAGAAACATATGCAAAAACGGTATGGTAATCACAGAACACCTTATTCTGAAAGGTAAAGAGTATGGCAAGATCAAACATTAATTCTTAATGAGACCAACCAAGTCAGGCTATCTGTAAGGTGATAATAGAGAGGAAGCTGACTGCCTGGAGAAAGCTTTGAAAGATCACACAATGGACGACCAGCCCTGAGCTGTGCTTCTCTCCCTGGGCCAGCTCCTCTCTCCAGGCCCAGCTCCTCTCCCCAGGACAGCTCCTCCTATCTCTCCTCCCACCCATGATGGTTATTTGGACTCAGCAGCATAACACTTTACACATTCTTTATTTTTCTTTATTTTTAAAGCCAGGCTGAGTAAACCTATCTCTCTCTCTCTCTCTCTCTCTCTCTCTCTCTCTCTCTCTCTCTCTCTCTGTATGATAAAGGGGGGCTGGAAGGAGCTTGCCTTGCACATGAGTCACACATATTGAGACTATTCAGAACGGACTATCTTGAAGCAGATGTGTCTGATGTATTCAAACACGTGCAATATTCACAAAACCATGAGAGGCGTTAGGGAAGCGGATCAGGTCTCTCCACACTTCCTGCCCAGAATGCTTAGTACAAAGGATCACTTGATGAAATTGAAGGGCTAAGATTTATGAAGGGCGGGACTGGAAAAATGAAAGGAAATTCTGCTTCACATTACGTCCATTCAACCTTTTGAATCTGCCTCCATAGAAATCCTAATTTGATGCTGTAGGTGGATTTTAATAAGGTTAATTTTCTGACTGATTGTACCACTTCGACTGGATTTAGCTGAGATTATGATAAAAATAACAATAACAAAAAAAAAAACCATTTCTGGATTGTGAACTGCCCCTGGAATGATTAATTTGATTCTGTTCAGAATGTTGGCAGAGCCATCTGAGAGGAGGCCTGGATTTATTTCCCTTCCTATGAAGCTCTGCTTTTGGATCACTGTGGGGCCAGAGCAAGCTTTCGCTTTAGAAAATCTTGTTTCGGGACAACCTGAAGCCAGCCCACTTTGCTGAGGAAACTGCTTCAGTGTGAGCGTCAACTGTCTTGTGTTTAAGCCTCATTTTAAGAATTTGTATTTATATTATTTTATCATCAAGTAATACATTATCATCTCAGGAAATGTAGTCAGCTAAGGGAACAGGAGAAATTGCTATAGCTTAGACATGAAGCCACTGTTAATTTTTCAGTGAACACCCCTCCCCCCCGCCCATCATCTATTTCCTGTACCAGCTTGCTGGCTGGGTGGTTGGTATATAAAATATAATCATACTTATATAGAATCTTGTGCCTTGATTTCTCTGACGACATCCTGATGTAAGTATTTTTGATGTTATTTCATAATCTTCATACTGTTTGCAATGGTTGTATTAACATGTCCCGGAGAACATTAACTGTGTTTTGCTTGGCATTCCACCATTATTGAATATTTAACTTGTTTTCTTCTTTTTTTTTCTTTCTTTTCTTTTTTTTTTTAATTTCTGCTGTTGTTTAGAATTCTTTCCTTGGAACACATTCATACGAGAGCGCGGTGTGCTACCAAGTTGAAAAGTATGAATATTTAAAACGATCTCACTGATTTGAAATGCAAATGACTGGTAGAGAAAGATGGATGGGTTTGTTTGATATCATACTTCCACATCCAGACAGCGAGGAGGCTCTCCACTCCATGTAGGGGAGTGAGGGATGATGATAACAAAGGCTTGAGTTGTAAGCCATTTTGGGTAAAGCTGATGCCTGCTTCATCATAAACATGACCTGAGGTCCCTTCTGGGTTCCAAGTGTCCTTTAATGGCACCCGTACCATGATAAGTGACCATCATTTTTATGGGACATCAGCTTCCAAACTGGTTTGTTGACTCTTGCTGGCAACCTTTTGTCATTTTTACATAGCAGATTCTCAAATTCCCCTTGTGGAAAAACATCCACAATTGCTGCCCTGGAGCTGTTCAGCAGCTCGCCCCTTTCTCTGCTTATGGAAAATTGAATTTGCTCTCTTTTTTTGCCTCTTAGGAAAGAGAGAGAGAGAGAGTAAACTCTCTCAGGGACACTCAAGGGCAAATTTGCTAACATAAATAAGGGCTGGATTACAGCAAGAATACTTTACAATGTTTTCGAGTACGTTAAGTGGATTCTAAAGAAAAGCTAATTAAACCATATTCAGATCTCTTACCCATGCCTTCTCTGACTCTGCCCTGCTGTTATAAGAATGAGCACTTCGTACGGAGGGACGGCAGTTCTGTCCCTGAGGTCCTGGTTTGGGGTGGGGGACATTGTATTTTATACTGGGATGGCCAGGATAGCCTGTCTCAAGACCCTGTTCCCTTTTAGCTGGTTAGAACATCTGCCCCAGCCAGATGTGCCTGCATGCCTCCCCCGTGGAAGAACTGTCTGCTAAGGCTCACTGAGGCTTAGGAAATGGTCGTCCTTAACCAGGAAACTTTTGTGTGAAGAAAATCAGGTCATTTGGTGAGACAGCTTGCAGACAATGGGTTTTGTTCAAGGTGGTTAAATATTGCTAAATAAACTCCAGACCTTTAGAAAATTTTAGGTGTGTTTTCTCTCATTAAAAAATATAATAATAATAAAATAGGGTACATGTAGTTTACATTTTTGTAAGTTACTGATCTGAGTAGATTTTTCTCTCTCATAAAGCATTCTTTTCTAGACGCCGTCTTTCTGCATTTCCTGCAATTCCCTGTTCGTTTTTCACTCCTTCCAACCCCAGTCATTTTTATTTCATAGCCACCTGAATTTGTGACCCTCAAGATGTAAGAGCACACTGAGAAGGACTCGTGGGATGCAGCATCTTATATCAAATACGACTGTACCTTGTATTTCTCCTGGATGCTACATGCCTATGTTGCTAAATGTTCTAACTCCCTGACCAGAACAATGCTCCACAGGGCTTTTCCCCCCATCTAATGTAACTACACAAATCCTTGGTTGTTTGCTGAACAATCACACAAAAGATTCTGTTCACGTTGGCAATTGACTTGACTTCACGTTTTTCTTAAAAGTACAGACTCTTCCTTTTGCATGAACCAAAAACTCTGTGGGGTGTTTTGCTCCTTGCATTAGTGTGAGGCTCATTCAGGAAAGGAATCTATCTCAGGGGCTAACAATGGATGCCTGTGAGCCGCCACTGCCCATGGCTTCTCAGCCCCGCTGAATGAAACCCAGGTTTACAACAGGGGAGAGACGCTCCCTTCCCACCACATTGCATCTCACAGTGTATTGATTTTGTTCTTCACCACATGAAGGTACTATTTTCATTTACACAAACCTAATGTTATTTTTTTTAATAACATGACGATAGAACAGATTTGCTTTTAAGAAGTCGGAGTGTGCTGGAGATTCAGCCCAGTGTGTACAGGGTTCCCCCCACCACCACATGCACGAAGCTCTGAGTTTAAGGACGAAGCATAAAATGGGTGTGGTAGAAGTACCTACTTGGGAGATGGAAGCAGGAGAATCAGAAGATCTAGAGTATCCTGGGTTATGTGAGACCTGTCTCAGGGGGGACAAAAAGCAAGGCAAGATATGTTATTATAATACAATATTCTAATTTTATAAAACAACAAAACAAACAAACAAAACCCTACAAAGTGCATATTAAAAATGTGTGGCTTTGTTTCCTGCCTGTGGGAGCCACGTCTCTTTCACTCTCCCAGACAGTGGAGTCTGGCAGGGGAAGAAGCTTATAGAAATCAAAATGTATCTACCAGACTAGATCATCCTTTCTTTTAAAATCTCCCTTTTGTTAAGGAAGGTGCTGGCCCTCACATACACCAGACACACAGGCGTGTGACAGGCCATGGGGAACTGCAGCATGGAGATGTGAGGGAGCCTGCAGAAAAGGCTTTACCACCTCTTTCCCACAGGCCTGAACTCTATGCACAGAGGCCACAGAGACCACAGAGACCACAGAGACCAATGGCTCTTTGACTGCACACATCACCACAGGGATCCTGTACAACTGGAGGGGTCTGGGAGCTTTACCACACAGCTGTGCCATCAGCTCAAGTCACAGCATCGTTTTGTTTCTTGATTTCTATTATTTAATGTCTACTCTGGCATATGATGTCCTGTTATGATGTAACTTTTGTTTGTATATTGCTCCATAAGGTATCAGGACTGTTATGTATATTTCTCCACCCAGACTACTATATGACATACTTTACCATGCCCTTCAGCTACCTCTCATCCTGTTTATTGCTACAGGTTTGCTTCTCTCAACTTTGTGGCTTCTGCTTCTTACCTCTTATTTGCAAACGTCCAGGAATTTAGCAATCTATAATTTCGTGGCCAGAAACAACACCTCAGCTATTACATCCAAGTTCCATTTGAACACTGTGTGAGTACTTCAATTGAGAGCATATAGCTGATTTAAAGAGCAACAACAACAACAACAACAAAACAAAACCAAAACATGAGATATGTAAGTCTCAACACATGCATACAAACTCACAAAGAACAAACAAACAAAAGAGAGGGAGAATGATCCCTTCAAAACTTGCTAACATTACAAAAGCAATGTCTACCCAAAGTGAGTTACATGAAATTACAGAGGCTGGCTTAGTGTGGGGCACGATTGCTGTCATGGGAGAGTTTATTTCACTCTCTGTTCCATGGCAGTTTTATGTCACAGTTTTGTATCATCATCAAAAGCAGTGAAGGGCAGAACCTCAGACAGGACAGGGAGCCGGAGGCAGGAGCTGATGCAGAGGCCATGGAGGAGTGCTGCTTACTGGGCTTGCTTCGCATGGCTTGCTCAGCCTGCTTTCTTACATACCCCAGGGATGGCCCTGTGCGCAATAAGCTGAGCTTTCCCCATCAATCACTCATTAAGAAAATGGCCCACAATCTTCCCTGTAGCCCCAACTTGTGGAGACATTTTTCTCCAATAGAGGCTCCGTCCTCTTAAATATCTCCAGCTTTCATCAAGTTGACATAAAACTAGCCAGCAAAGAGAACTCCAAATAAATAGTTATAAGCATGTTCACAGACACAAACAGCTATATGAAGTAAGTAAGGGGATGGATGAGATGAGAGGAACTCAATAAAGAGAGATACTGAAAACTGATCTGAAGAGCTAGAAACAAACCTAGGGCAACTGAAAGCTCTGTGGAAAGTCTCAGCAACAGAATGGGTCAAAGAAGGCACGGGATATCTGAGCTTTTAAGCAGGCCCAGCAACTGCTACAATCTAACAAGGACCAAGAACAAACGAGAAGGTTGCAGGGGAGGATATATGTAACTCTCAGACAAGACCAAATCTATTAATAATGGGCACAGAGGACAAGGATATATCCTAAAGGCATAGAAAACATTTTCAAAAGAATCATGACAGAAACATTTCCCAGAGTTGGGAAAAGAAACGATAATCCAGATAGAGGAGAAACTTAAGATACCAGATGAGCAGAAAAGAAGGTACATCATATTATAATCCAGACACTTTTGGCAAAGGAGGAACAAACGGCCCAGGAAGGTGGGCACGTCATAGTAACACCACATTCAGTGAACTCACACTCGTGAAACCCCGATGAGATTGGAAAGCTGTATTTCAAGTTTTGAAAGTTTATGACTATTAATTCAGACTACATAGCCTACAAACCTGCCTGTCTTATTGGAGGGAAAATCAAAACTTTTCATGAGGAAAAACTATTTTAAGGAATCTGTGACCACTGAATCAGTTTCACGGAAGACACACGAAGGAGTCCTTCAGACTGAAGAGAAACATAAACCTATTCAAGAGACATGGGAGAGACTAAATCATGGGGCTGAAGTGGTGGCTCCAGAGTGTATGCTGCTCTTCCACAGGATCTGACTTTGCTTCCTAGGACCTATGTCCATTATTACAAGTCACCAAGAACAAAAACAAAATTATATATATATATATATATATATATATATACAATATACTAAATTGGAAAAGCTAAAAGAAATGGGTGACTTTCTAGACGCTGTGACGTACAGAAGTTAAAGCAAGGAGAGAGACTGCAAGCAGACCTGCAAGCAGTATAACTGAAGCAGGGGTTTAAAGAGCTCTTCCCTAAAAAGGATCAAGGCCAAACGGATTCACTGGTGAATTTTACCAGAGTCTCAAAGAAGAACTAAAACCAATGTTTCTCAAACTATTCCCTGAAACACAAAAAGAAGGATCATTTCAAAGCTCATTTTATGGAGCGGCTGTTACCCTGATATGAAAACTAGCAAAAATGCAATAACAACAGAAAAAAAAATTATAGGCAAATCTCCTGCTGAACATAGACCCAAATTTTCTCAACAAAACACTTGCCAGCCAAATTCAAGAATACATCAAAAAGCCACTCACCAACAAATTGGATTTTTTTCCCCAGAGATGTAGGGATGCTTCAACATATGTAAACCAGTAGTTAACCCAAAGTAATGACGTAAAAAAAATAAATAAGCAAACCAGTAGCCAACATCAAAGTAAATGGTGAGAAGCTTGAAGCAATCCCTCTAAAATCAGGGACTAGACAAGGCTGTCCACTTTCTCCATACCTATTCAACATTGTACTTGAAGTCCTAGCCAGAGCAATTCGACAACAAAAGGAGATCAAAGGGATACAAATTGGAAAAGATGAAGTCAAAATATCACTTTTTGCAGATGATATGATAGTATATCTAAGTGACCCTAAAAATTCCACCAGAGAACTCCTAAGCCTGATAAACAGCTTCGGTGAAGTAGCTGGATATAAAATTAACTCAAACAAATCAATGGCCTTTCTCTACACAAAGAATAAACAGGCTGAGAAAGAAATTAGGGAAACAACACCCTTCTCAATAGTCACAAATAATATAAAATATCTTGGCGTGACTCTAACTAAGGAAGTGAAAGATCTGTATAATAAAAACTTCAAGTCTCTGAAGAAAGAAATTATAGAAGATCTCAGAAGATGGAAAGATCTCCCATGCTCATGGATTGGCAGGATCAACATTGTAAAAATGGCTATCTTGCCAAAAGCAATCTACAGATTCAATGCAATCCCCATCAAAATTCCAAATCAATTCTTCAACGAATTAGAAAGTGCAATCTGCAAATTCATCTGGAATAACAAAAAACCTAGGATAGCAAAAACTCTTCTCAAGGATAAAAGAACCTCTGGTGGAATCACCATGCCGGACCTAAAGCTCTACTACAGAGCAATTGTGATAAAAACTGCATGGTACTGGTATAGTGACAGACAAATAGACCAATGGAATAGAATTGAAGACCCAGAAATGAACCCACACACCTACGGTCACTTGATCTTCGACAAGAGAGCTAAAAACATCCAGTGGAAGAAAGACAGCATTTTCAACAAATGGTGCTGGCACAACTGGTTGTTAACATGTAGAAGAATGCGAATTGATCCATTCCTATCTCCTTGTACTAAGGTCAAGTCTAAGTGGATCAAGGAACTTCACATAAAACCAGAGACACTGAAACTTATAGAGGAGAAAGTGGGGAAAAGCCTTGAAGATATGGGCACAGGGGAAAAATTCCTGAATAGAACAGTAATGGCTTGTGCTGTAAGATCGAGAATTGACAAGTGGGACCTCATGAAACTACAAAGCTTCTGCAAGGCTAAAGACACCATCAATAAGACAAAAAAACCACCAACAGATTGGGAAAGGATCTTCACCTATCCTATATCAGATAAGGGACTAATATCCAATATATATAAAGAACTCAAGAAGGTGGACTCCAGAAAGTCAAATAACCCCATTAAAAAATGGGGCTCAGAACTGAACAAAGAATTCTCACCTGAGGAATACCGAATGGCAGAGAAACACCGGAAAAAATGTTCAACATCCTTAATCATCAGGGAAATGCAAATCAAAACAACCCTGAGATTCCACCTCACACCAGTCAGAATGGCTAAGATCAAAAATTCAGGTGACAGCAGATGCTGGCGAGGATGTGGAGAAAGAGGAACACTCCTCCATTGTTGGTGGGATTGCAAGCTTGTACAACCACTCTGGAAATCAGTCTGGTGGTTCCTCAGAAAATTGGACATAGTACTACCGGAGGATCCAGCAATACCTCTCCTGGGCATATATCCAGAAGATGTCCCAACCGGTAAAAAGGACACATGCTCCACTATGTTCATAGCAGCCCTATTTATAATAGCCAGAAGCTGGAAAGAACCCAGATGTCCCTCAACAGAGGAATGGATACAGAAATTATGGTACATTTACACAATGGAGTACTACTCAGCTATTAAAAAGAATGAATTTATGAAATTCCTAGCCAAATGGATGGACCTGGAGGGCATCATCTTGAGTGAAGTAACACAATCACAAAAGATCTCACACAATATGTATTCACTGATAAGTGGATATTAGCCCAAAACTTAGGATACCCAAGATATAAGATACAATTTGCTAAACGCATGAAACTCAAGAAGAATGAAGACCAAAGTGTGGACACTGTGCACCTTCTTAGAATTGGGAACAAAACACCCAGGGAAGGAGTTACAGAGACAAAGTTCGTAGCTGTGATGAAAGGATGGACCATTTAGAGACTGCCGTATCCAGGGATCCATCCCATAATCAGCTTCTAAACGCTGACACCATTGCATACACTAGCAAGATTTTGCTGAAAGGACCCAAATATAGCTGTCTCTTGTGAGACGATGCCGGGGCCTAGCAAACACAGGAGTGGATGTTCACAGTCAGCTATTGGATGTATCACAGGGCTCCCAATGGAGAAGCTAGAGAAAGTACCCAAGGAGCTAAAGGGATCTGCAACCCTATTGTTGGAACAACATGATGTACTAACCAGAACCCCGGAGCTCTTGTCTCTAGCTGCATATGTATCGAAAGATGACCTAGTCGGCCATCAATGGAAAGAGAGGCCCATTGGACTTGCAAACTTTATATGCCCCAATATAGGGGAATGCCAGGGCCAAAAGAATGGGAATGGGTGGGTAGGGAAGTGGGGGGCGCTATGGGGGACTTTTGGGATAGCATTGGAAATGTAATTGAGGAAAATATGTAATAAAAATATTTAAAAAAAATAAATAAATAAAGCAGTTTGCATGGGATTACTCTGCAAGAAAGAATGAAGGATGGATAATGCTTCTCTCAGAAGGCCCAAATTATAAAACGAAAGTCTCGATGCCAAGTACAGGACACCTACTGAAAAGTTATTGCTCAGTGAGTTTCCCAAGGGACCCAAAACCACACATGTTATCACCATAATTCTTAATTGTCCTCTAAAACTAGATGATAAGAGTCTGCTTCTGAAGACACTACATATCTTCGTTTTGGGACAGAGAATCCAAGCTGGAACTGACTGGGAATCATCTTGCCACTGGCTGACTTCTATAATCCTGGGAGGGGCTATTCAGGTGACAGTGGGAGAAAACACATCTGTGGTCTCACCCAGCGCTGTCCCCTGCCTGCTGCAGTTCCCTGCAGTGCAAGGCATAAGTGATCCCGAGTGGTCAGTCCTATCTGGGACATTGTATCAGCCTCCCTCTTTCCAGAGGCTCAGGGAACATCGTGGAAGATGGGGCAGGATACAAAGACTGGAAGACGGATCGGAGTGCTATGAACAGGGTCTCCTAGACATGACTTGGCCATTGCACTCTGAGCTCACAGCAGAGCAGCTGTGGATACTTACACAGGATTGGCAGGAGACCAAGCCATTGAGCATCCCGCCACGGTGACGGAGGAGGTCACGAAGCCCCACCCTTGCTGACAAGGTACTAGAAATGGAAGGCTGTGGGGCAAGAAAGAGCCATTTTTCTTTAAGGGAAATGGAGACCGTGGAGATAGCCCTGGGTGAAGTCCTGAGAGAATGTGTGCTTTGGACATGGGTGCGCAGGCTTATCAAGCACCTGGGGGCTGAGAAGATGGCAGAAAATACGGCTTCTCTGGGCTAGGCTTGTGGAAGTGGCAAAGGCTTCCCTTCTGGTCTGAATGTGGAGTGTTTATAGTGTGTTTGAAAATGTTCACCATTGCTGCTTCCCCATTTATGGCCTAAAGACTTCTCCCCCCAAGGAGACTGTTTCAACTGAGATTAGCTAGACTTGTCTCTCTGATCCTGCTGTAACCTGCCTCCCGTTCAGCTGTATATAATAATTCTGACTCCTTGTTCAGCTGTATACAATAACCTAGCTTCCCTACTCAACTACAGATACACGTGTTGAGCTTCTGGGGGGGGGTGCTGAGAGCTCTCTATCATATTGCCCAATTCTTCTAACCCCAGCTATTTCCCTCCCTGTTTGAGTTAGGGCTGTATGTTTTACCCACGTGTATTTGCGTGCGTCAGAGTGAATGTATGTCACAACTGTGCAGATACCTGGGGAGGCCAGGAGAGGGTATCAGATGCCCTGCCGCAGGAGTTATGTGTGCCTGTGACACATTCATCCTGAGATCTGAACTCAGGTTCTCTTGAAAAGCAGAAAACATTTAAGATGGAATCATCTATCCAGGCCCTGATTAGATTACTTGAAACCTTTTGGGCTGCTCTGTTATCAGGAGTCTTAAAGCACATTTTGTTCCTAATTTGAGGGCCAGAGTCAGTTCCTGGAACAATGTTTTATAGCTTCATATTGACAGATACAAATTTTGAAACAGGATTACGAAATCTTGAAAAATAAAAGGAGATTTGCCTTATGATAAAATTCAACGCCAAGAGCAGGCAGTGAAGTGCCTCCTTGTGATAGGAATCAGCTTTGTATCATACGTTCTTTATATCACCTGTCAGATATGAGATCAGCCCACAAGATGGTACCACCGAGGAAGTGCCAGGAAACAGGGACAAAAGGAACACACTGTCTACCTGCTATCTCTAAGCCCATGACGCTTCTCACCCAAGCTGTAACTCTCCTTCACGCTCTCTGCCTGCTTTCTAAGAACCATGGCGGAAGCAGTCAAGTGTAGCTACTGATGCCAGGGAAGGTGAACACACTCTCCTATTTTTATTGCTTGTGCTTTGTAACTGAGTAGTTCTATCAGTAAGACTAGAAACAGCAAAAGGGTTACAGGGAAAACCTTGCCAGGGTGTGAGTCTACTGAATACTTTATGTTTGACTTTCTAGGGGGAAAAAGGTATTGCATGAATAAGCCTTTTTTTTTTTTCCTATTTTGGATCTCAATAGACATTAAGTAGTATGTCCTACTAGGACAAGCGGAATCCTGTTTTTAAAAGTAAACAGCACGTTCTAATAGCCAGTATGATATTTCAGCTTTATATTCAAGAGAGAAGACCTCAAAGGAGAATGTATACAGAGCCTTTCTCTGGTTCGTTTCTTTAGCCCAGGAAAAGCACTAAGCTGGATCAGTTGGGCTAATCGTGAGATGTGCTTAGCTATTTCTAAACAGACTGCAGGCTTCATAAACATCTCTTGCATTCTTGTCCGGAAGCTGTAATACAATCCTCGGGAGAGCATATACATTGTTTTTCCTGGAGCGCTGAGAAAGTTCAAGCTAGGTATTGGTGTTTTCTTTCGTGTGTGTGTGTGTGTGTGTGTGTGTGTGTGTGTGTGTGTGTCCCCTATTGCCCACAGGGCTCTGCAGAGGTTAACAGGAACCTAGATTAAACGCTCTAGGTTCCCTCCCTGGCTCATGACTTTCTCAACCTCTACTTTAAAAGTATATGATAAAGACCGCCCATTTCTTTTTTCTTTCTTTTCTTTTTCTTTTCTTTTTTCTTTCTTTTTTTTTTTTTTTTAACTTGAGGGACTAGGATTCAAGCTCCCTTGGCAAAAGCGTTCCTTTGTGCTGCAGAAGGGGCCACCAAGGCATCCTGCACACACCCTCGTCTTTCAGCAGACATTGTGTTTTCTGCTTTGATGCTTCACATCTTTGCATCTGTGGACGGGCACCCCAGCGACACAATTGTTTTAAGCAAGTGGGCAGAAAGTGAGAATTAGAAATAGCCAGAGCTTTGATTTGAGTCGAGGGGGTGTTCTGTTTCTGCAGCTCCTCTCTGATGGAAAAGGTGGCTGGGCCTGAGAAGTATCTGTCTGTCTCTCTGTGCCATGGAAGCCTGGGGTGGCATGTAGACAGAAATAGACCAGGGCTGGCTTGTTCCTTCGTTAACTCAATGACCATGAAAAGTATGACACAGTCCTTTGGTTCGATGTTTTCATTGCTCCTGTCCTCTCTGATCACAGGACCACTTTTAACTCTACTTCAGTAATTAGTCTGCCTCAGACAGCTAAAAGTGAAGGCCCTCTAAGAGGCGCTAAAACATTTTAAAGCGTTCTGACTAAAGCCATTGGCCTATGCCACACTTTTAAAAGCTCCCTGAAATCACTTCTTTTTCAATATATGTTAGACGTACATTTCCCCCCCCCAAAATTTGTATACTCTGAATGTGAGGGACCTGAAGAGAGCAGAGCACTGAATACTTACTGCTTTGCTCCTAACCTATTCCTGCCAACTAAGCGATCCAACCTATAAGGACACAGGAGTGGTTTGCTCCTTCCAACAACAACAGAATTCCCAGACCATGACTCTCAGTATTTTCTCCTAACCATCTAACGGTCTCAGGCAAAAGGCCAGTTACCATATTAAAATCCTGAAACATAGGTGGATGGAGAGTATACCTTACAGTTCTCAACCTGTGTGTCGGCAACCCTCTTTGGCAAACCTCTATCTCCAAAAATATTTATGTTATGATTCATAACAGTAGCAAAGTTACAGCTAAGAAATAGCAACAAAAATGATGTTATTTTCTTTTGGGGGGGGGGTGGTTACCACAATATGAGGAACTGTATTAAGGTAGAGAACCACTCTCTTAGGACTTAGCATCTGATGACCCTCTTGCCACACAGTGAAGGCTGGTTCCCCAGGCAATCAGCCTGTCTGCTTTTGGGTGTTCAGATGGAACACTGCTGAGCTTCAAATTGCTACCAGGTCAGCTTTGAGGAAACCTTAGAGAGTTATCTTTCTATGTGGGTTCTTCCCTTCAATATTAGTCCAGGTTCCCTAGAGGATCAGCACAGAGAATTAGTAGATATCTATTAAAAGGGGATTTACTTGAGTGGCTAATGGACTGTGGTTTGACTAGTCCAACAACAGCTGCCTCCTGAAAGAAATTTCAGGTGTCTGGTAACTGTTCAGCCCATGAAGATGGATGTCTTAGCTGGTCTTTAATATACGTTGAATCCCAAAGAAGTGGGTTGCAAAACTAGTGAAGGAATAACTCAGCAGCAGGATAGATGAACTTGCCAGCATGAATAGGAACAAGCAGGCAAAGGATTGCCTCCTTCTGTGTCCTTTTATATAGGTTGCCACCAGAAAGGTATGGCCCAGATTGAGAGTGAATCCTCTGGTCTCAAAAGATCTGGATTTAGGGCTGGTCTTCCCACCTCAAATGATGATCCAATCAAGAAAAAATTCTCACAGGTGTGTCCAACTGCTTGGATTTTAGTTCATTCCAGATATAGTCAGGTTGACAACCTAGATTAGTCATCACAAGGCAGAGCGTGCTGGGGCATCAGTTTAATACTGACACTTGGGGGGCAAAGGCAGGTGCATAGCTGTGAGCTTGAGGCTAGCCTGATCTACACAGTGAGATCCAGGGTGATTAGACTATGTAGAGGGAGTCTGTTTTAAAAAATGAAGGAAAGGGAAAAGAGAGGGAAGGGAAGGGAAGGGAAGGGAAGGAAGAGAAAAAACATTATCACATCTCTTTCATTCTTTTCAAAAGTTCTTGGTAAAACACTTGCAACATAGCAGGACACCTGAGTTTAATCAGCAATCCATAAAAATTGTAACATTCCTGCAATCTCAGTGCCAGGTAGAGATCGGTGGCATCATAAAAGGATGATCCCAGGACTTCCTGGCCAGCCAGTGTAGCTGAATCAGTGAGTTCCAGGTTCAGTGGGGGACCCTGTTTCAAACAATAATGAAAGGAGAAAATGAGAAAGATGTCCAGTGTTGAGCTCTGTCCTCTACATTCATGTGTACAAATGCACATGTTCATCCACACAGATGTCTACACACATGATCATGGGTGTGCACATACAAACTCAAGCACACATACACACATCTCTTTGTTAGGGTTTTACTGCTGTGACCAGACACCATGGCCAAGTCAACTCATATAAAGACAACGTTTAATTGGGGCTGGCTTACAGGTTCAGAGGTTCAGTCCATTATCATCAAAGAGGGAACATGGCAGCATCCAGGCAGGCATGGTGCAGGAGGAGGTGAGAGTTCGACATCTGCTGCTAACTGAATACTGACTTCCAGGAAGCTAGGATGAGGGTCTTAGGTCCATACCCACAGTGACATACCCACTCTAACAAGTCCACACCTCCAAATAGAGCCACTCCCTGGGCCAAGCATATACAGAGCATCACAACAGGCATACCCTGCTCAACTCCTAAGTCTTCCCCCAAGCCAGCACCCAGCACCCAGTTCCCTGAGCTGTCTGACACCCCTTACTGTGTTATAGCCCCCTGCTCCATCCAGACAAGCCTCTGACCTACTGACACCTCTCAGATCACCGCCTTGCTCACATCTCTTGAAATGAGATCAAGATTTCTGATGCTCTCCAGGCTAGGCTCTTGAGTGCACACTCCTCATCTCAGCGGCTAATTGTAATGCAAGTCTTAGCAGAGTATTTGAGATGAGCCGTTGTTCCTCTTAGTCTTTAAGAGTCTCATCACCTAAATAAGCCCCGTCGTAAGAAGGTGACTGCCGATTTGTCTTCTGTCAGGGACTGACTCTGCCCTTATGTATATGTGCAGAAAATTGAATTGGAGTTAGTAAACCTTGTATTTACACTGACCTAAGATTATCTGCTTGGAGCTCTCGTTGATGGTCTCTTTTCTGTCATGCTTTTTTAAACACAATTCTCTAGATGTGTTTATGCTTTTCCTTCTTTCAGCTCAAGAGCCTTCTCCACTTGCACTCTCTCTTGCCCGTGTGCTATGATCATCTGCGGCACATCATAAGGAATTTGTTGCCTGTGATAGTTTCCCTGAAGCCTGCAAAGTGTTTGCTTTTCTTCTTCAAGGAAGAGCACTTCCTGGCTGGGAAGACTGACTACCCCAGTCTTGATTCCGGTGGAATAATCTGGATGGTGGCATTGTGAGTGTGGGTCACTCATGAAACCATCTAGCACAGGTGATAAGGAGGGCTGGCGCTGCAGTGAGCAATGGGTTCACTCATGGCATGGAAGGGGGATTCCTGGCTCATGCATTCCACTGCCTTCTAGTTAGTTCAACTCAGTGCTTGGAGGAAGGTAATTCCTAAGAAGGGGTAAGGCACAACGGATACCAAGACCTAACCCCGGGTCATTAAGGAAATCACCTCCGGCTGATTGCAGCCAGGGTACAGAGCAAGCTCATGTTACCACGGAATCTCTCCATTGATAATCATAAGTAATGAGGTAAAACAAGATACCTGACTCCCAGTCTTTTAACCCCCACTTAGGCCTAATGATCTACAACCAGCCACCTTGGTCAACAGGCTACTTTAACTAGAGAGACTCAGAGTCCATTTATGGTTCAAGGATGAGTAAGGTCTGGGATCTGGGAACTGATAGGAGGAAAAGCACTGAGACTGGGTAAGGGCAGGTGAAATACAGAAAACCCAAGTCACCGTTTACTAGGGAAGCATGTCTCACCCCAACATTTCCCTGCAACTTAGCTATGCTCTTAAAAAGTCTGTCACCTGAGTCATCCCTAGCAGGGTTGGAGTGGGCAACCTTTTACCCACAACAGGGAAGCCTCTCACCCTGCAGTTGAAAACCCTGTGTCAGGATGCCCAGCGTAGCCAGCAGATTGTAGGGTATTTTAGCCACCCATTCCCCACAGCTGGGCACTTTTTCCAGGATATAAACATAAGGCTCAATTGCCAACTTGCTCTGTCCTTACCAACCTGAGCGAGTATCTCTAACCATGTTTTTTGTACCAGATAAAATGGAGACTGTGTTGAAAACTTATTTTTCCTGCAGTCTTCCTACCTGCCGTGTAGATGAAAATCGGGAGCCCTTGGGATATGGAGCTATTTAAAAATAAATGTGGCATATGTAACCATAGCGAGCGATTATATCCATTCTAAATGGACTTTGCCCTAAGAAAAATAAAAAGCCAAGCTTTGGGGTTTTATTTCATTTACCAGAACCCGAGTGGATTGAGCATGATTGAAGTGCCTGTGTTTGGCTGGGCTCCTCTATGTAATACTGGCTTGTTGGACTGGTTTGAGTGGACCCAGCTGTAAAACTAAGAAGCCCCTCCGGACACAATCTCTTCCCAGATGCTGAAAACACCTCCTCTTTGAGAAGTTGGAGGAATAATTCTGCGCCAACAATAGGACATTCTTTCTTCTTGAAGGTTTTATTTTTACAGGGAATAGCAGTGGAGTGAGAGGTTATTCTGTGCCACAAGGCAATGCCCAGAGCTGGGACAGAGTCCTAACCTAGTTAGGAGACTGGGAATTTGATCCAGTACCCTGAAGAGAACATTGTTCTGTGTTTCTTATTAGACACAGCACCCTTGTCCAGACGGCACATCTACCGGGCGCGGGTGACTGCGTGTACATACGTGCGTATGTGGGATGAGAATCCCTAAGCTTCTTGGACCTGAGTTTGTTTTTATTTCTGAGGGTATCTGGGTCAAAATCCCAGCACTGAAATCGCTAAGCTGCATTACAATAGCAAGGTTTATGCTGTGGGCGGGCATGGCTGTGTAGCTGTGACCTCCGGGGGATGGGGGTGGGGTGGGGTGGGGGTGGAGGGCATTACCTTGCCTTTGTTTCCCTCTCAGGGTGAACTCAGCCCACACATCCTTATAAAAAGATGGCTGCCTTTTGTTGTTGTTGTCTGCCACTTAGTCGGAGAGAGTCTTGCTTCTTGATTCAATTTAAGCAACTGTGAGAGTTGAGATTGAAACAAAACAAAAAAAGCTTCACAACTCTGTCTGATGTTGACTTTCAAATTGGCTAGAAGGCTCCTTGGGGATTAGACAGAAAATATGTGCTACCTTCTTGGGAGGATAATTTTTCTTTCTTTTTAATAGAAAACTTCTGACTTAGACAAAAAGGCCAAGAAAATCTATTAAAAGAAAAAAAAATCAGAGTATCTCAAGTGGCTATTCCAATGGAAAACAAAAAAAGATAGCTAAGCTTTGTACAGCAAGCACCTTTCTCCCTAGGCAGGGACCACAAACTTAGGAAGTTAGTGGTAATAACTCAGCTCACGGGGGATCTAAAGTAATTAAAGGGGTATTGCAAAAACTCAACCCAGAATGGCTTCAATCTGGATACACATGCCTTCCTTGGGAAGTAGGGGAAAATACACATTCCAATGGAGTATAGCAAAGTATTCGGGGACTGGGGCGTATGTAGGTCATAGCAGGGTGTTTGCCCAGTTCACAGGGCCCTGGCTTCAATTGCAGCTTGGTCAAAGAGAAAATATTTTCTATTTGCTTCTGTCAGAGTCCTTTCCACTTCCTGAAGGGCATATTTGAGCTTATCTTCCATAGGTGAGTACTAAGGAAATACTGTTACAGCTTGTTACGTTGAAGTGGTGAAGAACGCATGTACCTCGCCAAAGAAAGCCTGTCGTTATTTTTCTTAATTATTTTAGAAATGTCATCTCCAATACCATCTGCTCTTTTGTAACTCTGAGGAGAAAATTGAATAAGCACCCATTTCCCGGAGAACCGCTTTAAAAAAAGTTTGCAGTCAATTTTTTTGGATGGCTCTGAAACAATTCAATGATATGGGTAAGCCTGCAGGATGATAGGAGACCCATTACATGTAATCAGAAAAAAAATATTACGGTGTACACACAGGCAGACTGCTTCCCACAGTTCGGTTAGTTTAGGTTAAGAACTGTTTTCGCTCAGGAAATGCCTTTAAACCAGGGCTACATTTTATTTAATGATGTGGAAAAATTCCACAAAATATCCTTATGAGAAATGTATTTAATTTTCTCTTTTTAAGCCAGTCAGCAAGTAAAGTGAGCTGCATATTGCTCGCATTACTAACACTGCCTGGCAGCGCGGACTGAAATATGCCTGGTCATGCACATTCGGAGGTAATGTTAGTTGGGAGCACTCGGTACGGTTGCTTAGCACTTTCCAGACGCTGATTGGCTTCAGCTGCTGAGATGTCTGCAGTTAGATATTGACAGATGTTGAAATCCAGAGTAAACTCCTCTTGCTCCCCCCCCCCCCCATCCCTGCGCACAAAGGAATAAAACCAAAGCGCATCTTGCCATCCCCAAACAAGATTCTTGCCTTCTCCTGTATTGAATGACTGCAACTGAAGAAAGCATTTGGGCCCTGATAGAGAGGAGCGGCCATCAACCTTGGCACCATCAGGGTAGGCAGGGAAAGGAAAAAGGCGCGGGAAATGGGACCTGGCTGGCGGTGTGCAGCTGACTTCCCTCCCACTCAGGCAGCCAGCCTAACTCAATTTATCCTTCTCAGGGTTTAATCATAAACAGGTCACACTGTGTCCTCCTCTGGGTCACTCAGTTTCTTTTCTGCCCTTTGGTGGAGGTGGGCTTGCTCTACTCTGCTCTATAAACACTGTGAGGCAATAATGGCATTCACAAAATACGTGGGACTCGGTTATGAAAACTGTCGGGTCGACGATGATAAAACAGTGTTCTAAATTATCTTTCCCACCTATATTTACAATTTGCAAAGTCTAATTTTGACTCCAGTAGAAAGTAAACGGTAAAGATAGGCTGATTTTTTTTTTTTTTTGCAGAGACGAGTGTGGTAGAAAATTCTTGGGGTAAATGAAAAGGTTCTAATTTTTTGACCTTCACTCTGGAGCGTAGCTCAAGGCAACTTGCTTGAGAACTACAAAGAGAACGTGCGTTTTCAGAAGTCAGATATGCAGAGAAAGGTTTTTATGGGCAGGGCTGCTTCGGCATTTTAATTTTACTAAAGCTGCCACGGAGTTGATTTTTTTTGTTTGGTTGGTTTTTGATTTTTTTTTTAAATAGCATCAATGTCTACAAATTTTGAATGCATACACTGAGCTGTGTAAACACAAATTAAATGGCGGTTCTTGATGGTGTCACAGGTAAGAATTGTGCTTGGCCCCCAGCACATACGTAGCATATGTGAAGCTCAGTCTCTCAACAATATGACAGGGGCACCGGAAGTGGGGGCAGCAATCTAGATGGAAAGTGAATGAATCAATAAATTAACGGAGGGGAACAATAACAACAAAAGAACTATGCTAACTTACCTACCCCAATAAGTTAACTGTTGGAAGCTGAGTTTTCAGCATGCCATAGCTGCTGCATCATGGGAGTTATCTCTGGAAAGGAACTGTCCTCCGTCTGTGGGCAGAGCTCCCGCCCTGTAGACTTGATTGATGTTAGGTCATGGATAACGTTTGAGCATGTGACTGGGCAGCAGTTACTTAGGTCAAGGGTTTGGGTTGGTTTTAGTTTAATGAGAACAGAAAAACTAGTGTTCTGAAAGCATAGAGTAGGGCTGGAGAGATGGCTCAGCATTTAAGAGCACTGACTGCTCTTCCAGGGGTTCTGAGTTCAATTCCCAGCAACCACATAGTGGCTCACAACCATCTGTAATGGGATCCGATGCCCACTTCTGGTGTGTCTGGAGACAGCAGCGGTGACAGTGTACTCATATATATAAAATAAATAAATCTTAAAAAAAAAAAAGCATAGTGTATAGTCTCTCTAACCTTGAGTCAAATATCCCAGTGCTGTAAAGGTTGTTTTGTACCTTTGGACCAAACACTGAGGATTTCTCATAAAGAAAATCTTGCAAGACTAGTAAACACCTCCTATTTATGATCATATTTTCCATTTCCCAGAGGTCATGTTCCATTAGTAGTCAACAAATGATAATTCCAAGTTGGCCATTGTCTCCAGTCCATGTGGGTTCAGCGAGCACCCTAGCTTTTTGAGAACTTCACATTATGAGAAATTGATAGAATTTCTATTTTTATGGAGACAAATACAATATTTGAAACAGAAACCTCTCTGGTTTTCCTATTATAATCATTGATGTGATAGTCTAATACTTTGGATTTATGGGTGGTAAAGTAGTCACTTCTTAGGCAGAATTTATAGCTGCTAGTTTCTTTTTTTCTAAACCAAAATGTTATTTATAAACAAGTACAAACTGAATTCTACATTCAGGTTTAGTTAAATAAAGGCACTCATTTTCTTCCTTTCCTCATCTGTTTACAATGTCTTATAGTAGGATGATCAATCTTTTTTTTATATATATATTTTATTACGTATTTCCTCAATTACATTTCCAATGCTATTCCAAAAGTCCCCCATACCCTCCCCCCTCTCCCCCATTTCCCTACCCACCCATTCCCTTTTTTTTTTTTGGCCCTGGCGTTCTCCTGTACTGGGGCATATAAAGTTTGTGTGTCCAATGGGCCTCTCTTTCCAGTGATGGCTGACTAGGCCATCTTTTGATACATATTAGCTGCTAGTTTCTTATAGAATTCTTTTTTTTTTCCTCTTTAGCATATATTGGTTAAAATTTGGAGCTACTGAGATTACATTGGGAATAATCCATGAAATCTGAAATCTTTTCCATTGCAGAATATAATGACGCTATCTAGACTCTTCGTTACAAAATGTCCGTTTTATATTCTCTAGTTGGATCCCAACCTGGAATGTGTTGACTTAACTCTCATTATGCTGCCCAGTCTAAATCTTTTTAGTGAAATCGCCATAGCCCCCAATATAAATGTTTTATTAAATGCCTTAATATTGGTATATTTACAATGCTTTTGTTTCAAACACCTTTCCAAATTCTAGACAACCTATGTAGTTTTTATAGAAAAATTTGGTTGAAAAGAAAATGAAAACAAAAATAAAATCACTCTTTGAAAATCACATCAGATTAGTTATTTTTCTATTTTGTTGTCCTTCTCTAGAAACAATTTAAATTGAATATTGATTTATTTTTTTCAACCTCAGAATATATCAAGATTGCAACTACATATTGATTCAATTAGTCTTTGAAGCGAATGTCTGAGAATTCAAGAGGTTCAGAGTTTTTAAAATTTTTTGTATCTCTTGAGAACAGACCAACATTCTAATTTCCCCAAACAATACCCCCTGGACTAAGACATGATGAGACACAATCCTCAAATCTTTATTCAAGGAAGCCTCCTGGCGGAGCATGCTCTTAGATAAGAAGGCAGAGTTGAGGCTGGGTTTTATGCCCTGACCTATACTGTGACCACTCACGTGGGAAGCCTCCTGGGGCCTCACAATGAATACCATCTGGCTTTGGAGATTTGAAATAGTTCCATGTCTTAAGTGCTACGTAATGACTTCCTGGAAGACTTTACTTTCCATCCATGTTGTATGAAAACTTCAAATTTCTTTTGTTGAAACTGCATCCTCAAAATGATTGGCTTTGTGTCCTATTCCTGTGTGTGTGTGTGTGTGTGTGTGTGTGTGTGTGTGTGTGTGTGTGCGCCTGGTTTGTTTCTCATGATTTTTCTTTCTTTTTAAATTCTGGTTGGTTTGTTTTATTTGCATGTTTGTTTCCTAGAGAGAGAGAGAAGGAACTAAAGGTGGGTGAAAGGAGAGGGAGGGAGGGAGGATCTTAAAAGAGATAAAGGAGAGGAAACTGGGATCAGAATATACTGTATGACAAAAATTATTTTCAATAAAAAGTATATGATCTTTTATTCAACTTATGTAGTTTCCATAAAAGTACCCAACAGCCTTTATTTTCCCCCCTCCCTTCTCCCTCTTGCTCTAGCCCTGCTCAATCTGGCCCATAGGTTTTTTTGTTTGTTTGATTTTTTTTTTCTCATTACAGATGGTTGTGAGCCACCATGTGGTTGCTGGGATTTGAACTCATGACCTCCAGAAGAGCAGTCAGTG
Organism: Mus caroli; assembly: GCF_978045245.1. Classification (NCBI taxonomy): domain Eukaryota; kingdom Metazoa; phylum Chordata; class Mammalia; order Rodentia; family Muridae; genus Mus; species Mus caroli. The sequence continues at coordinate 31,957,096 of NW_028227273.1, forward strand.
CTCTTAACTGCTGAGCCATCTCACCAGCCCAACAGCCTTTATTTTTGTGTGCTCATTGTTGTTACACCCCATCTGATCTGAATTTAACGTAGTTTTTGTTTTCTACCCTGTTGTATCTTTTTTTTTTTTTAAAAAGAGTATTTCTATTTTCTTTGTACATTAGACATTTCTCTGATTTACCATATATGGGTTGCTTTTTCCTGCCATTATACTTCCCTTTCCAAAAATGGAGTGACCTATGTAGTACCTTTAGCTTACATGTTTCTACAACCTCAAGGCTGGATGTTGGACTGGGTTTTGTTTATTTGGTCTCTTCTTTTTACCATGAAGTTACGTCCTGGGATACTGTATGGTTCTACTCCTCACAGGAAGAATTTTCTAGAACTGTAGACTCCAAGTGCATTGCCTACTTTTCTCATGGCTGCATTACAACATCTGGCAGAAGTCATGTAACAGAGGAAGGGTTGACTTGGGGTCATAACAGGAATGGCACAGTAGCAAGGACAGCTTAGTGAACAGGAGGGTGAGATGGCTGCTCACATAGTGACAGGGAAGAAACAGAGGCCTACACTGGAACTACAGGGGAGTGTGGTCATCAAAGTTATGACCCTAGTAGCCTAAGTCCATTAGTTAGGCGTCCTGTCCCCAAAGTTTCATAACCTCCCCAAATAGCACGACCAGTGGGACACCAAATGTTCAAACACTTGAGCCTGTATGGTGACAATTCACATTCAAACAGTAGACCTTAGTATTGCTAAGGTTCATCTGGGTTAGTGTTGAGTAATGTTTTGTGATTTCTATCCAACAATCTGCCTAAATTGTAAATTCCTGGAAGGCAGGGGGACCAGTAGCTCATTGGTATTCATATAATTATGCTTAATACCTATCACAGGGCCTGATAGATAAAAGTATCTAATATGTATTAAATAAAAGAGTAAATGTGGCTCTCTTTACTTTATCGTGATTTTGAATACTTTAAAAAGGCTTTTTACTGGTTTATATGATAATGCAGAAATCATCAGTGGATAGTTATAAAACTACAAAAATTACATACATGTTTTGGGACAGCTTTAGCGTTTTGGCTTGCACAGAAATAGTTTCCCTTAGATCATAAGTGTAGTTGTCAGCTGTTAGAGTGGAGACAGAGGTCCATCAGACTCTATCTCTAATCCTGTGTCAGCACCTTCCTAACACCGCTGTCTCTTAGACCACAATGGCTTATGCAGTGAATGCGCGCTGCAGCTGAAACCTTTCCTTAAGAGGCCCTCCTTTATCAACAGCAGCGATAATGATAATAATCGCCACAACTGCAATTACTGGCATTTATCATGTGCTTAGTGTGTGCCAGGCACAATCCCGCTGGCTTTAGAACTTCCGAGTCTTTCTGTCTCACAGGAACACAGTCAGGAGACATTGTTCTTCGTGATGGTTTTCCTGATTAGAAATCCAAGCCACTATGAGTCAATGTTTAAAGGTCAAGAAGGGACTGGGGTTCAACTACCAGCAACCTCACTGTAAACTCTTTGAGAGACTTCATTTTATTCTAGATCCACTCCTAACCTGAACTGGTGCTTCTGCCTAAGTTTAACCCTTTCACGTGACAGATTTCTGAATATTCCATGAATACATCACATCCCTCCCCACTCAAGGTGCGTCCTAAGGTCAAGGATCATTGAGTCCACTCTCATTTTGATCAGATCAGACTTCATAAAACTTGCTCCTGAGTGGCTGCCATCTAAGGACTTGGTAAATATCTTTATTATCAACTGAACCTAGTATGACAGAAGACTAGGAGGGATGAAAGGAGCCTCATGTTTCAGTGTCTGTGCCTCTCTAGCTGTGTTGGAGTTGGATTCTTCACCTTCCTGTTGCCTCGCTGTGAGATGACTTACCTTCCAAGCATATTTCAGCTTATCCCATCTCTACTGTTCATATACTTGGCTCTATATTTTTTAATTATTTTTGCTGGTATGAGTTCGTCTCTGAGCTACAGTCTTCCACCAATGAACTAGCCATGAGACTGCAAGGTCCTGGCTACAAATTAGTATGATTCCTGCTCCTTCCTTTTCTGTTCCTCTTGTGGGGGCAGGAACAACCCAGCTCTTCTGTACCAACATCAGGACGCTTGGGACACTACATTTTCACTTATCTTCCAGATATGTAGGTATTATATACCCATACCATGGTACTACTATAGACATCCAAAGACTCCCACAGCACAAGGTTTTTGATAGATATGAAGACTAGAACACGTCTCTTCAAAGTTTAGGCATCTTAAACTTATCTGCCATAAAACACTATAATTAAAAAAAAATAGTGGGGGTTGGGGAAATGACTCAGCTGTTAAGAGCACTGACTCTTAGAGAGAACTCAGAGAACCTGGGTTCAATTCCCAGCAACCATATGGTGGCTCACAACCATCTGCAATAGGTTCTGATGCTGTCTTCTACTGTGTTTGAAGACAGTGACAGTGTACTCACATATGCAAAAAATACATAAGTCTAAAAAAATAATAATGGGCTGGATCGATGGTACTGTGGTTTAGAGCATTGACTGCTCTTCCAGAGAACCTGGGTTCAATTCCCAGCAACCATATGGTGGTCCACAGCTGTCTGTAATGAGATCTGACACTCTCACCCAGACATACATGCAGGCAAAACATCAATGTACATAAAATAAAAAAGAAAACAAAAACAAAAAACAAAACTAAACAAAAAAATTTTTTAAAGCAACGTTAAAACTCCCAGTTAACTCCAACAGTGGATTGGGTTTCTATAGGTTACAGACCTATAGAAGAGATATAAACAGGAACTTAGCAGTGTGTTAGGAGAGGTTGCCATGTGGTGGACTCTCTGGCAGGAGCTGTTACCGAAAATGGTGTTCCATGGTCACTTTTTGCTTGCTTATATGATTGATCTAAACAGTACTGGCTTGTCGTGAAAGCAGAATGATAAACTGATGTAAATGTGGGTTTTTTTTTCCGGAGTGCCCACACAACCAATAAAAATTGTATTAGATTCTCTCAGCCCATTAATCTCCTCTGGACAAGGGTCTCTCCAAGGCAGCCAAGGATGGGGAGGAATTCCACAGTAGATATTTCCTCATAGAATTTATGGCTCAAAACAGGAGCCCTGGGATGCAACTAGATCAAGAGCCTGTTTTGTGAAACAGAATGTAGCCTCCGAAACTCCCAACGTTTCCATAAGATGAAGTTTCGTTAGGAGGAATCCATGTCAATCCAAGAATGTCAGGACCTTGTGGTAAGGTGGCACATTCTCTGCAGTGTACAAAAAAAAAGCACACACATCTGACTAGGGAAGCCTGAGTGGAGGAGCAGGCTCTAGACGCTATGTGCACCTTTTCCCTCCTACCATAGTTTTTCTCAGTGTGGTCACCAGTCCTGCTGCATTCCCACTGTCTTGTATCATGATAGATAGCATAGGAATCAGGCTGTGCCCAGATTCACACAGTTGAAATTCTCATCTGTCCCCCAGTGCTCCTGAAAGTCTGGCAGTGGGACTGGTATCCTGTGGTTCCACATGTGCTCTGGCCAATCCTAATTGGCTCTTAAGTTAAGAAGTAGTGGTTTACATCAGGAAACTACAGAGGCTACACTTTTTCTAGCCCCGTGTCTATATACCAACTGGGTTATTCTATTAGTCAGGGTTCTCTAGATGGACAGACAGATGTACATAGAGGACATTCACTAAAATGGCTTACACAGCGGGGTATGAGAAGACTGGAGAGCCTGGGGGTTCTCACCTGTAGCTTCTCAGTCAATGAAGTCAGATGCCTCCACCATTCCAGTGTGATGCTAAAGACTAGAAGATCCTGAAGAGTCAAAGATCTTGAGTCCATGTTGGAAGGCTGAAGAAGCTGGATTCTAGTATAAGAGGAGGGGAGGCCCGGCCACTGCCACAGTAGTGGGAAATATACACTGAGCAGCAAGGAGACAAAGTAGGCAGCTAGGCAAACAGAAATAGTTTTCCGTGTGTCGTTTTTATATCTGGACTGCCTGTGGGTGCCACTTACTCTGAGCGAGGGTCTTTTCAGTTAATCCTTCTCTGGAACATCTTCAAAGACTCACCCCAGAGATGCATCTCTTACACAACTCAAAATCCCATCAAGCTGACAGACAAGACTACCCATGACACTAAACATCTCAGATTTGCATATCACCTTGCCATCCCAACCCAGCATCCTTAAGACACAGCCTGGACTTCCCGAGTTCTTTCCAAAGCCTCAGACCTCGCTCCTTTTTAAAATTTTTCTTTTACCTCTCTTGTTTGCCTGGAAAAAAATAATTCTTATCTCCATCTTGAAAACATCCCCAGCTCCACACTCCCACAGCCCAGCAGGAACATGTGTGAAGTTTTCTCTGAACTCTTCCTAAATTTTAAATTGTCCCATGGCCTTGCTTCTCTGTCCTCAGTTCCCAAGGGCTAGTTCCCTCAGGGGGTGTTCCAGTTTAGTTCCCTCCTGAACTGCTATGGCTTTTACCTGACACTTCAAAAGCCCTTGTTTCCATGGGAGGATTTTTTTTTTTTTTTTTTGAATCCTCATGTGCCCGTTAACAATGTTACCTGGACACCTTTACCTCCAGAAACTGTAAGAACCTCAAAGTCAGCACGCCTTCTACAGAATCCAGAGCCTGTTCTCACGCCTCTCCTCTCTGCCCCTTCACATACCCCACCTTCTCCCTTGCTTTCTCTCTTTCGGAGGTTGTCACAGCCCCACACTCACTCAGTGAATACTACACCTTCTCTCACAATGTGAAATCATCAGATGCTGACCTTGTCTAGCTCTGAGGCTGTTCCGTTTTTTTTTCCCACGGATAATCAAATGATTACCTAATTGATAACCCGGTCTGAAGTTACTGTCTACACCTATCCTTCCAACTCACCTTGAACACTTCAGGCATAGAAGCCTTTCTAATGAGAATGGTAATGATTGGCCTGATGATGTAAAACCCTCGTGGCTGTCTGATCTACTGTTAAGAAGGAGCATGAGCAAACTGTCTCGCCTCTGTATTGACGATACATAGATCCTTCTTTTTTTTTCTGGAATTTTATTATAAAAATAGTCAAACTTAGAGAAGAGCTGGAAGAATACTCAGTTAGAAGCCTTTTATCCTGCTTTCATTTTACTAAACCTGCTTGGGTAAAGAACAGTCCATACAACTATCCTCTGACTTAGACATCCATCTATCTGTTCCTGTTCATGAGGATGCAGCCAATGCCAAACGCTACACATCCTTCTCCCCGAAAATGTTTATTACTAACTAGGAACCCACATTGCTTTCTAGTCTCCTGCTTTTCCTCTTAAGGTAAAATTTATATACAGTAAAAATGCACAAATCTTAAGGAAGCATTAGATAGGTTTGGAGAATGCATACAGTCATACAACTCAAACCCAGTCCTCTAAAATGTTTCCTATGCCCGCTACCAGTTAACTGTAGCTCCTGTGCCCCACCCCCAATCTCACTCCCACAACAATGAAGTTTTGCTGGTTCTAGGAGAACTTTTGCAAGTGGTAGTTTTGTGTGATGATTCTTTAGCCAAGTGTTATGTTTTAGAGATTCACTCATGTTATTGTATGGAATCACTAATTTAATTTCCCTATTTATTGTTGAATAATCATCCATTAATAACTACAGCAGAGTTTATTCCTACATTACCCTACTGGTAGGCTGATTCTTTTTCCATTTCTCTTATTTTTCTATTTGAGACAGGGTCACACTCTCTAGACAAGGCTGGCCTGGAATTTACTATGTGGCTAAGGATGGCCTTGAACTCTTACACCTTCTGAGTGCCAGGATTACAACTATGTTGCCATCATACCTGGCTTAGGTGGCACTGGGGGGCTCAAACCCAGGCCTTCCTGCCATGTTAGGTGAGTACTCTACCGACTGAGCCATGCCCCAGGCCAGCCGGTAGCCTGATTTTTGTTGGGTTTGCATGTTTATTTTGGCTTGTTTTGGCATTTAACTCTTATGAACAAATATGCTATAAACATTGTTTGAATATTATTGTACATTTTTTCCTTTGGTGTTGGGGATTGGACCCAGGGTTTCATGCATGCCAGTCAAGGATATTAATAATGAATAAAGAAGCTAAGTTATGGAACACATCTGTAGACATGTAATCTAGTTTCTCCCAGGTCAATAGCTTTAAGTACATTCTGGGTCATAAAGTAAGTTGAAATGCTGAGTAATGTGTAAGTATTCTAATGACTCCTACTTGCCAAGCTTTAGATTGTCAGGTTGCCTGGGAGTATGCGACAGTATTTCACCATGGGTTTCATTTTCATTTCCACAATGGCGAATGATATCAGTCATTGGTTCTTATGGTTACTGGCCTCTCACATATCTTCTTTAGCCAAGTGTTCCCATCTTTCATTTGCCCCATCTTCACTGACTTGGCATCACTGAATTGAAAGAGCCTCTGATATGCTGGATTCTGGTCTCTTGTCAGGTAGATGTTTTATATATAGTTCCTGCTAGTGTATGGTTGGTTGGCTTACTCATCTTGTCAGTGACGTCTCTTGATAGAAGACCCTTTTCATTTTATGAAACTTAATTTATTAATTGTCCCTGTAAATGTTATTTTTAATATAAATGTGTGTAGTTATGGTGGCTGTATTTCTTTATCATAGCTAGTTTCCAATAATGACACAGAGAGACCAAGACTTATTTTTGAGCTTCACCTCAATACTTGCTTGAGCTGTCTATCTTAACCCTCTAAGCTAACCTGGATACCTCCCAGCCAAGATCCCAATAACACTTGCATTGATGGCTTTCCGTGTTTCGGCTGAAACTCTCAAGAACTCCTTCCTCCTCCCTCCACCTTCAGCATTTGAGTAACACAAAGATAACCTTCACACAGCACACAAAAACATTATGCCTACATTTCCTGCTGTATACCCCCCACCCAACCCAAAAAATACCTTAGTTTATCACCAAATCATAAACATATTTGTTTATGTTTTTTTCCCAGAAGTCTAAGGCTTTACCTTTTCATTCACGCCTGTTATGCGCCCTTAGTTAATTTATGTGTATGATGATGAAACCATCAAGGTTCACTTTCTTTTTATATAAACATCAACTTTAGCAATATTTATTCTTTCTTGTATTTTGGAAGGATTCCTTTCCCTCCTGGACTTCTTTGCTATTTATGTCAAATTAAAACCAACACATAAATAAATGTGTGTCCCTCGCTGAGCTCCTTATCTGTTCCATTGATGGTCAATCTTCAGGTTAGTTCTACACTACTTTGATTACCAAGGTTTTATAGAATTTGAAATCAAGTAGTTTAAGTCCTCTCAGATTTTTATTTTCTCTTTACAGACTGTACAGAACAGACAAGGTTCTTTTTTCTTTGTATACATTTCAGGGTCAGCTTAGTGGTTTAAATAAGAAGCCTTTTCAGTTTTGATATGCTGTGTGCCATCTCCACTCAGCACAGTAGTAAAAGCAAGAACGTGATCTCTTTATCATATACAGCGATTTCTTAGCCATATCAAGTCCTAGCTAATGATAGGACTTTTAAACACTGCATATGATTTTTGTTCTTTATTTTGTTTAAAAATTCTTCTATTTGATTAGAAGCAGTGTATGATTCTATATTACGTTTGCAAAAAATAATTCTCTCTCATGACAAGCGATCTATCTAGGTACTTTCCTGTAATGTGGAAGGTGTGACTGAGAAACATGATTCTTTTGTTGATGGTGGTTTTTTGTTTTTTTGTTTTTTTTTTAAGACAGGGTTTCGCTGTGTAACACTGGCTGTCCTGGAACTCACTCTTTTGTCCAGGCTGACCTCAAACTCAGAGATCTGTTTGCCTCTGCCTCCAAAGTGCTGGGATTAAAGGAATGAGCCACCACTGCCTCACAAGGGACAGATTCCTTTTTGTATCACAAAACAAATATTTCTTCTGAGGAGCTGCTTTTAACAGACAGACAGATAGATGATAGATAGATAGATAGATAGATAGATAGATAGATAGATAGATAGAGATGGATGGGTAGATGATAAATCATGGATAAGTGATAGACAGACAGACAGGTAGATCAGTGATAGGTGATGGATAGATAAATAGATTGGTGATGGATAGATAGATAGATAGATAGACAGACAGACAGATAGATAGATAGTAGATTGGTGATAGATAATAGATAAATAAATTAGTGATAGATAGATAGATAGATAGATAGATAGATAGTAGATTGGTGAATAGATAGATTGGTAATAGATAGATGATAGATAGATAGATAGATAGATAGATAGATAGATAGATAGATAGATAGGCAATAGATAGGCGATCGATAGATGATAGATGGATGATATATTGGTGGTAGATAGATTAGTGGTAGATAGATAAATAGATAGATGATAGGTAATAGACGGGTAGATGATAGAGACATGTAGAATTCACCTGAGCTTTGTTTCCTATGTCCTCCTCTTACTGCCTTTAACTTCATTACTATTAGACCATGGCTGATGTCCTTCTAGGCTCAAGCCAAGAATTAGACTCCTATATCATTTCAAACCCTCACATCTCATGTACTCAGTCTTTCTCTTCACTTTACAGATGAGGACATTAAGCTAAATGAGGCAAAAGACTTTTCAGAGGTCCAAGAGGCAGGAATGGTAGCAGTGGGACTCAACTTCCATCTCCCGACTTTGAAGGCTGGCACTTTGAGCATCTTCTGCTAAAGAGTCTAATGTTTATCAAATCTAACACAATACCTTTTTTCCCCCTATTCTTGAATTATTTAAAACTTCCATCAGCACTACCGCTTTTTCTTTCTAAGAGCACCAGGCAAACCCTGAAATCATCTCCATACACTCAGAATTCTACAAACAATGGCCAGCTCAGTGGGTCTTTTGCATTACATGTGATTTTTAGAGCCAAAGTAATTTAACCTTCTCTCTTTCCTCTTCACAGTGGTAAACTCTTTTCATAGTGTCTAAGGACTTCTTTATACATCATGCATGTCTCATTCAAGCCATATGTGATCTTTATGTATAACTCTGACTGAAGATTGCCATGCTCCACTGATTTCTATCATCCAAACATGTTGTTGAAATTCCAATTATGATGACTCTCTCTGAGTCAGCCGTATAAATTCAACCCTACAGGTTAGATTTTCAAATTCCCCGATTAGCATAGAGAGAGCTATTAGTATATTTTGCATCAAGCTATATATATCTCTTTGTACTGAACTCTTTGTTTTGCAGGAATAGCACATAAGTTTTATTATCTTTGCTCCTGGGATCCCACACCACACTTCCCTTTAAAGATGGAAACACACACACACACACACACACACACACACACACACAGCATGGGAAACTTAGCAAGCTGTGCTTTTTAACCCACTCTCAAATGGAGAACTGAAAGCTTCCCAGGAGTCTGTATTGATAGGCAAGCGCAGCTGCTCAGCCCAAAGTGATGATCTCTATTAGCGATAGAAGGCTGAAGAATGCACGCCTTAAGTCTTGAGACCTGGGACCCTTGAGAAAAATGACTTTTTCTGAAGGTAAACAATGGAGGAAGAAGGCAACAGTGGCCCAGAAGAAACTGTGCTCTGTGCACCAACCCCTGGCTACCAATAAACTCTCTGTGTAAGGAAGTTCATCAGACAGCAAGAAGTAGTCCACAGCACTAAACACGAATATATTCTTGATATGCAAATTGGTTGGAAGACGTGGAATTAAACGCAAGGATCTTCTTTCTGATGTCCCTCATTTAATCAGACTCTATTTGTGGGCTTCATGGCTTTGCTTTAATGCATAATAAAGAAAAAAAATAAGGACATTCTCAGTTTAATTTTATAAAGATCACATAATAACGGTGACAGGTGGAGCCACGTAGGGGTGGAGGAAAATTGGTCTTCCATCGCAGACGTCAAAGGCATACTGCAGACATCAGGGAAATGTCTCGTGGTTGGGAAAGGTAAGAGAACCCAGCAGGCTGGGCTTTGATACCCAGGGCTTTCATTTTTAATTAAAGAATGTAACTTGGGCGAAAAGTCATCACACCGCCCTATATTACACGGGGCTCGCAACGCTGGCTCTGTGAAGGGGAGGATGATTGGCAGCAGGCCTGGCAGAGTGCCTACAAGGTGTTCCAAGTCCAGCAAATAACAAAACGCACATTTATTGTGTCTCATTCAAAACTCACAAAACTCCTGTGAAGAAAGCACATGAGAAATATGATTCTTAGAGTCCTTTAGTAACCTATCCAGGGCCACACAGCTGGGGAGTCACGGTCCTAGAGAGGCAGCCTGACGCTTCAGTTTCAAAGACTGCACGTACCCATGATGTCCTCTATTGTCTGTGACCTTTCTTTCTTGAGTGTGTATGGTATCCCTAGCTTACACTTTCTTAAAAAAAGAACCTTGCTCATATATGACGGAACAGGTCAACTTCTTCACCTAAGTGGTCTCCTCAGACCAGATAAGATCCTCAGTGAGGCTTATCTGCATTAACATTTCCTTCAAGTACATTTTCCTCCAAAGTCAGCATCACCATGACCCTCCAGTGTAGGCAGGCATGGATCCCTCTGCCCTCTGATTGGCAACATATTAGCTTGCTCCACAATTGCACCAATTTTAGAGTCTGGAGACTGTTCCTAACATCTCTGGAGTACCCAAAGCATCTGTCCTCCTCTGAGTAGGAACACGAAGCAGCTGCTCACTGCCACTCACACAATAGGATTTTTTTTTAGATACTCTGAAACCAGTTGCCAAAATTTCCTGCCCTTTCCTTTTCTAAGCCAAAGAATTCTGGCTCCAGCTTCCTCCTCCTCTTCCTCTTCCTCCTTCTCCTCCTCCTCCATCAAATTACTTTCACCAAAGATCCATTTCAGGAATTGCTAATCATTTTTGGCTCCTGTCCTCTAGTCTCTCTGGATCTGCCTGTTCAGTGGGTGTCATGGAGATATTGCTGTACAGGACTGAAATGAGGACATTTGGGGAATTATTTTCATCATGCCCACAGGAGTATTTTCTGTTGTTGTTGTTGTTAATTGGCTATTTTATTTACATTTCAAATGTTGTCTCCCTTCCCTGTTTCCCTCCCTAACCCCCTCATCCTTCTTCCCCCTCCCCTTTGCCTCTATGAGGGTGCTCCCCCACCCACTCACCCACTCCTACCTTACCGCTCTAGCATTCCCCTCTACTGGGGCATCTATGGAGCCTCTACAGGATCAAAAGGCCTCTCCTCCCACTGATGCCAGATAAGGCCATCCTCTCCTACATATGCAGCTGGAGCCATGAGTCTCTCCATGTGTACTCTTTGGCTGGTCATTTAGTCACTGGGAGCTCTAGGGGTTCTGGTTGGTTGATATTGTTCTTCCTATGGGGTTGCAATCCCCTTCAGCTCCTTCAGTCCTTCCCCTAACTCTTCCTTTGGGGTCCCTGGGCTCATTCTGATGGCTGGCTGTGAGTATCTACATCTGTATTGGTCAGGTGCTGGTAGAGCCTCTTAGGGGACAGCTATACCAGGTTCCTGTCAGCAAACTGCAGGAGAAATATTAAAGAAGAACTCGGATGGCATTTTGGTGGAAGACAAAAGGTGGGATCCTGATATAGTTTTTCATGTGTTGCAAAGATACAGCTGTTTGGGAGAGATGTTACAGTAAATTTATTCACATTTATTTAGTTTGGTATGTAACAGGAGGAATACAGAAAAGCTATAAGAATTCAGAAAAAAACAAAAAACATTCACTTAAGTTGATCAGCAGGACTTAAAAGAAATACCACAGTAGTTTTTTTTTTTTTTTTTTTTTTGGAAATTCCATGTTTAGTTTGTTTTGTTTTAGATATTTTCTTTAATTACATTTCAAATGTTATCCCCTTTCCTAGTTTCCTCTCTGAAAATCCCCTATCCCCTCCCTCTCTCACCCTGCTCCCCAACCCACCCACTCCTGCTTCCTGGCCCTGGCATTCCCCTACACTCAGGCATAGAACCTTCCCAAGACCAAGGGCCTCTCCTCCCATTGATGACCGACTAGGCCATCCTCTGCTACATATGCAGCTAGAGACATGAGTCCCAGCATGTGTTTTCTTTGATTGGTGGTTTAGTCCCAGGGAGTTCTGGGGGTACTGGTTAGTTCATACTGTTGCTCCTCCTATAGGACTGCTAACCCCTTTAGCTCCTTGGGTACTTTCTCTAGCTCCATCATTGGGGAACCTGTGCTTTGTCCAATGGGTGACTGTGAGCATCCACTTCTGTATTTTCCAGGCACTGGCAGAGCCTCTCAGGAGACAGCTATATCAGGCTCCTGTCAGCAAAATCTTGTTAGCATCTGCAATAGTGTCTGGGTTTGGTGGTGTTTATGGGATGGATCCTCAGGTGGAGCAGTCTCTGGATGGTCATTCCTTCAGTCTCTGTTCCACACTTTGTCTCTGCATCTCCCTCCATGGGTATCCTGTTTCCCCTTCTAAGAAAGATGGAAGTATTCACACTTTGGTCTTCCTTCTTCTTGAGTTTCATGTGTTTTGCAAATTGTATTGTGGATATTCTAAGTTTCTGGGCTAATATCCACTTATCAGTGAGTGCATATCATGTGTGTTCTTTCATAATTGGGTTACCTCACTCAAGATGATATCCTCCAGATCCATCTATTTGTCTAAAAATTTCATAAATTCATTGTTTTCAATAGCTGCATAGTACTCCATTTTGTAAATATTCCACAATCTTAAAGCGTCAGGAGGATGCATAGAAATAGTGAAAAAAGAGAAGGGGGAGGAGTTTGAAGGAACCAAACCAATTTATTGACGATGCAGAACTGGCTTTCACATCAGCTGTGTTGGAGCAATTAAGGGCGAAACTGGAACTGAATATTGGGGCTGCATTGTTTAAGACATTCAAGCAGAAGACGAATTTTCTTTCGGAAAGAAGTCCTGAGGATGGAACACATGAGTGGAAAGATTCTGGGACTTACAGACATGGAGAACTTAACACTTCTCCCCAGGAGGAAGTTTAAAGTGAAAAAGTCCAAGACTTTGAAAACTGAGGCAGGGCTTTTGGGTTTGGACTGGGCCATGAACTCACATTGAATAGGTAGTCACGTGGAGAAAAGAAGGTGGTAGAGATTGGGAGGCAGAAGGGAAGGCAAGAAAGGAAACGTGGAGACAGACAAGAAAGAGCACAGACGTGAAGAAATGGGGATTCCAGAGGTGCCTGAGATAACAGGATGGACTTGTGGTGTTAGCAAGTGGGTGGGATTGTTTTCTGAGGGAATAAGGGAGTCGGAGTAACATCCTGGGCCAGTTATAAGGCAGAGAGAAAGGTAATTGATGAAGCTTATTGTCTGAGTCAGGGTTTCTATTCCTGGACAAAACATCATGACCAAGAAGCAGTTGGGGAGAAAAGGGTTTATTCAGCTTACACTTCCAAACTGCTGTTCATCACTAAAGGAAGTCAGGACTGGAACTCAAGCAGGTCAGAAAGCAGAAGCTGATGCAGAGGCCATGGAGTCATGTTCTTTACTGGCTTGCTTCCCCTGGCTTCCTCAGCCTGCTCTCTTATACCAGCCCAGAGATGGCACCACCCACAAGGGGCCCTCCCCTCACCTCATCACTAATTGAGAAAATGCCCTACAGCTGGATCTCATGGAGGCATTTCCCCAAATAAAGCTCCTTTCTCTGTGATAACTCCAGCTTGTGTCAAGTTGACATAAAACTAGCCAGTACACTTATATTGTCCAGCAATAATTTTTTATTCAAATTAATTTGACTCATATATGGTGAGAAGAAAACAATTGCTGCATCCACTCTAAAGAGTAAGGAAGAATTGGTGTTAGGTTAGAAGCATCAAAGGATAAGAGATGGGGTAGAGGCTATGAGTGCCCAGCCAGGAGGGCTGACTGACATAAAATTCAACGTGCAGGGTATTTAGTGCAAGCACAGCAGAGCTTCTGGTGGGTTCTTCATCTGCATTTGTATCTCGGATCTCAGATTTTAAGGAACAGATCTGGGGGCAGGGGTTAAGATAAAGGAGAGGGGAGCTGATATGAAAAAGGGGGAGCTGATTCTCTCATCAGGAAAGGTTAGTAATCATACAGATAGCCTGCTTATTATACAAGTCAATGTCTCCTATGTTTCCCTGAGCTCTGCAATACATGAATATGAAAAAGCAAAAATGGTGTCTAGTCATGATAAAGATGCAAAGTCCTATTTTATTTATTTTCTTTCTTTCTTTCTTTCTTTCTTTCTTTCTTTCTTTCTTTCTTTCTTCCTTCCTTCCTTCCTTCCTTCCTTCCTTCCTTTCTTCCTTGCTTTCTCTCTCCCTCTCCTTCCTTCCTTCTTTCCTTCCTTCCTTCCTTTCTTTCTTTCTTTCTTTCTTTCTTTCTTTCTTTCTTTCTTTCTTTCTTTCTTTCTCTCTCTCTCTCTCTCTCTCTCTCTCTCTCTCTCTCTCTCTCTCTCTCTTTCTCTCTTTCTTTCCTTCTTTCTTTCAAGACAGGATTTGTGTGTATAGCCCTGGCTGACTTGGAACTTGCTCTGTAGAACAGGCTGGTGCCAATCTTAGAGATCCTCTTTCTTCAACCTCCCAACTGGGTAGTCTCTAGTTATAGTGTTCAAAGCATTCAACTCCATCTCTAAACATTGTAAAGACAGATAATAAGTATACATTTTTAGTTAACTTGGATTCTTACCACATGCCCTCAAAGCCATGGATAACATCAAAAGTATCAAATCTGGGGTGGAGAGGTGGCTCAGTGGTTAAGAGCACCAACTATTCTTCTGAAGGTCCTGAAATCAAATCCCAGCAACCACATGGTGGCTCACAGCCATCAGTAACAAGATCTGACTCCTTCTGGAGTGTCTGAAGACAGCTACAGTGTACTTACATATAATAAATAAATAAATAAATAAATCTTTTTAAAAGGTATCAAATCTGCCTACACTCAAGCAGGACTTCTACACTACTCTCTACTACTCTCAAGGAACAGACTTATAAGTCTATGTATGCTGGTGTGAGCTCATATTACCCGTCCCATGGGAGATAAAAAGAGAAAACCGTGCTCTGCTCCTCCAGGCAAGAGTTAGACTCTAAGATGATGTCCTGGGAGCTTGGTCCTTATCTCTGCTTTATAGACAGACATTCACATCTATCTCTCCCTAAGAAGGGTTGACTGATCTGGGACCTATGAGATTTGCAGTGATAAAGAAAAATACTGGGAGGGATTGCGTTGTCACTGGTTGTAGGGATCGAGTAGTATCTTGGGACTTGGTCCTTGGCTTTGCCCTGTAAGAGAAGTCATGTTCTCTTGTCTTGTACCCAGAAACCCAGGGTGTGACCAGGATTCCAAGACGACTACCAGAGCAAAAGCTGAGTTTAGCTCAGTGATGCTCAGACTTCATCCTGAATTAGAAATTATGTGGGGAGTTTGTTAAAACCGCAGACTCCTGGACTCTTAGCCTGATCTCTTAGTGATCCTGGAAAATGCTGAGGGTTCCTTCAGAATCACTAAATTCCTGGAGAATCTGGGTTCCCTCTTGGGACTCTTAGTGCCATTAATAAGAGAATTTAAGGATGATCTCAAAGGGAAGCTTGAAGACAGTGTTACTGGAGTCTATAATAAAAAGCCTCGGGCAGGCAAGCTGTAAGTCTTGGCAGCTTCCTGCACTGAGAAGTTGGGGAAGAGAAAGAGGATTTGAGTTACGGTGATATGGAGTTCATTTATTCACATGGTGGACAAACAGCCACATGCTAGGGAGCAGAGCTGTAGAGAAAGAGAAAGCAAGCCAAAGTATGAAAAGTAAGAGATATAGACTCTGCCAAAAGGAAAGGGAAAGAAAGAAAAGGAAAAAAGTTACTTCTTTTTAGGATTCAGGAAGGTGGGCAGTCACGATGGAACATTATGGCAGCTCATTGTGACTATGCTAGGGGCAGTTAATGTATATTGTCTCATTAAACTGAAAATTCTTCCTCCTTTCATTATGATTGCTTCAGATATACAATACCAACCTTCCTGAGTGGTGGACTCTTAACCAGTTGACTGGCCAGCCCAATTGGGCCAACCCAACTATGTTAAAAGGGGACAGTGGCCTGTCTGCACTAATAGTTAGAGCCCTTACTTTTGGCTAGGAGGCAAGAGCTTTCCCTGGGGGGGGGGGAAGGGGGTTGTTCCAACGCTTGTGAAACATTAGCTTTGAGGTAAAGTAGTATTAAAAAAAATCTTTGGTTTTAACAAGCTTCTTAGTCATGATACTTGTGTGACTTGTGAACTACACTTTGAAAAGTTGAAATGCCATTAGTAAAATGTTTCAGAGGAACATGAAATTATGTCTTATAAGAAAGAATGAGTTTTGCATAACCATCATGTCTAGAAGGCTCCAACAGAATCCCTGAGCCTTTTTTCCAGTCTAACACTAAAATAGTAGGAAGAACCTCTAGTGTGTGTGTGTGTGTGTGTGTGTGTGTGTGAAATAATAAAGTATATAACCAAATTCTGCCCTCAACCCCAGGTTTCTGAAACCAGGTCCTGTCTAAGGAGGAGGGGTAGGGCATTCAGCTGGGTGTGCATTTAGAATTTTGAATAAACTGGACTGGACTTAGAGTAAACAGATTTGGATGCTCAAGGAAATATTATTTTCCACATCAAAAAAAGCAAAGGAAAATTTTGTTGAGGTGGTGGTTTAGTTGCTTGTTTTCAACCCTTTTACCGACATATGAGAAGAACCAGATAAGTGACTGGCTCCACACCGCTGAACAAGAGAATCACACATATTGGACTGGTGGTGTTTTGTTTTGTTTTGTTTTGTTTTCTTATACTCTTAGCAGAGCTAGTTTAAAGCAGCCACAGTAACAGGGCACTCACTTGCAAGCTTACCAGAGAAGTGCCTGTGCTTCCAGCCTGGGGAAGACAGAGAAGCCATAATGATTCCCTCAGTCACTAATGGCCATCTATCTTGTCAACAAAGGATTAGCCTTCTGTGTGGCTGCAGACACCACAATTAGCTTAGGCTAGTGGATGTTAGAAGAGGAGCCAACTGGGGTTCAGTCTAAGAAGAAATAACAACAAAAGTCATAATACCTACTGATTGCCACTTGCCTGGGCTGTTGAAGAAGGCTTTAAACATGGTGGAGAGGATGTTTGAATAACTTCTAAGAGCCCATCAGTCCCTTTTGGAGCTTGAAGGGAAGGAGTTTTTAGCATCTACCTGGCTCCCTGTCCTTGTACCTTCTGATCTACTTTAGTGGACTCCAACTCTACACAGCAATTCAGGCCTTCCTTGAGTTCCACCACTCATTCTGATATAACGTAGGGGCAATAGTTTAGTCCCATTAACTGAAATTCAGTATATGGGCCTTTGTATATAGCCTCTCTCTTTGATATACTTCTGTGCATAGCATGCTGGGAATTGAACCTGCAGCCTTAACTATACTAGGCAAGTGCTCTATCACTATTCCATATCTGCAGCCCATGGGATCCCGTGCAGTCAGAGGCTAAGGAAGAAACTCGGAGAGCCCATGAGCAGACAAGGAGACCTAAGACATATTAAGTGAATACAGGGTTGTGTTTATAAAAAGATAAGGAGAGAAGGAATATGTTTGGTGGAGGTGTACTCAGGTATGGAAGAAGGGGGTGCCTCCGTGGGCCCATGCTGAGGTACCCCTTCTCCCTGAGGGACCAGCCACACTATTCTATTCTATTCTATTCTATTCTATTCTATTCTATTCTATTCTAGTATAGAATAGAGTTTATTCAGGGCATGGGAGGGGAGTTGAGAAGGTATAGCGACAGAGAAAGGCAGAGGGAGGGAGGGAGGGAGGGAGAGAGAGAGAGAGAGAGAGAGAGAGAGAGAGAGAGAGAGAGAGAGACTGAGACTCCCAGCCATGAGCACGTGGATGGGGGGAGGGGAATGGGGAGAGAGGGACAAGAGGACAGAGGGAAAGCAGAAAGGCAAAGAGAGCAAGAGAGAGCAGAGTAGGCAGGAAGCCCCTTTTATAGTGAGTCAGGCACACCTGGCTGTTGCCAGGTAACTGTGGGGCGGAGCTTAGACAAAATGTTAACATACAGTTGTTCAATGGAGAGAGAAGACAGTGATGTTCTTGGCTCTAAAATGCACAAGTATGTGAGGCTCTGTCTGAGTGATCACAGAACAGTGACTAGGCGGGCCAACCCAAATCCTGAGCAGACAGAAAAGCATTGTGTCTCTAAGCGTAAACATTGCCACATAGTAATCTAATCGGGGGAACCACGAAATTCCTAATAGTTCACCGAAAATAGCTTCCAAATGTCCTCAGGGGTGCAGACAAATATTAGCAGGGTCAGGTGGCCACAGGATAGTGATTGTGACAGCTGCAAGCCTTCACGTTTACTTAGTGAAACAATTGGCTTTTAGACAGGCTCTCTCCAATCTGTTTTCAACTTTGCAGCAAGAGGGTTCTTTTCAAAACACAAGTCCGATCATGTCACCATCCTGCTTAAAACCTTTCAATAGCTTCCCACTGTTCTTGGGATAAAGACCAAAGCCTTAACAAGGAGCAGCATGACTCCCCCCACCCCCACCCCCCCGTGGGGGTTGAGAGTGGGGCTGGGGTCCCCTTTGCAGACTCTGCTAGGTCTGGAATGCACTCTACCACACAGCCTTTCCTGGTAGCTTTCCGCTCAAATTTGATCTTAAGAGGTAGACACATAAGTCCGCTTCCAGGACTGCCTTCTGCCGCTGCATCCCACCTGGCATCCTTTGAGGCTCACTTATTACGGGGTCTCCATTCCTTTCTCTTTAGGCACTTAACTCGGTTTATAATTACACATTCATCGTTGCCTCGAGGTGTTTACCTCTCTTCCCAAGACCCACCAACTCCTCAGCTCCTTTAGAGTGAGAGCTGTCTTTTGTTTACCGCCTTCCCCTAGGGCCTAGCTTTGTGCCCTACTCCCGGGAGGTCCTCTGCCTTTGAATGGCTGAAGGCAAGATTGTGCTTTCCCTCAGAAAAATCCCAATTCTGTAAGAGACGAAAGTGTTAACCAGGCACGAGGATAAAATTCTTAGCTCGATTTCCTCTGTTTCCGTGCAGTGATTTATTTTAAAACAGAACTCCGCGAGCTCTAATCTCCCTTCACATTAGATAGAAATCGGTTCATCAAAATAACCCTCTAACTGTACCAGGTATTCTCATTTATTCCCCATTTTCTCTGGAATGAATTTGAGTAGTCCTTTTCTTTTAGGGTTCATCTTCTTTTAGGAACTTATATGAAAATATTTTATTTTAGGTTAATTCAGTTGAGATTTCATATAAAGGCACCCTAAATTATAGACAGTGGCATTGCAGGTAAATGATTACACACACACACACACACACATATGTGATATATACATGTATATGCTATATCTATATCTATCTATCTATATCTATATATATCACTGTACGTGTGTCTATCAATCAATCTAAAAATATGTGTTTCCCTGACTTGAAGTAGAAAAAATTGGAAGGCATTATAGTGTGGAAGCTTCCGCCCCCAGACTCTCTCCCTCTCTAGCTAGCTGCTTGCTGCAGGATTTAGTGGAATACGCAGGCAGTCATGATTTCCTGATGAGAGCCTGAAGGACATGTACTTCCCTCCTAATGAAATACTCAAATAGTGAGTCATATTGCCAGAGGCTCTGTTCCCCAAGATTCCGTCTTGCTTATTTCTAATCCAAATTCTGTAAAGAGCACACCTCCAGATCTAACACTTTAGATCTTTGTGTGCAACTGGATTATACATTTCTTTTCCAGCTTCTCTCTCTCTCTCTCTCTCTCTCTCTCTCTCTCTCTCTCTCTCTCTCTCTCTCTCATCTTCTGCAGCAAAACTGACAACCACTAGGCAGAAGTGGTCAACTCTACAACCTGATGGCAAAAGAAACTCATTGTCATCGCCCACCTGACCTGTGGTCCCGAGTGTCCCTTTCATAAAGTCATTTGGACATGGATATTTAACCATTTGCTACATCATGCTGAGCCAGGGCCAAATAATCTATGAATAACTCCTACTATGCCTGTCTGAAAACAGTGAAATGGTACAGAAATCTCGTTATCCCCCCCCCATCGCTTTCTCTTCTTTAAAAAAAATGAGATTATAACTACAACATTTCTCCCTTTTTTCATCCCTTCAACCCCTCCCATGCATATCTCAATCTCTTCTTGCTCTCCTTAAAAATCATGATCTCCTTTTCACTAAGTGTTATTGTGTGTGTGTGTGTGCGTGTGTATGTGTGTGTATTCTAAATATAATCTGCTGAGTCTATATTTACTTGTATGTATGGTTATTTCTTATGAGTAAAAAAAAAATCTACTATTTCTACCCTTTCGAACAGACATCGTTTTCAGGTTCAGGGACAGAGAAAACAGTCTGGTCATAGTCTCCAACATTCCCTAGTTAGACTTCTTATCATCATTTCATAGCTGTGTTTCTTTCATAAGAAAAAGAAATGGGAGTGTGGGGTGGGGAGGATTCATAAATATCTATTTCCCCTCATAAAATTCTAGTTTTTCATCCCAGGAAATGACTATGTTCTCAGAGGGGTCCTAGCAGTGCCTCGCTCCTCTCCCCAAGTCTCTGAGCATCTGCGGTCTAGCTTAGCGTGAGGAGGCTGACTGCTCTCATCCCCCTGTACCCCTGTCTTACCCGGAGCTCTGTCTCTGGCAGTAGCCTGGCCCAGAGGCAGTGTTCCACAGGGATGTTCTTCATCACAAGACAGTCACTGTCATTTAGCTGCCTGTGCCCAAACATTGTGGCCCTAAGACCCAGCCTTGTTCTGAGTTTTCCCAGAGTTCCTTTTCACAGTTCTAGCTATCACCTATTTCCAGTGAATCCCCAAAGACTCTGCCTTAGTTAGTTTTTCTTCAGTGACTCAACACCGAAAATTTATCATTCTGTTGAGTGTTTCTGAAAGGGTCTTGCTAGCACATCTGGTCCTTTCCCCGTTCCTGCGAGTCACCTTTCCTCTCAGACTCTAAATCTTACTCTTTGACACAATCTCTGCATCCTGTCAGTTTCTAAAGTCATCTCTATATTCTAATTCGAGTACACGGTGCTTCCCCATCCACTGACGTCATTGGGGCTCCAGACCATCTCACAGTGTATCTGGTTTTGGGTCATTAGTGTCTCTCTGGCTTCCCAATAAAGCCTTCCTTCCCCACTTCAAAGGGCAAAATATTCATTTCCTCTTGGGAAAGCATCATTACAAACAAACAAACAAACAAACTACCTCCAAGTCTCTTATCTAGGTATAATAACAGAACACTTGAAAAATTGGTAGAGAATTCACATTAAAAAGGATATATTTTGTTTGAATATGCTCTCTACAAAACTCGGATATTTTCGATGTGATTGGATTTAAAGGTTTGGAAGGGAGGAGTGGTGGGGTTAAACAGAGGGTTAAGTCATGAGGGCTTCTCAGCGGATGATTGAAATTAGGGTTTTTCTTGCATTGATCTGCTTCCTACAATGTGATCACAATGCATGTATTCCCTCATCAGAGCAAGAATACTTGATCTTGAAGTCCCTAGCCTCTAAAATATGAGAAATACGTTTCCGTTCTTCAGAAATGACTCACCCTGTGAAACACTGTAACATGGACTAATGTCAGGTGCATCTTATCTAGAAGCACAAGGCAAAGAATACTCTGTCCCCAAGTAAAGACAGGGAGAAGAAAAGTGGTCAAATCTTTTTTTTTTTTAAATATAGATATGTTTTGAGTATTATGTGTTAAATGAACTGGTAAGTGTTAAGTGTTCTAGCAGATATGTAGTTTAATCTTAGTTATTATTTAATTAAATGTCTCTTATCCCCCTCCAGTAGATTTAAGTCCCATGACGGCAGGGCCCGATCTGTTTTGCTCAGTCAATATGTGGAAGAGACAATTCCTTGATGAAGTTTTGTTCTTTCCAATGTAAAGCTGTCTGCAGTATTCTCACAGCCTCTGCCACGGCCACACAGACCTCCTGGATATCTTGTCACCTAGCTTCCTGCTGCCATTCTGCCTTCAGTCTTTCTCTTACACCCTCCTACAACTGAACACTATGCTCAACAGCTGTCCTCTTGCCATCACCCATGAAGAACAGATTATGTTGTCTGATATTTGAGTTACCCACTTTTCAATACTTATCACATCTCTCCCATGGGCTAATAAGTACCTCAGTGCTCAGTACTATTTTTATATTAATTTTTTTAGGTTATCATATAATAATGGCTTTTATTATACATATGTTAGCTATACAATAGCTAAAAATGCATGGCGCATATAGTGAGTGTTGTGTTTTATAAAAAGAAAAAGAAGCCAGGTTTGGTAGAAGGGTGGTATGGTGTGTACTAGCCATACAATGGTATAGTTTAGAATAGAGTTTATTTAAGGCATTGGGAGGGGAGTTGAGGAGAGAAAGAAAGGGGGGAGAGGGAGAGAGGGAAAGAGGAAGAGAAAGAGAGAGGGAGGAGAAGGAGGAAGAGGAGGAGGAGGAGGAGGAGAAGGAGAAGGAGAAGGAGGAGAAGGAGAAGAAGAAGAAGAAGAAGAAGAAGAAGAAGAAGAAGAAGAAGAAGAAGAAGAAGAAGAAGAAGAAGAAGAAGAAGAAGAAGGAATAGAGGCTGACCATGAGCACGTGGAGTGGGGGTGGGGGAGAGAGGGGGAAGAGGGTAAGAGAGCAAGAGAAGAAGGAAGAAGAGAAGAGAGTGAGAAGGGGGCAAGCAGTCCCTTTTATAATGAGTCAGGCACACCTGGCTATTGCCAGGTAACTGTGGGGTGGAGCCTAGAAGAAATGTAAGTGCTTGTTCAACTAGCAAGCTTCTCTATCTATGTCTCTCAGGTGTGTGTGTGTGTGTGTGTGTGTGTGTGTGTGTGTGTGTGTGCGTTAGAGAGAGAAAGAGAGAGAGAGAGAGATTGTATTCTCTGTAAGAGATGTCTTAAGGGCTGAGAGATGCGTGGAAGCCCTAAGGATGTACAAAGCACAGAAACATTTTTGTGATTCTTCTCATACTCAGATCATTTTGACGAGTCAGTCCAAACAATGTTGCTTGAGTGATTATTATATGCAAGGGACACTTTTAGGCAATTGGGGTATCTCCAAAAATAAGAAAGATCTTTCTTTTCCTGAGACTTACTACTATATAGCAGAAGAAAAATCTAGACTCATCAATACTATAAATATGAAGTCAAAAAACTTTGTGGATTGTATAGGAGAAAAGAGGAACAAAATCCTGGAGTTGCAGGTCAGTGGAAGGGCATGTGCTTGGTGTTTGTGAGACCCTGGGTTCAATCACTTATCCTTAGCAAGGGAAGCAAAGCATGAGTAAGTATTTGGTAAAATTAAAGTCTCCAAATCTAGCCTAGTTGTTGGGACCAAAATGCAAGTTGTCAACCTAGGGTGATGATCCAGGTAAGAAACGATCAAGAACAATGCTGGAGGTATACCTGGGGGCAACTGGCAAGGGCGCTGGAAGTGACACATTCAGTGATAAAAGTAAGAGTTTGTAGTCACGGCACAATAATCTTAAACTTTTGACTGTGCTGATTGAAGTGAATATAATTATTTTTATTCAAATGGTAATAATTAGGCAGTACTTTCTGAAAGCTGTCATGGAGTAGACATTGAACTTAGCTTCTCTTAAATTTCACTATTAGTGTTTATAGATATGCACAAGGCGTGACTTATTATAACCTTCAGTTTGGGGATAGAGAACCACAGAGACTTCATGTATATTGTATGAGGGAGCACAAATGGCAGATGATGCTGTGGTGATTAGGAGACTCAACCTAATGCTGGTAAGAGGCTTGGGGATCAACCAATGGAAAGCTAAGTCCTGAGTCTCCATATGTAAGGAATCACCAAGGTGACCGTATAGATGAATGCATCTAAAGTATTGTTTGTATATTGTTTCTGTCAGAGGATAAAGAATATAGGAACTATTAAATGCCCAGAGGCAAAGGCACTCACTATGGTAACACTAAAGACATAAAGCAAACCCATAATGATCCATCCATTAACTCTACCATCCGGGCTGAATGTCTCTTATCCACATACATCCTGAAGATTTGGTGTTGACCAATGAGAATATTTTAATTTTTATCAAATGTCCAGTTATGCTAATATATTTCAGTTAGTTTCATTTAAACCTTGTCTTAGTTAGTTAGGGTTTTCCTGCTGTGAACAGACACCACGACCAAGGCAAGTCTTATAAAGGACATTTAGTTGGGGCTGGCTTACAGATTCAGAGATACAGTACAGTTTTATCAAGGCAGAAACATGACAGCGCCCAGGTAGGCATGGTGCAGGCTGAGCTGAGAGTTCTACATCTTCATCTGAAGGCTGTTAGCAGAATGCTGCTTCCAGGCAGCTAGGAGGAAGGTCTTAAAGCCCACAACCACAGTGACACACCTACTCTACCAAGGCCACACCTACTAATGGGTTACATCTGCATCTTCTAATAGTGCCACTCCCTGGGCTGAGCATATACAAATATTAACAAACCTCTACACTGTAGTTGTGACTAACCAAAGCTACCTCTGGAATTTCTCCAGACACTCATCGTCCTCTGAATACCATAAGCATTTTCATTTTTGTCTGGCTTTCTAATTTCCCAATATGTCTCCTTTCGAAGTTACCTTTATCCGTATGTGGAAATCGTCTTATTGCATTCATGTTTCTGCTGATCCGGAGGATTTTCAGTTGCTTGCCAATTGTCTGTCTAGGGGTCATCTCTAAGTTGTATGTGATAATTACATGCCAGGAAATGTTAACTGCTGAAAACATTCCCTAGTGGTCTTCTAAGTCAAAGACGGCTCCTATTGCATATCTGAATGGAGATACTTTTCAGTGACCTATGTTAACTGAGATCAAAAGATAAGTTTTTGTTTTTTTGTTGTTTTTGTTTTTAAAGATTTCAATTTTAAGCTCCCAAAAGTATTTCTCATTTGATCATATACACAAAATATTGCTAAATATCACTTGGTAAATATTATCGTCACATGTGAAACTTTTCCTCCTGAGCTTACTTGACTGGCTTTGAAGAAGTTGAGGTTGATGTGTCTCTTGGAGACTGGAGTCATATCTTCTATGTTTCTCAGATTTCTAACTTTTATGTTAAAGCCCTGTGCTTATTGATATGTTCAGTGAAAAGAGCAGACGTGAACAGAGCCCTGTGCTTATTGATATGTTCAGTGAAAAGAGCAGACGTGAACAGAGCCAAAAGATTGGCCTCTTGCGGGTGCACACAAATGCTTTGGTGCACTCTCCATGCTGCATCTGAAGCGTGGAGCACAGTCTGTTGAAAATGCCATGACAGAATTCAGAAAGAGGAAGGATGGGGGGAGGGTATAGGGACTTTCGGGATAGCATTAGAAATGTATATAAAGAAAATAATAAAGAAAAAAAAAAGAAGGAGGAAGGAGCAGGAACTATATAGCCAACCAGAGAATTTTCTTTTCCTAAGTGGGAGCTATTGATTGTTGGCCTTTCATGAAATACATGCTTTAAGGCAGCTCCCAGTAAGTTCTGTGCATTTTTATTTGTGACAAATGATAGATTTGTAAAAATACTAATCTAAAATCTAGAAATATTTATTAGGTATATATGTACTAGTGTCAGAAATATTAAATCCAAAGGAAAATCATTCATTATGCAATATGGAAAAAGAACAACTCAATAAACAATAGTCATCTGTATTCGAATGAATTACTGATTCATGTTGGGCTTTCTCTCCCTACTATTCATTAAGAATTCATTAATTTCTTAGAAGGAAACCTACTATACAGTGACTCTATATCAATATTTAATGTAATACTGCCTAGAGCACAGGATTGACTTTCTTTTTGTGAAAAGGGAAAAGGAAATTAAGATTGTGTCCTATTTTCTAATGGCGGAACCTTCAGATAAATTACAATTTTGTTGTTCTTTACATTGTAGAAGTGATAATGATAAGGCTCTTTATGTTCACTGAGATGTTCTTGCTTGCTTCATTTTGCCAGGCTGAAAAGTAGCATTTAATGTTATCGACCGTCTAGCAAATAGTGGGATGCCTTACACTACTGTGTTTATGTGGCTTGGCTCCTTGTGCTTAAAAGAGAGAGTGGTTCATTGGCCTTGCCTTTGGCTTCCTAAAATATCCATGTCCTTTACACCTACTCTATTCTTGTGTGTGTGTGTGCATGTGTGTGTGTAGAGAGAGAGAGAGAGAGAGAAACATATAGAGATCTATTTATATATCTATATGACATGCCTCTCTCTATATCTATCTATCTATCTATCTATCTATCTATCTATCTATCTATCTATTTATCCTGATTGATATTTGCTTTCATTTTTATACTTAGGAAATTCAAGGAAATCATAATCAAGCATAATCATTTCCTAACAGTTGATAATACTCTTGCTTTTTCATATTGTCTGCCTATCTTTTTTTGCAGTCTGAGATTGATGACTCTGTTGTTGTCAGAAACACATTGTCTTTGACTTAAATTTAAACTTACCTACCACAAGAACCAGGCCACTCGGTAATATGAAAAGATAGACAGGATAGACAGATAATATCTATCATGTGGTGGTTTGAATAGGTATGGCCCCCATAGACTCATGTGTTTAAATGCTTGGTCCACAGGAGTAACACTATAAGGAGGCGTGGACTTGTTAGAGTGGGCGTGGCCTTTTTGGAGGAAGTACATCATTGTGAGGGCAGGATTTAAGGTCATATAAGCTCAAGCTTTGCCCAGTGTGGAACTCCTGCTGGCTGTCTTTACACCAAGATGTAGAACTCTCTGTTTCTCCAGCAACATGTATGTCTGCACACTGCCATGCTTCCCACCATGATGATAATGGACTAAACTGTAAGCCAGGCCCAATTAACTGTTTCCTTTATAAGAGTTGTCTTGGTCATGGTATCTCTTTACAGCAATGGAAAACCTAAGACAATACCCAAACTGAGGTATAATATGCCAATAAGTGTACATATTAGTAGTTCAAGCCAAACTTGTGTTATATTATATTAATTAGCATGATCAAAGAGGAGAGTAGGTCATGCTATCATTGCTACTGGCTTTCCTTCTGACATGTCCGACTTTTTAAAGACACAAAAAACTGATCTTATCAGTAATATGGGAAATGCTTGCCTATAGACATTGAGTTTGGCCTTAAATTATTGCAGATCAATTCTAATGTAAATTTCCCAATGCTTCTTTCTTCAAAGCATCCTGTTTCATTTATAAGGTTCTCACATGGTGAGTTACAATGTTTCCATGGACTTACATGTCAGATGGAGCAGATGAAATTAAATGTCTGAGAAGGTGCATTGGTGACAAGTCAAAAAGACCACTGAGTACATTTAGAGAATGAAACCATTTCTGAAAGATCACGTTCAGGCCTGGGTTTCCTAGATTCTAACAGTTATATACAAAAGCCAAAAGACTGTTCTTGTCTGTTTGTGTTTCAGTCCTAGCATCTCCTATTGCTTTAGAACCACTGTATTCTGGAATGAGCAGTACTATTAGCATCCAAGTAAATTAGGACCAAGCAATCACTTTTATGTTACAGAGCAGCTCACCACAGAATATAGACTTCCTTACCTCATGTTTATAGGCATGTAGGCTTCTTATGCCCAGTGCTCTATGGCAACTGGTTTGGAATCAGTTGGCTGACCACAGAATGGAAAATATACAGTAATCCTTACAGAGAGAAATTTCTAGCAATATAGTGCTTATGCAAATATATTTTCAAATTCACCATAATCGACATTTTACGTGTGAATATATACTAATTGGTTATATAATTGATGTGATTTTCTTGAGTGAAAGATGAAAATATGTTGAGAAGATAGTTTAGAGCCTCTGCTGAGAGCTGAACATTGTTATTGAACATACATGTGGCTATTCGTTCTTCTTTCAGTTGTGCCTCCATTCTTGAGGCATTTTTAGTTCATGAGCTTTTGAAGAATTATTTATTTTATGTATATGAGTACACACCAGAAGAAGGCATCGGATCCCACTAAAGATGGTTGTGAGCCACCATGTGGTTGCTGGGAATTGAACTCAGGCCCTCTGGAAGAACAGGCAATGCCCTTAACCATTGAGCCATCTCTCCAGCCCTCATGAACTTTTGAATGGAGCAATGTTCAACACTTGATTTAAAGCTGGATATGTGACCCGGTGCTGGTTACTCAGAACATTCCATTTCCCTGCAATTGCTTTAGGGTTGGGCTTATGATCTACTAAAAGACAATGACATTAAGTCTAGGCTGTAAGATGAACTGTTTCAGAAAATAGCTGTCTAGTTACAGGTAGCTATCTTGACTCAATGAGTACAGAGTCAGAGAGATTACTGAATAAGAACAAAGCCCAACAGAGGGCGGGGAAACAGGCAGAGGGGAGAAGAAGTGTTCTGATAGCACAGAACATACACTTGGGTGAAATTATGGAATATTTTTTTACTTAATCTAGTTTAAGTTGAAACTCATTTGAAACTGAAGTAGATGTGAACGAGACGGGTGTTTACTGATGGGATGGGTCAAGGAATGGCTACCTAACACAATGTGTTAGCCTTCTAACAAAACACTTGACCTGACAGTGTTTTTCATGAAATCCTTGTGAATAACAGGGGGAAATGAGAAATGGATGCACACACAGTCAGGTGACTTCATCAATAATGGAAGAGTCAAGTCCAAGAATGCTAATTTCATGTCAACCAGAAAGCAATTCTATAGCGGTGTGCCTCAGGGTTCTCCCTGGCCCTGTCCTTTCTGACATATGTATCAAAGGTTTAGGTGAGCACACTGAGGGTATTGCTATCAAATTCTACAAACAGCCAGATGATTGGCGCACTGGAGAGCATGCTGGGTAACAGAGACCCAATTCTAAATCTCACCATAAGACAGAGCACTCGAATAGAATTTTCAGAACTAACATTAAAATCTTTGAATTGGATCCAAAAGCAATTATACAAATAACTGGGCAACTTAGCTGGGAATTTAGTTAAGTACGATTTCAAAATGGGCCGGCAATGTTTTACAGCTGCTTAAATAATTAAATAAGTAGAACCACATTACACTGCATAAGTAGGACAGGATAGGTGCAGGAAGATGTCACCAACGCATCATGGGGCAAAAATGCTAGAGTAGAGGGCACCGAGCCAAAGGGACAAAGGCTTTCAAATCTTCCTACCTTAATATCTAATGATATAGTCCCGACTTGCCAAAGCGCATAGACAGAAAGCTTAAACAGTACCAGTTGGAGTCATCACAACCTCTCCTGCTCCCACCTGCTGTTTAGATATTGGGGTCCCCCCTCCCAGAGAAGAGTTGTTTCTATCTGGGAGACGACTTAAATTGTGCTACAGATAAAATTCTGAGGAGGCAAGGAAGATGAGACAGGTAGGAAAGGTAGAAGAAGACAGAGGATGTCTTAGGGTTTTTCCAGGAAGCTTGCAAGTGTTTTAAGACAAAGGGCTCCAGAGTGCTTCCAAGATGTAAAAGAACGGGAAGAAGGAAACAAAGACTTTGATTTTGTCATAGCAATTACTCAAGCATAAACACGTATTCATCCCACTTCGAAATATGTGTTTGTCATAAGTACCCAACTTTCCATGAAATTAATCCCTGGATTTGTTTTGTCAAAGACATTTTATGTATTTTCCTTTCCAGCCAGGCTCTGTGCTTACCTCTTCCCCAGCACCACAGGTAAATAAAGCTTTATGGGGAAACTATCATATTCTTAACAGAGAGAGCATAGGGCCTCATAGCTATGGTATGATTGGGTCTGGAATTAGAAAATCTTCATCTATTACAACGTTACTGGGAGAACATGTTGCCAAAGAGAGTGACACAAATTTTATCATTTTAAAAAGTTGCCATTTTACGTATTCTATATATTGATTTGCATAAAGCATAAGAGAAACCTAAAGAGCCATACAAGCCAGACTGAGTCCCAGCACTGAGGGGACTCTCAACCCTCACCAAGATGCTGTGTGCCATCCACTGGCAAAAGTAAAATTAGTTTACTTCAACGGAATCTCACCGGGCACATTAACTGCCCTCAGGGCAGGCCTCAAGCCTACCACAAACTAACTCAGTGGTATTTTTGTAGACTCTTTGTCTAATTTTGCTTCATTTGGACACTTTATCTTGTCTACCTGGCATGTTGAGCATTTATTTTGATTTCCGTTTTTGAGTTTTTGTTGCGGTTGGCTGGTTATGTGATTCTTGGTTTGTTTGTGGGATTTTCTTGTTTGTTTCTAAAAAGAGGCAGAGAAGAACATATTGTTGGGTGGATAAGGAGGTAGGGAGGGTCTGGGAAGAGTTATGGGAGAGAGGAAAACATCATCAAAATATATCGTATGAAAAAAAAATTGATTAAAAGAAAAGGACCGGCCAGGCGGTGGTGGCACATGCCTTTAATCCCAGCACTTGGGAGGCAGAGGCAGGTGGATTTTTGAGTTCGAGGCTCGCCTGGTCTGGAGTGAGTTCCAGGACAGCCAGGGCTATACAGAGAAACCCTGTCTCGAAAAACCAAAGAGAAAAAAAAAGACAGAAAAAGAAAGAAAGAAAGAAAGAAAGAAAGAAAGAAAGAAAGAAAGAAAGAAAGAAAGAAAGAAAGGAAGGAAGGAAGGAAGGAAGGAAGGAAGGAAGGAAGGAAGGAAGAAAAGGACTGTCTGCAGGTTGACCTTCAAGTTGGATTCTATTTTTAATAAAATATCCCAGAAGTGTCATTTTAAGATCAACTGATTCTAAAATTTACAGGTAATATCAAGGCCTATGTCACACCAAGACGATTTAAAAAAAAAGAAAGAAAACTGGAAATGCCCTCCATCCTAAGAAACAAACGGTGGCATTGAAAATAACAGTGACAAAGGACAACTAGAAAGTAAAGTCACATCGTGATGCACTGTAGAGTTGCTTTAAAATTCGAGAACTTCAAGAGAGAAAAGAGTGTGTCTTAAAAACAGACCTCCTTGGATTTCCAGGACTGAAAGCTGCCTCTGTGTGCCCCAGTTAAGGAGAAGACTCTCAGTGTTAGAAAGACTGTACTATCCAGAAGAGAGAAAGGTACGACCTTTGGTGACTCACAAGGGCACGAGGGAAGACAGCAGCAAAGTGAGAGGAAAGGCATATGGCGCTGGAGAACAAGCCAAGCCTAACACCACTCTAGCTACATCACACCCCAGCAGGGGAAAGGGACAAAAGGTAAGCCAGGTGACAGGAGTCGGGCAGTCCTATCCTCAAATAGGCCCACAGTCCTCACGTGCCTCAAATCTAGCTTAGCCTTTGGTGACCTGGTCACTCCTCCTGTAAACTGGTCAGCAATGGAGAGGAATCCCATTTTGTCAGTCTGACAACTCAGGGCAGAATCGGAGTGCCAATTTAAGAGACAACCTACTGCTTAAAACTGTGCCTCCCAGGCAGGTCGTGGCGGCACCTGCTTTTAATCTCAGTACTCTGGAGGCAGAGGCAGATGAATCTCTGCACTTGGATGGCAGAGGCTGGAGGATTTCTAAGAGTTCGAGCCCAGCCTGGTCTACAAAGTGAGTCCAGGACAGCCAGGGCTACACAGAGAAGCCCTGTCTAGGAAAACCAAGAGGCAAATCAACCAACTAATCAGCGTCCCCCCCCAAAAAAAAATTCCTCCCCAGGGACTATAGAACAGAGAACAAGAAGGTTTAGTGAAGCCTGAACTTAATGGGTCGCATCTTCTGGGCCAGCCCTAGGAAGAATTCGTGCACAGTTAGGGATGGAGCAGACATATGCTGAAAAGAACAGGCTGTGAGAAGCTTGGCTCAGGCAGTTCACTGAGAAAAGTTACCCTACCAGTTGGCACCAAGAATAGTTCTTACCGACTGATAGCCTGGAGCCTGTGGTCAGGTGTGGATCTTCACCTGAATCTACCTGCGTCCCCTTCATTGCTACAGAGTCCTGGGACTCCGAAGTGCATCCTCCCACAGGATGAATTACATGGGGGATCTGAGAGCACAAGGACATGTCTTCTGCCATCTGTATCTTAGTGGTGAGCTTCCTTACCACACTCCCTTCAAACACAGTTTAAAAGATGATCTTAGCTAGAACAGTAGCCACCCTGGGGGTACAGTTTGGGAAGTCTTAGGAGGGTGGGAGAATCTGCTTTGTCCCCAGACAGCAAAGCTAAGCGTGACCAACAGAGGCCTCTGGTAAGCAAAGAAGGGAAGCTACTGGAGTGAATATACGTCCAATAGAGATTCAACACCAGCATACACCACAGGAAGAAACTGACAGTTCCTTTAGCCCCTCTCTGCACACTGCACACCTGCTGCCAGTCTCTGATTTCTGAGAACTCCGGAGGAGGTTGCTTTGCACTCTATCTGTAATTTTTG
Organism: Mus caroli; assembly: GCF_978045245.1. Lineage (NCBI taxonomy): Eukaryota > Metazoa > Chordata > Mammalia > Rodentia > Muridae > Mus > Mus caroli. The sequence continues at coordinate 31,989,414 of NW_028227273.1, forward strand.
TTCTTTGCGATCCTTTTTTTCCTTTTAACTACACTTTTAGCAATATTTGTACCTTATCATATTTTAGAAAATTTGTATTAATTCCAATTCATAGTTATCATATTTGTCTATACTTCTATTACATGATTGGGCATTTCTCCCTTTCAATTTTTCTTCTCTATTCCCCACTCACTTTTCTTTCTTATACTTTTAGTAGATTCTTTTCCCTTAATTTTTTAAATTTTATTTTGCTTATTAATTTGTTTATTTATTTATTTTTGTTCTTTGAGAATCCATATGAAGTATATTCACACACATTCCCTAGTCCCCCCTCTAACTGTTCCTAGTATGCTTGCTAACATTTTTCTTTCCCTTCTAAGACTTTATATCCTCTTCCTCTTCTTCTCATAACCCACTAAGTGCAATCAGTGTTGCTGAGGTGTGGGTGGAAACCACCACCGGTTGAGAGTGGCCCAGATTCTGGGCTAGATCTAGCCCCTACCTTGGGTCCACAGCTTCTGTGGAAGCCACTGGGCATTATAGATCTCCCCATGTACCTTTGCGTCCTGTTAGGAGTACTTTGACTTTATCTTAAACTTTAAACATTGAAAATAAACAGCAATAACAACCTCATATCTTTGTTTCTTATTTCCTTTTTAAAAAATTTATCCAAGTTGTGTTTTTTTTTAACTCAATTTTCCTTACTGAGATAGTATGGTCTGGATCACAACTTGAAGGTCAGAATTTCAATCCATCCACATCACTCTATACCACGTGGCCAGGGTTGAAGTTCCTGGTTCAGAACAGGGGTTCCTGATGTGTGCCCCTCAGATGAGCAGTGTCTACACTGCGTAGGACTGTTAACTATGCACTACTCTGTCCTGTACAGAATAGCTTGAGAAGTGCCACCTTTCCACACAAGGAAATTGTATCCGAATCCTCCCAATATCTGTAAAGTTCTCTGGGCCATAAGCATCTGTGGAGAACATGGTCCAGGTATAGAAACATCTTCATATTTAGCACCATGTGGGACAGAAGAGAGTGAAGCAGTTGGCTCCACTTAATAGAAAGAAGCCAGGTAAAATGCTGAGGTTTCTATAGACCAAGACTTCTATAGACAAGAGTCAGAATTACGGTGTGTACCCTATACACTCTGTAACTCCTTTAGTGCCTCCTCTGCAACTTCATTCCCTTAACCTTAGTCTTTTGAACCAGCCTTTCCTTAGATTTAACCAACCAATGATTCTTTCCCTGAATGTGACCATTTAAAGACTGGAGCATCTGTGACATTTTAGAGAACATATTGTATAGAATTCACTTTCTAAGAATTTAGGATGAAAAAAAAATCAGATTTATAGATATGTTGAATAATATAAAAAAATTTTTTTTCCTCCCCAGCAGCCCACAATAGTTAATCAGTGACCAAGCGTTAGCTGTAGACTCAGTAGAGCTTGTTTCTGTAGAACATCTGGGGGCATATACCTTGTTTCTGTAGAACATCTGGGGCATATACCTTGTTTCTGTAGAACATCTAGAGCATATACCTTGTTTCTGTAGAACATCTGGGGCATATACCTTGTTTCTGTAGAACATCTGGGGACACATACCTTAGCCACAGGGTTCTAAGATGAGGCATCATGACATGACTGTGTTATTTGTCCTATGTTAAGAACTTTGATACAACCATATTATTAGTAATTAATTCTACCACCTGTTCCAACACTAGTTATTTCCAAACTACCTTTACTGATGAAAGACCCAGAAACTAGTTTCCTTGTGGGGACAACACTCTTACAGGCTCACTAACAGGAAGGTGACACCACAATGGTTATTGAGAGAGAGCATTGGCGAGATTTCCACTTGAATAAAGAGATGAGCTGCAAAGCCAAGATTTATTTTCTTGAAGTTATGAATCAAGTTTGGTTTGCAAGGCCCCGCAGCATCAAAGAATCAGAATATAGTTTGGTACCTTTATTTACCTCCCAGTCTCTTCTAAGGGAGAACACTTTGTGCTCCATCTCCTTTCTCAAAGGGCTTTGCTGTGGCTCCCCATCACCATGGTGACATTCAGACATCCCTCCAGAGACCTGAGCACATAAGTCCGAGTGGGAGCTCATTAACCATGCAGAACCAGAGGAGCGATACACGGTTGTACAGATAAGTAGTTGGAAGTCAGAGAAGGGAGGGAAAAATAGCTATAAGGCCCTTTTAGGAGGGCTTTGGAGGACAATGAAGTAAGCTCAGAAAAGAGTGAGGTTGGAGATAAGGTCAGAGAATTCAGTGTGAAGGAAAGCTGGAGCGCTCTGACAGGCATCTCCATAAATGTATGGGGTAATCTGTTAAAGACATAAAAAACAAAACAAAACAACAAACAAACAAACAAATCCCGAGGCTAGGGAGATGGCTCAGAGGTTAAGAGCACCGGCTGCTCTTCCAGAGGACCTGAGTTCAATTCCCAGCACCCATCTGGCTTGTCTATAACTCCAGTACCAGGGGATCTGACACCCTCCAACAGACACACATGCAGGGGAAACACCAATGCACATGAAATAAAAATAAATAAATAAATAATAACAATAACAACAAAAACCAAACAAAAATACACCTCAGTGAGGTAGACTTTCTACCTCAGAGACTCTGGAAAAATCTCTTTAAATATGCTGCTCTGCTTGCCTCTAGGACTTGTCCAGTCTGGAAAATCCATCTCTACTCATGTCCATGGAGTCCTCTATCCAAGTAACATTTTTAGAAATCGCACAAAAGTGCCTGATCCATTATCTTCTACTCATAACATACCAATAATCTCCCAAAGCAGATAATTATGTCATTATTTGCAATGTGATCTCCGAATTGAACAGGTGCAGTTGGAAGGGGGGGACAGACTTGTGTGACAGCCACAGATCTGCTCAGGGATCAACATTAAAGGAAAAAAAATGCCTTATTCTTCATAAACATCACCACCTGCAGACAATCAGAAAGATGTACCTGATAGCAGATATTATGCAGTCTCTCCTCTGATACCTAAATTATTTCTTCTGAAATAAAAAAAAAACATTGAAAAACAATTTTTTCCATATATGATTATTCTAAACACAATGTATCTTTTCTATTAGTATTAAATGGAATTTCTATGTATATTTATTTTTATGCTAGACTAAATAAAAAAAAAAAACACTGCCCTATACTCATTTTAGAGTCTCAGTAGAAATACCCAGGAGTTACATTTTAAGATTAGTAATAAAATTGATTCTAAAAATGAGAAATGATGATTGAAACCTGCGAAATTTAAACCATTAGTGTTATAGTGGTGAGTACGATACTCTATAACTCTCAAATATGGGCTTTTTCTGTTTCTTTTCTGTGGAGGGAAGCCTTGGCCCAGGACTCAAAAAACAGTCCTAAGTGCCAGTGATGATCTTAAAAAGCAATTGCTTAAGCCGGGCGTGGTGGCGCACGCCTTTAATCCCAGCACTCGGGAGGCAGAGGCAGGTGGATTTCTGAGTTCGAGGCCCGCCTGGTCTACAGAGTGAGTTCCAGGACAGCCAGAGCTATACAGAGAAACCCAGTCTCGAAAAAAAACAACAACAACAACAACAACAAAAAAAGCAATTGCTTAAAACCACTTAGGAGTGCCGAGGATCATGGTGACCTCAAGACTAACCTGGGCTCCAGAGTTAGTTCCAGGAAAGCCTGGGCTACATAGTCAGACCTTATCTAAAACATGTCTCTCGGTTTTCATGTGCAGTTTAGTAGGCTGTGGGGGGGAAATTCTGAATGTGGATTTGAAAATTGATTTGTTTGCTGTATCTACTTTAAAAATTTTAAATACATTTTAGTTTACATATTATATATTTGTATATTAACAAATTTGGTTTATTTTATGCTTATTTGTGTGTGTGTGTGTGTTGGCTAATATTTTGTTCTTATGAAACACAAACTATAATTATTTATAAGGAGGGAAACTTGGGCTGGAGAGATGGCTCAGCGGTTAAGGACACTGGCTGCTCTTCCAGGGGTCCTGAGTTCAATTCCCAGCAACCACATGGTGGCTCACAACCATCTGTAATGGAATCTGATGCCCTCTTCTGGTGTGTCTGAACAAAGTGACTGTGTACTCCTACATAAAAATAAATAAATCTTTTAAAAAAAATAAGGAGGGAAATTCAATTGAGAAAATGCCACCATAAGATCCAGCTGTAAGGCATTTCCTTAATAGGGTTTGGTGGTGGCAGACCTAGCTCATTTGTGGGTGGTGCCCTCCCTGAGCTGGTGGTCCTGGGTTCTATAAGAAACCAGACTGAGCAAACCATGGTAGCAAGCCAGTAAGCAGCATCCTTTCACGGTAGCCTCTGCCTCAGCTCCTGCCTCTAGGTTCCTGCCCTGGGTGAGTTCTTGTTCTGCCTTCTTTCAGTGATGAACAGGGACATGGAAGTGTAAGCCAAATAAACACTTTCCACAACAACTTGCTTTTTGGCCATGGTGCAAACTCTAACTAAGACAATATATAAGTTTTAAGTTCAGAGAAAAAGTGAGTGGAAACTACAGTGTTCATGTACTGCTTACCCCTATATACATCCAACCTGCTCTAATATTGAGATCCTGACCACAAAGACACAGCTTCTATTGTCAATGAACTTATGTTGACACACATTATCATTCCAAGTCCATTAGTTGCAGAAGGGCTCACTCTTGATGTTATACATTGTATGATTTTGGGCAAATGTAGAAGTATATTTACCCTTCAATATTTTACTGAAATGAATAGCCTTGCTACCTGCTACAGTTTGGATACAATTTAAGTATTTCCCCCAAATGTTTCCACGTTGAGGGTTAGCCTTCAGGATGGCAACATAGGAGGCCATGGAAAGCTTCTTTTGTGGGGGCAGTGTAACGTTTTTAGGACATCAAGAAGCAGTTGTTCTCAAGGGGATTAGTTCTCATGGGACCCTGGTTAGTTTTTTGCAAGAAGAACAGGATAGGCTGTGCTACCATGCAAGAGTCTTCCCTACAATGATATCTTCTTCTGTGTGTGGACGTGGCCAAGAAGAGCATCACAGAGGTTGAATCAAGAAGTCTGCCCAGTTTCGACTTTAAGCATCCAAAACTGTAGGCTAAATGAACGTTTTTATTTACTTCATATCCAGAGTCAGGTATTTTGTAATACATTGGAGATGGATGGATACACTATCGGAATAATCCCCTGCAATCTACTTTTCGGCTCACCCTCCTCCTGCCAATCAATCCACGGCAACACTGATCTTCGTCCAGTCGGCTTGCCACACTTTGGAAGCATGTGCTGTGTAGGCTTTTCAAGAGTAGCTGCTTTGCCTCAGTAATATGTATTTGTATTTCCTTTATGTCTTTTTTTTTTTTTTTTTTTTTTTGGTTTTTCCAGACAGGGTTTCTCTGTATAGCCCTGGATGTCCTGGAACTCACTCTGTAGACCAGGCTGGCCTCGAACTCAGAAATCTGCCTGCCTCTGCCTCCTGAGTGCTGGGATTAAAGGTGTGCGCCACCACGCCCGGCAGATCTTCACTTTTTACCACCCAACAATGTCTCATAGTCTAGATACATCACAGTTTATCTATTAATCCACTAGAGAACAGTTTGGTTGTTTCTAGTATTGGGCAATTATGAATAAACATTCATGTGCAGCTTTTTGTCTGGACATAAGTTTTCAGTTAATTTGGGTAAGCATGAAGGGGCACAATTGTTGAATCATATGGTAAGAGTGGTTTAGATATTTTAGAAACTGTCAAATTGTTAATCAAAACAGCTTTTATTTTGCATTCCTACCAGCAGTAAATAAGTTCTCTCTCTTTCAAAAAATGTTTATTACTATATGTATATATGTGTGTATACTAATATGCCTGCCTGTGATTGTGGAGGTCAGAAGAGGGTGTGGGACCCCTGAAGCTGGAGTAATAACGGTTTGTGAACCACTTATGTGAATGCAGGGCATTGAACTTGCATCCTCCGGAAGAATAGCAAGTGCTCTTAATGACTGAACTATCTCTACAGCTTAAGATTTCTTGTTGCTTCATAGCCTCACCAGTATTCAGTGTTGTCAAAGTTTTGAGTTATGGTTATAGGTATACAGTTGTATCTCTTTGTTGTACTTCACAGTTCCCTAGGGACATATGATGTTGAACATTTCATATGCTTACTGGCCATCTGTAAATGTGCTTCGGTGAAATGTCTGTTCAGATCGTTTTCCTACGAGTAAATGAGTTGTTCGTGTTATTGTTGTTCAGGTGTTTCATTGGTCTCTTTTTTTGAGATGCTGGCATTTGCTGCATGAACCCAAGCTCTCCCACAAGCTAGGCAAGTGCCAGTCTTCCACTAAGCTCTAAGCTCTAGCTCTAATTCTGACTGCCAAGTCTGAGCCCTTTCTGTATTTTACACAACAGTCCTTTATCAAATGCATCATTTGCAAATATTTTCTCAGACTTGTCTTTTCATTATCTTGACATTCTCTTTCACAGAGTCTTTAATTTTAATGAAGCTCGGGTCATCAATTATTTATTTCATGAATTGCACCATCAAAACGTCGTCTCCATCCCCAAGGTCATCTGGGTTTTCTCTTAGGCTACCTTCTAGGAGTATAAGAGCCCTGCATTTCCCTATTGGGCCTGTGATTCATCTTGAGTTAATTGTGTGTGTGTGTGTGTGTGTGTGTGTGTGTGTGTGTAAAGTGTTAGGTCTGCATCTCTGTGGTTTTACATGTGGGTTTCCAACTGTTCTGGCTTCATGTGTTCAAAGACCATCTTTGTTATGTTACAGTATATTGCTTTTGCTAATGATTAGTATACTATACTTGTGCAGGTCTGTTTTGGGGTTCTGCATTTTGTTTTACTGGCCTAATTGTCTCCCTTCATGGATTCCACACTGCTTTTATTGCTGTAGACTTAAAATTAAGTCTTGAACTACAATAATGTCCAATTTCCAACTTGGCTCTTTTACTTCAGTATTAAGTTGCTAATTCTGGACCCTCTGTCCCTCCCCTCACCCCCGACATAAACTTTAGAATTGGTTTACTGACCTATATAAACTAACCTGCTGAGGTTAGATTGGAAGTACAACAAATCCAAATGAATTTTTACATTAATTTATAGAATTTCAATGTCTTGTTGTATTAAATCTTCTTATCCATGAACATAGACAATTTTAATGTCTATTTAGTTCTTCTTTGGTGATGTATTTTGTCACCTTTGTAGTTTTCTTTATATGGATCCTTGATATATCTTTCTGTATTTATACTTAAATATTTGATGTTGGGAGATATTAGTGTGAATGATAATACATTTTAAAATTAAAATGCCACTTTACCATGACTGTTATAGAGAAAGATGGGTTGCTTTTGCACATGAATCTTATGCAATTCTATAATTCTATAACTCATTGGTTCAACACATTTTATGCTAATTCTTTGGACTTTTCTACACAAAGGCACTTTTATTCTTGCCTTCTGCATTTATCTGTCCCCCCCTTTCTTGTCTTATTGGTTAGGGATATTGAGTAGTGTTGAAAAAGGAGTGTTACAGGAAGTATCATGGCCTTGATTCTAATTTTAGTTGGAATGCTCTTAGTTTTTCATTACCAATCATTATTTTATATGTATGTATATATACATATATGTGTGTCAATATAATTTTTGAAATTATATCACTTCCCTTTCCATTTTCCTTCCTCTCTGCTCACTTTCATGACCTCTTTTTTCATGAATTGTTGATATATACATACATTTACATATATATGTGTATATGTATGTATGTCAATATATATTTCTGAATATATAAATATAAATACAATCTGCTTAGTCTTTATTAACATGTATGTGTGTATGTATGTATGTATGTATGTATGTATGTAAAAACATGGATGCTTTTAGGGCTGACTGTTTGGTATTGAACAACCACCTGATGTATGCATTCCATAGATACCTGTAGTTCTTTGTATGGGGCTGAAGCCTGCATAATCCCTAACCATATTCTAAATATTTACATCCACAAACAAGTGTGATCCTCACTCTTCATAAAACAAACTTTTCTTTGCAACAGATGTAGAACCATTATAAAAAACTACAGCAAATCAAAATTCAGTGTTGTGGAGTCCAGTCCCAAAGAATCTACAGTGCAACTTAGGTGCAGACATAAAACCTTAGTTATGCCCATAACGTTTCACCAACGTGATTGCCTAAGCATAAGCTAAACAAGGAAAATATAATTTTAACATGTTTTGTTAGATGGTTTTAAGGCAATTGAGGAGTGGTTCTTTGGTCCTATTTTGGTGGGAATTTAAACTCTGAATGAGCCAGGTGTGGTGGTGCACGCCTTTAATCCCAGCACTTGGGAGGCAGAGGCAGGCGAATTTCTGAGTTCGAGGTCAGCCTGGTCTACAGAGTGAGTTCCAAGACAGCCAGGGCTACACAGAGAAACCCTGTCTCAAACAAACAAACAAACAAACAAACAAACAAACAAACAATAAACTGAATGAAGTTAGTTATTCAAATGTGGTAGCTTTGTGTGATTACGGGAGTTTTCTTTTTTACTTGCTTATACGGTAGATCACTGTAGTTAACTTTCGAAGACTATTGAGCCTTACATACCAGGTCTAAACTCCACTTAGTCTTGTGCATGCTTCTTTTATTTGTTGTGGGAGTTCAAAATGTTTCAATTTTGCTGTTATTATCATGGAATATTGCCCTGCGGCTTCTGTTCATTCAATGTCTTACCTGCTTTGGTTATTATGGTATGGCTGTCGAGGTAGCATGGGTTAGGAGGTGTACCTCTGCTTTCACCCTCTGAAAGACATTTTGGAGAATGAGTGTAAATTATCCCATAAATCTTCTGGTGAACTTTACCAGTGAACCTTGTTAGTCTTGCTTCTGACTGGGAAGGTTATGAGTTACGGATGTGATGCATTTCAGAGAAATAAGCCTCTTTCAATAGTCTGCTGCTTCTTCTGTGAGGCTCGAAAGGTTGCTTCAAGGTAATGATCTCTGTCATCCAGGATTATTCAGTGTGTGAATGAAGATGTGTTCATGGTATTCCTGACTATTCATTTAAATCTTACAGAAAATCATAATTATGACCTTTGGTTTTCAATATTAGTCATTTTTACTGTTTCTCTTCTGTCTTAACCTTTGTAGAGTTTTGACAGATTTACTCATATTTTCCAAGAACCAACGTTTGGTTTTCTCTGTTGATTTTCTGTTTATACTTCCCTTGACCATTCTTCTTCTTCTTTTTTTTTCTTTTTGGTGTTTTTCATTGTTTTTTTTAATATCAATATCACGTGTTGAACTTTTTTTTTTCTAATTGGTGTTTTTTGTTGTGTTTTTATGTCATTTCAATCAAGATATTTTAAATCGTGATCTGTATTTATGTGAAAGTGTTTCTTCTTTAATTCCTTTACTAATAGTAGGACTTTGTAGCCTCTTTTTCTGAAATGCTATTGGGGTGTGTTTTATGTGGCAAGCGTGGTCTGCTTCAGTCAATGTTCTATGTGCAGTTTGGAAGGGACACTATCGTCTTTCATTAAGGTAGAATTCAATTGTATCAGTTCATTGACAGTAGAATTGAGTTCATGTGTGTGTAGTGATTCACACGATCTGCATCTGCTCGGAGGAAGAGACAAGAAAGAGAACAAAGGTGTGGCAGTTGAGTTAAGCTAGTGTGGAGGTCAGACACACCGAGGACAAACAACCACATGGCAGAGAGGAGAACTTGAGAAAAAATAAAAGTGAAAAATTCCAGAGTAGCAGAGGAAGCAGGTGTAGGCTGTAGTCAGCAGTTGAAAGAAAAAAGGAAAGTTAGTCCTTTCTTAGTCAGGACTCAGAAAAGTGGACCGACCCAACAGAACCTCTAACCCATCGGAAGTGGCTCCTGAGTGACAGCACTAGGAGGTGGGACTTCCGGGGAGGTCAAGTACATTACCTCACTTCCTAAGGATGTCGTCCCTTCCCCAGGCGATTGATATGTCCAACTAAAGCGAAAGGTCTCCAACAAGGCCAGAGATTTTATTTTCTTAACTATAACACACTTTTATTGCTAGCATTTCTTCTTTGACTCTCTTGTCACCTCTGCTAATATTATCCATTTCTTCTTGCAAGTTCTGTTTCCCCATTAAATCTACGAGGGTGCCACAGATCTTTAAGACGCTGGTTTGCTAATTCTAATGTTTTTGTCATATTTGGTTCAGATGCCTTTTGATTGGCTCTCTAACATGTTGTTGTTAGTATGTGGACCTGACATGTAGCCTAAAAGGACCATCAGTAAACATGTCCTCCGAAAGGCAGGGCTGAGAGAAGAGGAAGCATCGTATAGTTCCAAAGCAAGGTTGTAAGCTTTCTATGAGCATGTTCTAAGGCTCCCAGGGTTCTAAGGCTCCCTAGTGCTTCTCAATTTTCTTCCTCTTTAGGTGGGATGTAGATGGCGGAGGTGAGGTGAAGCTTGGTATTTCTCTGTTGTGGAGATGTGTAAGGGTTTCATAGTAAGTACCTCAGGACATCTTTCTGGTGAAAGACTTTCTCCTGAATGCAAGTTTTGTTCAGAATAGAATCCTTTATGTGTTTTCTGCTTCTACCCTTGAAAAAGGGCCAGATGGGGTTTCTTCCACATAGGGCTCCAGGAGGTGAAACTCACAGACAGCAGTGTGGGAGCCTCGTCATGGATGGGTCCTGGGATTTTTAGAATTTTTCTCATGTCTATGTTGATTCTCTACATGTTTGCCAATTTCACTTTAGGTTTTTTGTTTGTTTGCTTTCTTTCTTTCTCTCTTTCTTTCTTTCTTTCTTTCTTCCTTTCTTTCTCTCTCTCTCTCTTTTTTCTCCAACATTGCTTCCATAGAGACTCTAGATTAGTTGAGTTGTGTGTGTAGCTGCCTGCCTTTCTGTCTGTTTTTCCCGTTTAGGGGTTAGTGGTTTTAACCCCTAGCTGGATTTAAATAGAGGAGCTGATCTTTCCCTTTGTCCAGCTTTTCACTTCTTGCCAGGTCAGAGTATCAACTTCTAAATATGCTGGACCAGAAGCCAGCTATCTGGGCCTAGGTTTACATGGAACTCTAAAGTACTCTCTAAATAACGTTTACTAAAGTCACGTTTGTTTTATAGAAGGTAGCAAGGTAACTTTTTACAGTCTTGTAGGCCTAATACTCCCAAAGCTGCTAAGTCTTGAATCTCTCTTGATGGTCTGGTGCATGTAACGGTCAATAGCCCAAGTCTTCTCTTCCATTCATTTGAAAGTATAATAAAAGGACTTAACACTTCACAAGGCAATTTTTAAGCCTATTTCCCTCAATGTACAGCCAGAAGATTTGCTGCATTAACAAATTGTTATTTCAGTACATTTTTGCTACTGTGTGTGCATTTTATATGAAGTTTTAGTCAAACTTTGAAGCACATGGAAAAAAAGCAAATGTATAGCCGAATGAATTTCAAAGAGTGAACAGTTAATTTTTTGTCAATGTGACCCAAGCTAGCGTCATCTGGACAGGAGGAACTTTGAGAAAATGCTTCCATCAGACCGGCCTTCAGGCAAGTCTGTTGGGCATTTTCTTGACTAATGATTGATGTGGGTGGTACTACCCTTTGGCAAGTGGGTCAGGGTTATATGAGAACACAAACTTAGCAAGCTTGGGGAATAAGCCAATAAGTAGCATTATATCATGGTCTCTGATTCAGTTCCTGCCTCTGGGTTCCTGGCCTTGGTGTCATGACTATGATTGGAACATGTAAGCCAAATAAACCCTCTCCTCCCCAAGTTGCTTTGGTCATGATGTTTCATCACAGCAATAGAAAACAAACCCGAAAGTAAGGTCAGCAAACGAATTTCAACAGACCTCAGACCTTTGTCTCTTCCCTCTTTCCATACAACTTCATGGATCCTCTATAGAAGTAGCCACAATTTGTCTCCTAGTGTTTGGACTTGTTACGATGGACACCCACTGTCTTTACTGTTTCTCTACCTTGTTTTCTCACTGTATTATGTTGATAAGAAACAACTATGCTGTAGTGTATAGTTGTAGAACATTCATTTTCATTTTTCTGCTACTCCATCAAGGTCTACTTAACCATTGACTAAGTGGCATCTGGGTTGTCTCATGTTTGGAGCTATGATATGAATGAATATGCCATTCACTTGATAGATTCTCCTGGCTCAAAGCTCCTCTTGAAGCCAACCATCTTTGGGTCATGTTTGGATACTTCCATTCCTATAATGATGAAGGAGAATGGGAACCAAGTCCTGTCAGTCTTTCCAAGGAAGTCTTACTGCTTCCATCCATCTCAATAGATCTTGGGCAACTTCTCAACTCGTCTTTGCCTTCAAGTTTTTCACACTGAAAACTATGTAGTCCTACAAATCAAAACTCGACCCTTTATCCAACACTCTTTGATGGCTCTTCATTGTCTTCAGGACAATTTTCACAATCCCCATGGAGAGAGCTCTTCTGTACTTGTTCCCATTTATCTTCCTCCCTCCTCACATCCCAGTTATTAGCTCTCCATTGGGAAAAGCAGAAGGATGTTTTCCCAAGGGATACATAAGTTTCCCGCAATGATACATCTCTTGTCTAGATCTTTTTCTCCTGAATTTCAGGCCATGTATCTTCATTTTGAGAAAGGAGTGAATGACTACCAAGTTGACTTAATGAATACATCTGCTGTAGTTGTGAAAACTAGGTAACCACACATATTAGAAATGTGTTTGAAGAACAAGTCAGCACTGAATGAGCGTTCCAGGAATTACCCATTAAGGAAAATAAATTCACCTGTACATAAATTGTGTGATGGACAATGTGGCCACTGAGTATTATAATTTACTTCTTTTCTGATAATTTCCTATATGTGATAGAATGCTAATACATAGATATTATGATTTCAAAATCATTTCTTTAAACATTTTAAACTAATTAGATACAAAGTTCCAGAGTTAATGCGTGGGGTTTCTGGGAATCTTCCCATTAGTTCTCTCCAGTGGTGACATGCCATCACTTGATCCGCAGAACAAGATCCAAACCAGGAGACACATGTTGGTACAGAACTGCTCCACAGACTGCAGACTTTGTTCAGTTTCTGATCCGTTTTGACATGCAGTCACAAGTGTGTGCACATTGTTCCGTGTGATACTATCTTGTGTGTAGAGTTCTGCATCTACAACCATCACCAAGACACAAACCCAATAATCCTGAGAAACTTTCCTCCTGCTGCTGATTTATTAGTGACAACCACCTCCACCTCTGTACCTTGACAGCTAACAATCTCCTCTCCATCTCCATAGCTTGTCATTTCAAGGGTGTCATGTAAATGGAATTGGAAAGTATATGACCATTTGAGGTCAGCTTTTTTTCCCACTTAGCACAACGCCCTTGAGATCTATTCACGTTGTTGCACATAATGCCATGTTCTTTAAATCATAAAATGCAGAAGAGAGACAAATTGAGTTTGAAAATGTGGAAGAAACTTCTTTTATTTAAAAAATATATTGGGTTGGGCCTTTTCAAAAGCACTTGGATGTATTCACTCTGGTAAATGATTAAGAGTATATTTTAAAGCTCAGAAGAGATTATTTTTATATTGTTGGAGAAATATTAATGGAGGTTTGGGATCATTTGCAAAGATACAGTTTTAAAATCATTCCCTGCAATTCAATACATACTTGAGGTGTAAAAATTCAAAAAGTAAACATAATTTGCCATTGCTACATATTACAAAGGACCAATAGCTCTTTCACTGACTTAGTTTTGCAAAAACAAAACTCTGTTGAGGATGATTTTGTCTTTAATTTAAAGAAAGTTTTCTTGATTTCAACTGTCTGAGATTCTTTCTCTTGTCTGTCATAACCTTTTATTATCATTACTTATCAAGGGAAAAAAAGCTATGACGGTTCTCTTATTCAAGTGCATTTTCAATTTTATTCATAGGGTTGAGCTACTGACAGCTGTCAGTCTTGCGACAGGTAGCATTTATGGTAATACACTCACAAATTGTTTGAAAGAGAAATGAGTGATTTATGCCTTGAGTTTAAGAGGTTAAATTTGATTTTATTGTAATAGGATACTTTAAGGCTGACTTAGTTTTACTGCTGTGAGCCTGCAGGAGTTATTATGCCAGACTGAGAAAGAGCTTTCAGCCGTGTTTAGCCAAAAGACATATCCGTTCTTAAAAGGAAGATTTTTCATTGTCATTTCAAAAATTAGCTCCTAAATTTTTAGGTGAAGCTGTATTCTGTTAATGCCTTCTTTATGTGATGCAAATTTATACATAGAAGATGTCCCCAAATACATCTTAACCTGGAAACAACTTTCTTCTTGATTTAAAAATGTGATCTTTAACTTGAAAACTAGCATTTCAAGTCAGTCTAACCTTTCTCCAGAGCCTGCTGACCTGTGTTTCCCACTTGTCTGTATTTTCCAAAACCCTCCTTTACACAGACAAACATGATTTACTACAAAAACAAGGAAGGAAGTGGCAAATGTTCTTCATATCCTTAACTTATTAACATCTTTGTGTATTGATAAGAAAAAGAAGGACACCACAATGAAACCTGGGTGACCTTAAATGTGCTTTCATACATGGAAGAGATAAAAATGACTGCAAGTCAGGTTTTGTTTTCTTTGTGATAAAATATCTGAAAAGGGCAACTTAAGCGGGGAGTACATTTGACTCAGGACTCCAGAGGCTGCCAGTGTGATCGAGTGGATCCAATGCTTTCTTTTTGTTTGTTTGTTTGTTTGTTTTGTTTTTGTTTTCAAGACAGTGTTTCTTTGTATAGCCCTGGCTGTCCTGGAACTCACTCTGTAGACCAGGTTGGCCTTGAACTCAGAAATCCACCTGCCTCTGCCTCCCAAGCGCTGGGGTTAAAGGTGTGCGCCACCACTGCCCAGTAGGACCCATTGCTTTGAGACAAGGCAGGACAATGGTAGAGAGGGCCTTGTCAGTTAGAGTAGCTCACTAGAGGGCAACCAGGAAACAGAAGGAGACAAAAAGGGGCCAGGGATAAGCTGCACTCTTTAAAGCCAACCCCTGCCCCACCTCCATTACCTACTGTGCCACCCAGATCCTGCCTTCTAATAGCCCATTTAGTATGAACTCATCAATGAGTTAACCCACTGATGAAATTAGGGCCCTTCTGACTCAACTACCCATCAACATCAGTTGGGAACCAAAACCTTGAACCCAGGAGTGATGGTGGACATTTATAAGCCACAGAATAGGCTGAGGAAAGTCTTGAGGAAAGGCCAGAGAGATGACTGAATTGGGAAAGTGCTTGTTGCACAATCATGGCAATCTGAGTAACCAGAGTGGCCATCGCTGTTGGGTAATTGTGGTTGCTATGCCTGTTTCTCTCTTACTGTGTTATCCACCTACACAAATCTTATGATTTATGTAAAGTTATGAAATTATTTGATTATAGAAATGGTGTCGATATGATTTTGAAATGATAAAATAGGCAGTATTTTGATATAGATTGATACAGACTATGCAGGGGCCAAAAAAAAGATACTATGATACATCATAATTCCTGGCGATCCATTATCAATGCATATTGTTTAAGATAGAGTACAGGTTTCATTTTTACATGGATATACAAATGATATTTTTATTCAGTATCCATTATAGTTTTGCACACATGTGTGCAATATTCAGCAAAATTAATCACACACACATACACACACACAAACACTCTCATTCACTCAAAACCACAAGAGGAAACCAACAATTTATCAAGAGCTGATGTAATCAACAAAAACAGTTTTGGAAGCTGATACAATAAACATCTGATAGCAAGCCTCCCTATAAAGGCACTACAGTATCAAGATCAGGTGGCTGGTTGTCTCCATTATGAAAAAATAAGTGTCTGATTCTTTAAGTATCCTCCAAGAAGATTTAGTTTTTACCATAACTTTTTTCTATACCTCTGATTCTCTTGGCATAGTAAAATAGGTATTAAATGTTTTCCCAAGATTCTTTCAACCAACTCCTTCCACTATGAAGGGTCCTACAACTACTGGTCCTTTCATGGGTTTAGAGGGCAATTTGGCTTGCTTGTCATTAATACTCCCCATTGCATAGACATGAGTGTTAGTTTGTGAGTGTTAGTTTCTGGGCTTCTGACCCAGTCCCACTGTGAAACAACTTGGACACTAATACATTGTGATTCAGACTCATCATCTGATAAACGTGAGCCATGCATATTGAAGTAAGACATTACCAAATTAAATCATGTTAAGCTTTTATAGTGATGATTAGCATATACTGAGCACTCCAAACTTGTTTGCTGTTCCTGTTCATTTTGTTCACTGTACTGGCTGGGTTTGTGTGTCAGCTTGACACAGGCTGGAATTATCACAGAGAAAGGAGCTTCAGGTGAGGAAATGGCACCATGAGACCCAGCTGTGGTACATTTTCTCAATTAGTGATCCAGGGGGGAGGCCTCTTGTGGGTGGTGCCATCCCTGGACTTAGAGTCTTGAGTTCTATAAGAAAGCAAGCTAAGAAAGCCAGAGGAAGCAAGCCAGTAAGTAACATCCCTTCATGGCCTCTGCATCAGCTCCTGCTTCCTGACCTGCTTGAGTTCCAGTCCTGACTTTCTTTGGTGATGAACAGCAATGTGGAAGTGTAAACTGAATAAACCCTTTCCTCCCCAACTTGCTTCTTGCTCATGATGTTTGTGCAGGAATAGAAACCCTGACTAAGACATTCACCTTTATCTTCCCCTTCTCACCAAAATGTATAGTCAGGTCTTCACCTGTTACCGCCCTGCACACGCTCTGTGTTTTAAACACATGTTTTGTAAGATTTATGAACGAGGGGTAGTGCATATCTCAGTGACAAACAGTTGTCCTGCACCCAGAAGACTCAAAGTTCAATCCCCAAAACAAAAAATGAGAAATAAAAAATAATAAAATGAAAATATTTATAAAGGAATTTGACACAGAACTATGTTACACACAGAGACACACACACACACACAGACACACACACTAAACTAAAGTTTAGTTTATGAACACATTTCAAAGTTTAAAGTTTTATACAAGACTCTATCTTTTTGAGACCATGGCTGCCACATCACTGATTATGATTATATGATTTCTAAGATACATTCCAGCTTGAAGATTTCATGAATTAGTGACATATAAAATCCTCATTGAAACAAAGAATTCTCCTTTTTTTTTTCAAAGTTCATTCATTTGTATTTTTCTTCTTCTTTTTTTCTAGTACACTTATTTTACTCCCTGTTTTGGATGTTGTGAAAAGTACGTTGGGGCAGTTCTACTAAAGGAAGCGGAAAACTACCTAAGCTGTTTGATCTCCTTTAAATATCTTTAAGCAGGTCCCATTACCCTTGAACACTCCAGCTGTCCTTCTAGCATCCACTACCTCCTCAATAAGTCCATCCATAAAGAAAGTGTGTTAGTGTATTTCAGTGGATGTCAAGAATGCTTTGAGTAATGGTCTCTAGAAACACATTTATAACATTAGTATTATATTTTGCATCTACATTATTTATACCGAATAAGTTATTGCGAACATTGTAAGAAAAGAACATTTTATTCATGTGAAAGAAATACACCCACAAAGTAAAATATTGAACTTCACGTGTGTTGCCTTTTATCGGCATTAGAGGAATAGATTGTTGATGTTTGTAATTGTTTAATCAGTGAATTGTCTCAAAATCATGGGCTTTTATTTCTCATGAGAACACGAAGCAATATAAAATATTCATGTTGCGTATATGATATATGTGCTTGTAGGTAGGTGTGTTTATGGGGTCCATAGGCATATGTCTAACTATATATGGGAGGAACACAGGCAAGAACCAGAGGGTGAGAGACAAGTTAACCTCGCTATGGAGACACAGACTCAGCTGGGTTTAATAATTTAAACATAGACTATAATCACTCAAAGTTAAATTCGAATAATTTTAAGATGGGTTGGGGGAAAATACAAAACATAATAATGGAAATAAGGCAGAGGAAAAAAATATGCGGGCATGCCCTAGCAGTTAGCTAGTTTTGACTGTTAAGTGATATCCCAAGAGAAGAGAGGACGTTCCATCACTTGAATCATTCAAAATTGGACTGGACTGGGCTCGGAAGAATATACCACTGGGAGTGATCACGCTTTGACAGAGAGAGACTGAGAGATCTTTTCCAATTCTAATTGCCATGATCCTGTGTAATTCAATTTGAAATGCCCTCGCTCTTCTAATTCACAATGATCCTATTTTTTTTTACTAACTCTTTTTCATAATCCCGCTTCTGATATCACTTCTCCTTTAAAAGGAAAGAGAAAGCCTGGAGCTTGTTTCCCAAGGATTCATTGAATTACACTCCTTATTCTTTTCTTTTTCCCCTCCAGACGTGCTGTTGTGGAAACCTGGGCAGCACACCCAGGGCCTGGCAGACAGACAGTGATTATCATCGCCCCCTGCTCTCATCCATTAGCGCCGGGGGTGAGCAGGTAAGGGCGAGGGCTGACAGAGACGTTTGCAAAGCTGGTCAGCCTAACTGCTTCCAGGAGGCCAATTCAGGATAATCTATTGAAATATGTATCCGAAATATCGCCAGCCCGGGCTGAATACCTCTATCTATTGCATTTAAGCCAAAGCAATAGAATGACTTCACGGGAGGGAGGAAAAAGAGACATAATGACTTGTGGGGAATTGTGTGTTCACATCGTTTGGGGTTAATTTTGTGAAATAGTTGCCATTCTGTCTGGGCCTAGCATCTGTCTCCACTACTTTATTTGTTTTGAGATGCTTCAGGGGGAAGGTCCCTGGAGACCTGAGTGCTGGAGACTTGGCTTCTAGGAGCCAATTTGTGACAAGATCAAAGGTGTATGGAGTCTCAAGAGCCCAAGCTTTACTTTGGAATTTACCGGTATATCTCATTTTACACAGTACTTGCAGGTTTGAAAAAGCATTGGAAGATAAATTTCAGTAAATTAAATTTTATAATGCCATAGACATATTATGCCTTCTGTTGGTAGTGGCTCCTGGAGTCCAACTTTCATTTTTCCCTGTGTATCTAGTAATTAATCATGGAAACAGCAGTGGAGCCACGAGACGAACCTCCCATAGCTGAGAATGCATTTGCTATGTCACTGTTTGATAGCAAGTGCTCCTTCTCCTGGAATTTGCATTAAACAATGTGAGAGAAAAAAAAAAAAAGACAACAGGGCCCAAACACCAGTTCACAAAACTTGAAATAAGATTTCTCAATATTCCCCAAGCAACACACACAGATATTTAAATTAGTCAAAATGTATCTACTCTGCTTCCATGTGATTCATATATTTTTAAAATATTGCATGTGTGCAGAAAATATATACTAATATAAGCAGCCTCTATTCCACACCAACCACAGTTTAAAACACAGATTTTGTTTACTGTCGGGAATGTAAATAAAAGCTTGTACACAGTACTGAAGAAACCTGAGCTCCACTCTGCGGCTTTGTGTCTTTCCCCCATCTCTAAAAATAGCTTCTAGTCTTACTTCAAAATATCACTTATTTCTTCTTTAGTGCTTTGGAAATGCAAATTTTGACCTCAAAATCTAGTTACCTTACTTTCCTCCGTTGAGCTTCTTAGAACCATGAAACCTTTTGAAATGGTAAAAGTGTGTTGCTCTGAACATCAACAAGAAATGCCTACTTGCTCTCTCACCACGAAGCTGAAGAGTCTTTCTTTGCCCCCTACCCACAATCGTGGAGGTGCCAAATAGGGCCCTGCGCATGCACGGGGTTCCACCGCCTCAGTGAACAGTGGCTCTCTGAGTTGCTTTTCTATGTGCCTTCCTGTTAACCATGGTGCACTCTAGACCACCATCTAGACCAGTGGTTCTCAACGTGGGTCACAATGCTTTATGGGATGGACAAACAACCCTATCACAGGGGTTACCTAAGACCCCCTGAAAAACACAGACATTTACATTATGATTCATTAAAGTAGCAAAATTGCAGTCATGAAGTAGCAATGAAAATAATTTTATGGTTGGGGGAAGAGGGTCACCATAACATGAGAAACTGTATTAAAGGGTCCCAGCATTAGGAATCCTCAGTACATCTAGGATGAAGCTGTGCTGCAAGCCTCCCCTCTCCGCCCCGCCCCCCCCCCGACTGATGAGGGTCTTAATGAGCCTACAAGATTCCCCTCTGACAACCAGCCACAAAACTTCTGCACTGAAAAATCTTCCATCGTGGCAGATTAAAACCGAGATCTATAGTTATTAAGGCAGGGTGAGCAGAATGTCACAGAGAAAACAAATTTACGATATGTCAGTTTCACACCTTGTTTGTTATTTCATAAAGACCAAGAAAAAGGCTGTCTGACTCACCATGTGACTCTTTCCCTGGCTAGCAGTAGCCGCTGTAAATTAGACGCAAATTCTACCCGTCTGATGCATTGCAAGCAATTATGAGTGAACTCTCCTTCCAAAGTTCTTCCAGAAAGAGAAAATTACTAAAATAAAGAGAATGCTCAAAAATATGCATTTTGAGGGCCCCTGTTTACAGAGTTGTCGGGAGTTTAGGTAAAAACACCCCATGATCAAGCTTTTGTGAAGAGGTCTGGTCCCCACAGGACCAAGGGCCTCCCTGCTCCCATTGATGCCCGACAAGGCCATCCTCTGATACATATGCAGCTGGAACCATGTGTACTCTTTGGTTGGTGGTTAAGTCCTTGGAGCTCTGGGTAGTCCAGTTAGTTGGTATTGTTCTTCCTATGGGGTTGCAATCCTCTTGGTCCTGTGGAGGCTTGATGTCCCAGCATAGGGGAATGCTAGAGCAATGAGGCAGGAGTGGGGGTGAGTGGGTGGAGGAACACCCTCATAGAGGTAAAGGGGAGGGAGGAGAAGGGGATGAGATGGGGGTTTGTAGAGGGATAACGGGGAAGGGGGATATCATTTGAAATGTAAACGAATAAAATGATTAATTAAGAAAAAAAAGAGGTCTGGTCCCATCTCTTCTTCATCTTAAGCATTATATGTAAATAACCAGTGTTGTGATCCATCTTCCGGGGACTTTGAAAAAAGATAGAAAGGATTTTAACACTTGAAGGCTTGACTTTAAAATTTACGAAGCATGCATTGATAAATGGGATTATTTTAGGTAGCTTTCAGTTTATATGAAGAGAGAATGGGAAGTGGCGAGCATTCCACTCACGAGCCCTTACCAGTACACGGCCTCCCTGTTATTAATATCTTCTATCAGTGCAGTGCATTTGTTGTCACTGGTGAAACAGAATTGAAATGTAATTGCTAATGGGCTCCCCCGGTGAGCCTTCGGAGCCCCTGATGAGCTTCTGAGTTGACTTCTGTTGGAGAGTCTAAGTGCAAGTGTAATGACATGCATCCACCATTACAGTGCCATCAACACAGACTTTTAAGTTTATAATACACTGTAGAAAGCCTAGAGATTCAATAGCTCCAAACTCAACCACAATCGTAGTGATGGTGTCCCCTATATCTCTCCTTCCAGAAAAGCAATACAAGAAACATTAAGTAGTCTCGCCTTTGAAAACCGTAGCTGTGCGGATGAAGAGTGCTGTCCAAACCGTAAGTGCACACGACACATCCTCATGTTCATTTGCCTTTGCGCACTTGCGCTCGTGACTTGGTGTGAAGAATTCATAGTGCATATCCCCTTAAGGATCACTTGGCTGTTTAATTTCTGTTCTGACATGGAACCTGTTATGTTTATGAGGAATCAAATTGATAATTTCTTCCATAACCAAAAAGGAAAATTTTGAGAGTTGCTGATTTCAAGTCGCTATTATGACCTTTCAACTTTTCCTGTGTGTGTGTGTGGGGGGGGGGGAGGGGGAAGTCTTGATTTGAAAATTATGGAAAAAGTAGTCTCCCTGTTTCATATCTAACTCCCAAATCATCCCATATCTCTGGATGTTGAAATTTACCTTTCCTTTGACTCAAGATAGAAGTTCAGAGCCTGGATCTGAAATTTGGAATCTCCCGGATTACTTATCACCTGACTCGATCTCTCTCGATTCCTATTTGTTGAAGTACTACCGACAGCGGGAAGAGGTGGCTTCCCGTTGCAGGCCTGTCCTAACCCTGTCACCCACAGCAACTTTCACAGCCTTCGGTGCTCTTGGCTCCCTTTCTGATCTCTGCAGTGTGACTTGGAGGAAAGCTCTCTTTTGGTGTGAACTGCCATTTCAGGACTTTCTGTGGCTCTGAATCCGAGTTGCCACATACAAGTCCCCTGGAGCAAAGACTTTCTAACAGAGAGCAAGAAATATTTTGGTGGCATCTGGAGATGATACGTGGGTGTTACCAATGGTCTGGGGAGGGTACCACTGGTCTCTAGTAGGTAGAGGCCAGGATTGTTGCTAAATAGCCTATAGCATACTAGACAGAGCCCACCTTGTCAACAGCACTGAGGTTGGAATCCTTGGCTCTAGAATTTTAGTCAGTTGGCCATTTTTGCCAACCTATGTTGAAAGATTTGTTTTTTTATTTAAAGCTTTACATTTTGTCTTTTCTAAAGATGATGTCTAGTAATAGTGGAGATAATGTGTTTTTCCTATCCTCTTGTTTGTGCATAAAGCTACAAGATCTGTAAATAGATAACATTAGTTGTCATTCAAAACGTAAACTGTCATAAGGGATATGAAAACTGATTTCACCGCCAACTTTTACAGCCTTCTCAATATCCTTGCTGACAAAGATATTTTGAAGTAGAAGACAATTAGAGGCCTCTTGTCTATGAAAAATGAGGTGTTCAGACACAAAAGAATGCACAGTGGACCTCTTATAGGATGTTTAGAATATCCTTTCATTAAAAGATTTTCTTAAGTGGCTGTTTGCCATTTAATAGGTGTTCCCATGGTTGTTCCTGTTGTTTCCATGCAGAAATACCAGCAACGGTAGGTCTCCAGGCTGTTCTGTAGGATTTTGCACTGCTTTACTTAATGCCAATTCCCTTCAAATCATGTATCAGCCTTCCAAACATTGCACAAAGGCTTGTCTGCAAATCCACTTCTAAGAGCCACTGTAAACAGCAAATCTGAGAAGGCCGTGCTCCGGGGCAATTTGCATTGAGCCAGTATGGAATCGTTAAAAGTTATCAACATTGTTTGTAAAAACTCACAGATTAAAAAAAAATAGTAGGCTGCTTATAGAAATGTCGGTTTCTTCATTTTGGAAAGCTGTGGTTGTCAGGCGCTAGCCTTCCTCTAAGGCTTCGGTTGACTGCGCATGCTTGAAATGCAGCAGGTGCGTGGCAGCTTGCCCCATTTCCCACCCAGATAATCAGTTTGTCTCTCTGTGTTTGTAACCTCTGCTTTGTTGAACTGAGTTTTGCAACCCTGAATAAGCGAGCTTTGGCTCCAGAACAAATTTAGCAGCTTGGATGGGAAGGATGAGGCTGTACAGGAAGACTGTAGAAAACATCCTTAATCACCAGAGAAATGCAAATCAAAACAACCTTGAGATTCCACCTCACACCAGTCAGAATGGTGAAGATCAAATATTCAGGCAAGAGCAGATGCTGGCGAGGATGTGGAGAAAGAGGAACACTCCTCCATTGTTGGTGGGATTGCAAGCTGGTACAACCACTCTGGAAGTCAATCTGGAGGTTCCTCAGAAAATTGGACATAATACTACCGGAAGATGCAGCAATACCTCTCCTGGGCATATACCCAAACTGGTAATAAGAACACATGCTCCACTATGTTCATAGCAGCCTTATTTATAATAACCAGAAGCTGGAAAGAACCCAGATGTCCCTCAACAGAAGAATGGATACAGAAAATGTGGTACATTTACACAATGGAGTACTACTCAGCTATTAAAAACAATGGATTTATGAAATTCTTGGACAAATGGATGTATCTGGAGGATATCATCCTTAGTGAGGTAACCCAATCACTAAAGGAGCCATTAGATATGCACTCACTGATAAGTGGATATTTGCCCCAAAACATAGAACACCCAAGATACAATTTGCAAAACACAAGAAAATCAAGAAAAGGGAAGACCAACGGGTGGATACTTCATTCCTCCTTAGAATAGGGAACAAAATACCCATGGAAGCAGTTACAGAGACAAAGTTTGGAGCTAAGACGAAAGGATGGACTATCCAGAGACTACCCCACCTGGGGATCCATCCCATAATCAGCCACCAAACCCAGACACTATTGCATATGCCAGCAAGATTTTGCTGAAGGGACCCTGGTATAGCTGTCTCGTATGAGGCTATGCCAGTGCCTGGCAAATACAGAAGTGGATGCACACAGTCATCTATAAAATGGAACACAGGGCCCCCAATGGAGAAGGTAGAGAAAGCACCCAAGGAGCTGAAGGGATCTGCAACCCTATAGGTGGAACAACAATATGAACTAACCAGTACCCCCAGAGCTCATGTCTCTAGCTGCATATGTAGCATAAGATGGCCTAATAGGCCATCAGTGGAAAGAGAGGCCCCTTGGTCTTGCAAACTTTATATGCCCCAGTACAGGGGAACACCAGGGCCAAGAAGTGGGAGTGGGTGGGTAGGGGAGCAGGGTGGAGGGAAGGTATAGGGAACTTTTGGGATAACATTTGAAATGTATATAAAGAAAATATCTAATAAAAATATTTTTAAAAATAGAGGGTTATACAAAAAAAAGAAAAAGAAGAAAGAAAGAAAGAAAGAAAGAAAGAAAGAAAGAAAGAAAGAAAGAAAGAAAGAAAGAAAGAAAGAAAGAAAACGTGTGGAAGCTGGATGGAAGGAAATGGGTCGAGGAATCAACCTTAGTGCAAAGTGAAAACAGACAGAGGAGTTCCAGCAGTTCCAGCTGTTTCCTATCATCAGTCTCTCAGAGAAACCAAGACTTGGATGAGAACTGGGCAGATAAGATCATGCAGTAAGACAGAAGCAAGCTATGGCCACGGCCAATGGTTCTGCCATTGAATTGGCCTGGGGGTCATCTCTACCAGGAGGCAGGCGGTTTCCTAAGTGCTGCTGTGTGTTCTTGGAGGATCACCACCATGACAAATGGTAGCTGGGAAGAGCTCCACCAGGAGGGGTCAGTGCAAGGTGAAGTGCTTTGAGAGTTAGGATACAAGGCAAAGGTAAGGAAGAGCAAGCCTAGAATCCCAAAGCATAGAATAGTTGACACTGGCGCTGGGAAAAAAGGTCGGAGCCTAGTCAGGAAGATGTGGAGCAGGGGAGAAGGATGCTGGCTCTTTCTGCATTGCTCTATGTGAAGCCTGCATTTGGGCTTAATAGCTAGAAGACATGGAGGCCAGCATGCCCCCTCTGTAGTGATCTGAGGTTTATCCTGATCAGTGTATATGGGTCCATCTGAAGGGGCCTGTCTGTCACTTGCTATTGCTTATTTCCTATAGACATTATACTTCATAAACCATTTTACGAGTCTGCAGAGGCTGGAGAAAGCACACAGCTTTAGCATATGTTCCCCGAGTTCCCAGCCACCAAACGGAACGTCTTCCAGTTGCAGCTTCTGTGCAGAGAAATGGAGGAAATATTTCAGAGTTGGGAGAAGGGTGGGTATGACAGAGTGGTCTGACTAGAGGTCACTTTAAACCTCATCTGATCAACAGAAAAGGACATTTCAGAAGGGGAATAATTATATGGTCACCGAAAGAAATCCAAGAAAATATATGACTTAGCTTTTCTAGTTTCTATTACAAAGGGACCATTTAATTTACTGTTTTGTTTAAAGAGAGAAAGTAAAAGCTAGTCATAATTTTCCCAAGATAACATCATGACCTGAAGATGACCAGGTCAACCAGAGCAGCAGGTCTCCCTACTTAGGATCAAAGCAAGGCAGCTTCCTCCTTCATTAGCCTCAGGCTAGGAACCAACTTACAGGCCTGAAAGCCTGGGTAGCCATCAAATACACATGGGATAGGAAGTGGCTACACGTAGTGCCTAAGACAGGCTGAGTCACCTGTCTGTAAGCACCAGGATGACCCAGGGACCTTAGAGGTTGAAGATACTCAGGAATTCAAATAGAATCATTCAGGGGTAGACTGGAAAAGAGGTCTGAAACTAACAACCCAACCATCTAGTGTGGCTAGCTACCTGTGCAGAACTGTACAGCTTCTCTTGAGCAGGCCTCTCGTAGACCTTCTTTTCTTTCTTCCATTTCTTGTCTTGTGCTGACCTGACCAAACAGTGTGTCAGCTTAAAGCTAAGGGACTTCCACTTTCAGTTTTGAATGGAGAAGAGGAATAGATTTGAAATAAAATGACCTAGTGTATTTAAATGGAGATTATATGTTTCTTATTGAAAAAAAATCAGTTAATTTGTAATAAACATCTTATTAGTGTTTTGAGAATTCGCTACAATGTATTTTGGTTGTTCTCTCCCCGCCAGCCTCTCCCCTTAATTCCTTCCAGGTCTACCTTCATGCCACACCCTCCATTTGCTCTCTTTTTGTGCTTTATTATTTGTCTTCAATAGGGTTTCTCATTGCTGTGAACAGACACCATGACTATGGCTACTTACATAAAGGAAAACCTTTCACTGGGCCTGGCTCACAGGTTCAGAGGGTCAGTCCATTATCATGGTGGAAAGCATGGCAGCATCCTAGCAGGCATGGTGCTGGAGGAGCTGAGAGTTCTACATCTTGTTCTGTAGGCAAACAGAAGACTGGCTTCCAGGCAGCTAAGATGAGGGTCTTAAGTCCATGCCCACAGTGACACACTTCCTCCAATAAGGCTACATCTACTTGAACAAGGCCACACCTCCTAATAGTGCCACTCCCTGGGCCAAGTATATTCAAACCACCACATTATTATTATTATTATTATTATTATTATTATTATTATTATTATTATTTCAGTAACCCAGTGACTCTAATTTGTGCTGTCTATAGAGTTATGCATATGGGGACACTCAGTGGAGCATGGTCAACCTATCAGGAGCCACACCCTGAAAGAGAATTGACATTCCCTCTGGCTGAAGCCACCAACTATTTATAGTTCCACACATAGGTGTGGAGCTCAGGAGTTCCTTGCCACTCCATGAGCTAGAGTGTTTACCAGCTTGATCTTGTACAGGCAGTCAGAGCTGCTTCGAGTTCACAAGTTCAGTTTTTGTGTCATGCCCAGCAGGCAGTTTTTCACTTTGGATTCTTACAATCTTTCTACTCCCTCTTCCTTGAGCCTTAAGGAATGACTTGCTATATAGGTCCTTGAGGTCCTTAAGGTCCCTGAGACTTAAGGAATGGCATGTTACAGAATGGCCACAGTCACTTATTGTCTATCCTTGCCAATTGTGATTCTCTGTATTAACTACCATCCACTACAATAAAGAAACTTCTCTGATGAGGGAAAAATGAGCAAAGCCCGCTTTGCAATGTGGAACCAGCTAGCTGTTTGCATCACAACCATGAAGATTTGGGAATCCCAAGTTGGCCCTTTACCCCCACCTAGAACCTTTGCTAATTCTGATGTTGTATGTACCTATTTACTGTTCAAAGACACCAACACTAACTATTTCTCTAAACCATAAGGATTTTAATTCAGCTAGTACTTATCCATTACTAGGTTCAAGGTGCAAGGGTTTATCTATTACAGATGCTGCCAGACTGCAGACCCTTGGACAGTCTTCAGTCAAGACTGACTGGAGCCAAGAGGTAGCCCAGAATTGGCAGCAGCTAAGCTCTTTGGAGCTGTTCTCACCGGTGTCAAATAACTCTACTGCTGGCAGATAGCACATGTTAAGGAAAAGCATTTTAAATCCTCATGGAAATCTCTCAGGAAGTCACTGAGAGATAATATAGCTCCCAGCAAGCTGCCTTAGCATCTTTCATCCATTGATGACTCTGCTTTCCAACTCCTCAGAGTCCTGGACTGTCCCAACCCTTAACAATATCAACAAAACAGCCCAAATCTCATTGTCTCCCACAGCTTACCATGATTCCTGTTTGCTGTTTCTGTCTCCACCCCTCCAAACTGATACCTAACTCTGCCTCCTGCAAGATTCTTTTCTCCAGGGACTGGATTCTATTTTCTTTAAGATGTAAATCTGCAATGCCCCATATTATACCAGCTCATTCCTATCCAAAGACTAGTCCTGTGTGCTCAAGCAGGGGGTTGGCGTCTTACAAGCTTGAAGGTGGAAGAAGAGAGATGAAGATATTAAAGTTCAACCATAAACACACTTGTTGTCTCACCCATGCATGCATGTATGCACGTATAAATGTATGTTTGCTTCTTAAACTGGGCTTCTTAAAGGACTCAGGATTCAGCAATGCTTTTTTGTAAGAATGATACATAGAGTACAGAAATGCATGCTGGGTAAATGCTTCTAAGTTAATCTTAATTGCTGGGCACCACTGTAGTATATTAGCAAGTGGAATTTTTTTTTTTTTGCTTTTGATTTTGCTAAAGAGGGTATAATTACCCTCCATTATAAGACTCCTGCTAATTTTTACCTACTACAAAACAGAAACGTTTGTTTATTGTTCTAGTCCAAGTCAGAGAGGTCAAGAAAGAGGTCTGTGCACTTGGTCTTAGAAAATCAAAGGTTAACACAGTTTAGGCCCACAAAAGAAATATAATATAGGAAGTACAAAAGCTTGCAAAATTTTGTCTTGCTTGAATTCCTTTTAAGATTGGGTGATCTTGGGCAAACTGGATTGTTTATTCATTGTTGTAATTCTAGGATGTATTACAGTGAGTTTGAGAAAATATCATTGAACTGACACCCAATAAAGCTGGTATTCATTGAGCATGTGCCAAGAATCCAACACTATATTTTAACCACCGTCTTAGCTTCTTAGAAGTCCTACCATTGGTGGCATCTGCAGAAAGTCTCTCAAACTTAGTCTTGTGGTTCTTGAAGATTCTTCTTTTGTTCCTTCCCTCCTCCTCTTCCTCCTCCTCCTCTGTCTCATCCTCTTCCTCCTCCTCTTCTTCTCTCCCTCCCTCCTTCTCTCTTTCTTTCTCACTTTCCTTCTTTCTTCCTTCCTTCTGCCTTTATTGTATTTAAATGTTTAGGTCACCACTGCCCAATAGGAGTACGAGACTAGCCATAAATGGTAGCCACAGAACTGTAATTTTCCAAGTAGCCACAGCTAATGGTCAGAAATAAATAAATAAATCCATTAAAATATTATATTAATAGTACATATAGATTTCAAAAATTGGTATGTGGTTTACATTTTTCAGGACATGGCAACTTAAAATCTCCATGTTTAGATGTTCAGTAATTGTGAAAAAGGCTGTTGTTATGGTTTGAATGTGAAATGTTCTACTCTGGCTAGATACTTGAACAGTTGATCTCCAGTAGGTGGTATTGTCTTGTAAGGTTTAACACTGGTCTAGCCTGGCAGATGCTCTCCCAGAGAGAACATAATCACATATGCAGCTACTTCCTAATTCACCAGGATGAATAGTGTTACAAGCTTCCTCTGCCACAGGCAGAACTTTCCCAGCAGCCTTCCCTTGTCATGATGGACTGTATATCACACACACACACACACACACACACACATATGGGAGACTAATGGGGTGTGAATGTGGGTCACACTAAATGATATACTTGAATAGAAATGTCATTATGAAGTCTGCCACTTTAAACTATGAATATGCTAATAAAATGGTTTTTTTAAAGTGTAGGAATCTGAATGAAATAAAAGGAGATGTACATATATATATATATATACATATATATATCTTATACGCATGCATAACATTCAGTATATTGGCAAGAATGAATGACAGAATGACATGATTAATTTAAAAGGAGAAGATATAAAAGAGCTTGGGGAAAAGGGGGGAAGACTTAACATTAATAATAAATTAAAACAGTATTCAGCATGTTATGCATCTGACAGGAGACCAGGTATGATATTTGATAGAAATAATTTGATAGTGCAAATTTTACGAGAAATGATATGATATGCTTTTATGCATACAGAAAATTGATCATTTGTAACTGTGGGTTAGTATGAAAGTAGCAAGTTGCAGTACTGCCTTTAAAACCACCTTTGTCTGATTCTGGATAGAAATCATCATCTTAAATGGCCTTTCTAAGATACCATGGCAAAACTAAGAACCAGACAAATTTACCCTTCCAAGTAAGAGAAAAGCCTGTTGCTTTCTGTAGCTGATATATTTTCCGTAGTTGATATATTTTCCGTAGTTGATACATTTTCCGAAGTTGATACATTTTCCTTCCACTTTCATCTTCTTCTCAGGGAGCACACATATCTGCCCATTGTCCTCACACATTGCTAGTGGCTTTCAAGAGCTTTAATGGAAAAGCAATTAGAAAAAGTATTTTTTATTCTTTTAAAGAAAAGGGAAAAAAGCAGGGAAAAGGGAGGACATATAATATGCAATTATATAATAATTTACAGTAATAAATGTACTTATAATGATGTCATCATATATATGAATATTAAAAGTGAAAACAAATCATAAATGGCTAGTAACACATCTAAGAAATGGCCATTATTTTTACATTACTATTCTGAACTTCTAGCCACCAAAAAAAGTCTTTGACAGAGCCAGGTTACAAACTAGGATGCTAAATCAGGTAGCTCTCTTCTTTCCTGGGAGGTAGGCTGACTGCTGAAAGTCAGAAAATAATGCATTCCTGTGCATATGTAATTGTATAGATAATTGCCTCTATCACTTAAAAATATCATTTGCCAAAATGGTGTCTATGATTAATTATGTACATTTATCATTGAGTTGACTCAGATACATTATAAAATCCTTTCCTGAGGCTCATGCATATTTCTCCCCCCACTTGTTTCTTTCAATGTAAGTCATTTATTAATTCAAAGTTTTTGTTGTTCTCCAGGTCATACCCCACCTGCATAGGAACCATGCTTCTCTTTGACTGATTATAACATTAAGAACCAGGCTCCTGTTTCAAACCTCCCTCTTGTTTGTGTCCAGTTCTGGGGAAGGATAATTTGTTGCTATCCAAGCATCTCCAGTATCATTTCCTCATCTCCAAACTACATGCTGCAGTAGCAACAAGTGACAGTGAAGGAATTTAATGAGTTAAAAATATGACAATATATAGTACAATCTTCAACATGTGGCTGTTCCTTACTGTGATTGTAATGTAGCGCTGTGCAGCATCCGTCCCTGGAGAACAGCTTACCTTTAACACCAGGTTGTCTGCATCTCTACTGTCCTGGCGTCTCAGAAGATCTGCCCATCAGGAACCTGCTAAGCCCAAGTGTTCGTTTCAGTTCTGAGGCTTCTACTCATTTCCCTTTCTCTCTGTTCTTAAAAATCTCTGGTTTCACAAAGTTTTATGACACCCGAAAGATCTGACACCCTGAGGTTTTTAATTTCTTAATGTCGAATTGCTTCCACATCTTTCTACTGTCGTGATAAGACACCGTGACCCAGGTAACTTAAAAAAAGAAGACATTAAATTGGGTGGTGGTTTCAGAGGGGGAGAGTCCATGATGGTAGAGCAAAAGCACGGTGGCAGGAACAGCTGGAGCAACAGCTGAGAGGTCACATCTTGATCTACAAATAGGAGGCAGAGAGAGAATACTCGGAATAGCATGAGTCTTTTGAAATCTAGAAACCTGCCTCTCGAACACACCTCCTTAATCAAGGCCATACCTTTCAATCCCTCTCATACAGTTCCACCAACTGGGGACCAATTTATTGATTCAAACATGTGAGCCTATGGGAGCTATTCTTATTAAACTCACCAAAAGGAAAGGACTTCAGTTAGGTCTGGCTTTAGGTTTTAAGTATTTCCCAAGACAATTTCTTAGTCATTGTTGGGCTTCTCGTGTGGAGATTTGCTGTGTAAATCTCCTGTAAGAAGTCCTTCTCCAAACTTTGAGAGGTATTGTACCATCCTTCCTATACTTCCTATCTTTTGTATAACCTAATATCTGCTTCCCAATTAACAGAATGGTGTAAAAACCTGACACATCTATTCATCCAAGCATCTAGGGGGTGTGTACTCCACATTTTGCGTAATGCAAAACATGGGCAGGACAGTGAGAGCAACTGGGTTAGAATGGGAAGGGGATGGGCTAGCTCCAGTGATGTGCAATTCTATTTAGAACACAGGTAGTACATGGGAAAGGAACTCAGTATTATGTAGCTGTTTGGAAAGGGGCTTTTGATCCATTCTATGGGGTCAGAGGAGACTGAATGAAGAAAGTAGCAACTGAGCAAGCTGACCAGGCGAGACCTCAAACATGTTAGGTGAAGGATACCACATGAGCAAAGACAGATGTCTTTCTGTGAGGACACAACAGATTGCCAGAGTGGTTGTCCTGAGTCGGGGACATTTTACTGAAGGTAGAGGTCAACTTGAGCAGATGTTGGCAGCTGTACCACCCTGTTTATTTTGAGTGGTAGCAGACATTATTTAAACAGTAGAGAGTAACATCAGAAGTTCTTTATCGGTTTAGAGATTGCATTATTCCAGCCAGAGATGTTAGACAGGGGCAAGAATGAACGGCTGAAGGTAACTTAGTGCAGAAATGGGAATTTTGGAAATGAAACTTGACCCTCCTTAACTGAGTCCTCTGATATATTGAGTCTGATAGCTATGAGTTCTCTTTTGAGAACTACTTCTTGAGACTTCTTCTGGATCTTGATGAGCCAGAGGAAAATTGCAGCAGTGAGGGTGGCTCCATCTCACATGAGTCAGCATGCTTTTTGAACTTGTTATTTCTGCAGTATCAGAGTGTGATGACATGGAAAAGTCAGTGAGAAGGTTGGGAAGGGAGTGTGATGGTAGCATGATGCTCATCTTAGGCAAAAGCCACAAAGGAACCACAATGGGAGCTGGGTATCAATACAACCTATAAAGAATATCAGGCATGTAAAGAGAAAGGAGAGGCCTAAAGTAAACACCTGCATTATGGGTGGGCATCATAAATGTATCCATTTCACAAATATTTATTTGGTGTTAAGGTTGCAGAAGAAATTCAGTTGTACTGGCTATTTTTGTGTCAACTTGACACAGCTGAGTTATCACAGAGAAAGGAGCTTCAGTTGAGGAAATGCCTCCATGAGATCCAACTTGCTTCTTGGTCATGATGTTTGTGCAGGAATAGAAACCCTGACTAAGACAAATTGGTACCAGCAGAGTGGGGTATTCCTGTGACAACCTGACCATGTTTTGGGGAGGACTGTGGAAGGACTTTGGAACTTTGGACTTGAAGATCCATTCGTTGTTAAGAGCTCTGTCAGATGTTGTATAGGAGCTTGGAAGATAATGTTGAGAACAGTGCAGAAGATGGAGGTCTGGTTTGTGAAATTTCAGAGGGAAAATTAAAGACTCTTTTCAGGGCCGTTGCTGTTTTGATTGTGAAGATTTTGTAGTTCTGGTTAGCTGGGGCTGAAGAATCAGCTGTGATTAACAAGATACCAGAACTACTAAAGCAAAAGCTTTGCATTACTGGGACTATTGATGCTGGTTAGCTGGAGCTAAGAAATTAGCAGTGATTAAGAAGAGACCAGCATCATTGAGGTGACATCTTCTGGGAAGTGTTTTCTGAAAGCACAAAGAGGCTGTGTTCCAGAGATAGGCAAGGTTGTACTCCTTCTGCAGCGGGACTTGGTAATGTGTAAGGGTCACCCAGGTGGTACTGGTTTTGAAGGCATGAAGGGGTCATGCAGAGCAGCTGAGGCTAAGCACTGTGAGAGGCCATGGAAGGCCATTGGTGAAGGTGCAGCCTCAGTTGTAATTGAAGGCCCAGGACTGAAGGGGTCATGCAGTGTTTTGGAGATGCCAGTACCATGAGATGACCACCAAGAGCAGCAGCAGCAGTGGAGTACAGGCATCTGGAGCCCAGAGGACGACGTGTGTGCTACAAAGGGCATGGCTGGAGAAGTGACCCTAGCCCTTGGAGGAGCCCAGAAGATCGTGAGTTGGATCCCAGACGTTGGACAGTTGGAGACTGATTTTTGCTTTGATTGTGACTGTACCCTGATATTTTCCCTCTTGAAGGAAGAAACTGTTTTAGTGGAGCCCACAGTTAAGAGACTTTTAATTGTAAAAAGACTTTGGATTTTAAAAGAGATGGATATTTTAAAGAGATTGAAAATTTAAGAATATGTAAAAGACTGTGGGACTTTTAAAGTTATTTAGATCTTGGGGATGAATAAGAATGTAAGGGTTGAGGCTTACTAGTGATATGTTTGTGTGTCAAGTTGACAAGGGGTCAATTGTACTGGCTATTTTTGTGTCAACTTGACACAGCTGAGTTATCACAGAGAAAGGAGCTTCAGTTGAGGAAATGCCTCCATGAGATCCAACTTGCTTCTTGGTCATGATGTTTGTGCAGGAATAGAAACCCTGACTAAGACACCAGTCAAAGATACAAGAGACTCCTCTTCAAATGTGAAATGATAAAAGAGAGAAGTTTCAAGAAGAAAGGATGGGTAGTGGTTCTGTTGCTGCAGAAGGGTCAAGTAGAGTCAACACTGTAAGGAAGACTTTGATTGTGGATTGGGGTAGATGCTAGGCGGTAGACCCTGGAAACTCAGGTTAGTAAGCAGGCTGGCAAACAAACACATGGAGTCTAAGTCCCCTTCATATTTAAAGCTTAAAATTATAAGGAGATGGGACTTGAACTACATCTCACTTTATGTCCCATTTCCTTGAAACACACCTATTCCATCTACAGAAAGAGAGCTGTGCTACCCTGGGACTGCCACAGCTCTCAGCCAAGAGTAGAGATGTTGTAATTTGAAGTTGACAGCACGATGACCCTTGCAGGGTCATCACAGTTTCTGTCTTGTGGCAGATCTTCCTGCTGAAATATGGAGGTGCCACGATGTTAAATCAATAGTGGTGAGTGATGTAGAGATTGGAGATGAAGCGAAACACAGCCTCCTTTGATTTCACTATTCCATTTTTCTTGCAGGACATTACTTTGGATGAAGAATCTCCTCCGGATAAATCAACGGCTCAGGTTTGCTATTCTAACGAAATGATATGATCTGAAGGGGACCAGTGAGGCTTGAGCATCAGTTAGATTCATTCGTTGAAGCTTTTGTTGAAGCCAAAGCTTTCCTGGGACGTTTAGAACCATTCATGTTACAAATAACAGCAGTAACTCGGTAATGAAGAAGGGTTATGAAAGAATAATATTTGAATATCCAAATTTTCATTGCCGATAATTTGAGAAGCTGTTTTTGACACTTTTGGTGAATAGCACAGCACCCCCAAAATGTAGTATCTTGAAACAAGACGCATCCATTCAGCTCCAGGATATTTTGGGTTCACTGTTGGGCTGGACTCAGTCTTACAGTTCTGTTCTCAGGAGGCATCTTTATCCGCCCCCCGAGCATCTGGCAGTAGCTGCAGCCATCAGCTAGGTAGCTCTGGGACTTAGGTGGGAAGATGCCGGGTCCCTGGACTGATTGTCTCTTATCAGCCAGGAGGCTAAGTTGACTTGTCTCTTTGGCAACTGGGCGGGGCTTCAAGGAAGAGCATTAAAGCCTGAATATATAAGGCATGGCTCAGAACCGGTATCAGCTCTGTCTAAGGGGTGGGAAAAACAAGGCTGCAGCTGTTAAAGGGGGGGTGGGGGCTGCTTACCGCAGCCATTTCGAACATTTGCTATTAACCATAGACGATGCCTCATTTTGTTCCGTTTGGTTTACCCGTGGGTAAGATGTCCCTTTACGCTTCCTCTTCATCTTCCTCTCTATTCTTCTTGTTTTCCTTCCGCTGCTAAGGATGGAACTCAGGATCCTGCCCTTGCTAGGTGAGTATTCTACCACCTAGCTATACACTCCTAGTGTGTGTGAATGTAGAATATTTACACACTTGTTTCCCTGCCCCCCTCCCCCTTCACATCCTCATTCCCTCCCTCTCTTTCTCCATTCCTCTCATGGTACTAGGAATGAACGCAGAGGCTTACACTTGCTTACACTCTACTACTGAGCTACATACCCATCTGTAAACCATAGGAAAGGAAGACATGATTGATTATTGTTTTCCTTGTAATAGCTTAAAGCAAGCTCTGGCTTAAAGCAACTGAGATGAGACTGTATTAATGTAATTGTCCGTCCTCCCCACCCCACCCCCAGCTCTGTAACTCTGAGGTAAGCCCTCATGTTTCCAGTTGTTTGTCAATCGAACCCTATGTGATGTCACCCATCACAGACAAAAACATTTCTCAACAACAGGAAACAGTCTCTAGCTGCTGCTCTGGTAAACTTGTAAAAAAGGATCCCAGAATTTGGCATTGCAAAGCAGATATTCACTCGATATATGGTGCTACTGTCATCTTTGTTCATTAAAAAAAAACACATACTGAAACAGAAAATCCAGGCCTCAGAATGCATTAAACGAAAAAGTATGTACCTGGAAGAAATGACTTTCACTGCTCTACTTTGTAGGAAGTAGACGTTTGGATGCAAGTATATTTCCTAGAATCAGAGGTTTTTTTAAAAGAGTATTTTTGTGGCGTATGGAGAAAATAAAAGTTTTTGATGTCTTGGCTCAAAACTGAGGAGGCTCTCTCTTAGCAGCCCACACAGTACTTTAAGATGGCTTATTATTATGCTAATACTGGTGTGTAATATACACTAAGCATTGGAAGTATGCAGAATACTAGATAGTCCACATAAAAAATCTTGATGGATTTGAAGGGAAGGGCTAAGAAATGCACTCTCCTAATCCACAGGAAAATGGGGTAATTCAGAATCTAGCCGAACCAATAAATCCTATTTAATTTAGCATACATCACATGCGGGGAGTGGGGGGGAGAAGAGGAAGTAGTAGAAATGGGGAGTGATAATCTCTGATTAGAGGACAGTCAGCCTAAGAGCATGCTTGCCTTCATAGCACTGAGTTTTAAAAGACTCAATTTAGCAAAAATATTTCTCGTTTAAAAAGAAAGTTTTGGTCTATAATCCTATGTGTTATTATCTGCTATTCGGAGATCATAGTGGCTGCCAGACTACAATAACTGTTATCCCAACTGCCAGTAGAATGATTTATATTTTAAAGTTATACCTTCACTATATCTTTAATTTATCACTCTAAAACTTACACTATTGACGAAGATATTTGGAGGGCTGGGGCTAAAGTTGTGAATCTGCTCTGAGGACAACTTTTAAAAACATTAATATTGTATTTATTAGTGTGACCAGGTAAAATGAATATATGTATTCATATCCTATAAAATGAGTATATATGGAGAGAGATTATTTAGATAAGTAAAATAATAATAAAGAGTCAAGCATTGAAAAATACCAAGATCCCCCCCACCCCCTGCCCCCACCACAGAAGCTTTTCGTCTGCAGGAAAATGCACATAATTTAAGGAAAGAAGATCTGAGTTTGCCATAATTCCACGCTTTCCTTTCCTTTGCCAGTTTTGAACCGAAGGGGAAAAGTAAAGCCAGAGCTAAAAAGGGCTTGGAACCAGCCTTCTCCATTTTATATAATCATGCTTATTGACTGGAGGTTATATGCTAGGCTCCTCTTTAAATAGAATTCTTGCAGAAGTTGATGAAAATCTTTGGTGAAAAATTGATTGAGAACAAGTTCTCTCTACCTCCATGCTTGTGTGTCTGTAGATTTCCGTACAAGAATTACGTGGCCCTGTTTGTGTACATATAGGGTAGCACTGGCCACTTTTACAGAGATGTATTGGCTTTTGTGGAGTTTCAAAGCAAGTAAAAGAATTTTTAAAAAACGTACACTTGTGTGCCCTCTGGGTGATGATCTATGTAACTGGCAGAATAGGCATATCCTAATCACTAGTTGGAATGTGAAAAATGTGTAAATTCAATTTATTTCTATAATAACTACACATATCCCTTTAAAAATGGGTGTTATAGATCCAATTATAAAATACAGATACCGACTTTCTTATTGATATCCACTTGTAGTAATATATTGTTTTAAGCAAGATGTTTATTTAATAATTCAGAAAAGATAGTATTGGATTATACTTTATACTAATTGATTAGATTTGCAAAATGGAGACAATTTTCATTCACAGAATTTTATTTAAAAAGCTGAAGAGGGAAATACAGAATAAAACTATGTACATGCTCAAGCAGTGAGATTAGAGAAATTGCTTAAGGGAATAAACTCCTTTATGTGCTTAGTGGCTGGTTACACAAGCCTGTATATATTCTGAAATCTGCATAATAAAACGTGACGTGGGGACTGGCTGAGACAACACTTATTTGCTTTCAGAATCACATATGGACACATACATTTGTAATACAAATGTATACACCCACACACTTACACACACACACACACACACACACACACTTACACACATACACATATGCATGCACCTTATTAGGAGATCTAGGTGTTTCTCAAAATGACTGCTAACACATCTGCACATTTGGAGAATTTGCTACAGTGGCGTTATTTAAAACGTGTTTTGAAGTAGGAAAAACAACACACAGGTTGCTAATTCCGAAATGGAACAATTTTAAATCCCTGTTTTAGAATATTGCAGAGCCTTTTAAAAACCGTTTCTGGATTGTTTTGTTTGGTAGTTGTTGGTATTTTTTCTTCCCCTAGAGTGTAAAAGGAAGGATGCTGAAACAGACTACAGGAAGTCCCCGCACAGAAAGAGTCACATGAGGAGACAAAAGATCCCCGTGATTGGTATTAAAGGTAGGGATGTGATACTCTCTAAGCAAGATCAGAGATTGGAAATGATTGTTTCCCCTCTCATCGGGGTGTCTGAGGAGA
Organism: Mus caroli; assembly: GCF_978045245.1. Taxonomy (NCBI): domain Eukaryota; kingdom Metazoa; phylum Chordata; class Mammalia; order Rodentia; family Muridae; genus Mus; species Mus caroli. Next base: position 32,028,053 of record NW_028227273.1, read on the forward strand.
GAAGAGGCAGCAGACCTACTATTTCTAAATGTTCTGAGAAAGGGGGTAAAGAAGAGAGCAGAGCTTCACTTCAGTCTGAGGGCAGGGCCGCGGAGTGACAGCTAAGTGGTTGGAGCTGTCTTACTGAGGATTTAGAACAAACACTAAAAGCTCTACAGAACCAGTAGGATTGGCTTCAATACTATGTTAACATTCATTAGGGTTGTTTTTGTTTAATTAGGGATGTTAATTATACTTTCCTTAATCCTTGCTCTAGAGTTTATTTCCTCTATTATTTTTGCTGGATACAAGTTCCAATTTCACATCTTAATATAGTTAAATTTAATTTTCCTAAATTGAGAGTTGCTGAGTCTACAAACTGTGGGGGCTTGGTTCACTTTTTATTTATTTAATTTTTCTCATTCACTCATTTTGGCTGGACACTTGACATAATAGAACTCTACAACGCTAATTCCAATAAGCCAAATAGAAAGATTTGCCCACATTTAAAAGTAGGTATTGCCCCTGTAGTCATATCTTGGAGATCATACTTGTAAATAATTGTGTGACATGGGAAATTGTTTAAAAGCGTCTTTCAACTTAGTAGACTGGATCAGGAAACTCTGCCTCACTGGTGAGCTGGAGTACTTCTCCTGATAAATAAGAATGGGCCTTATTTTCCTGAAAGATTGAAGTAATTAAGGCAAAAATAAATTACCTGGATCAGCGCTTCTCAATCTTCTACCCTCATTAGAATTCTCCAGAGAGCTTTTTAAAAATTACAGATCCAGGTCTAGCCTAAACAACGGGGGCTCAGGCACTCTCCTTCTAGAGAGCTCCCCTCAGTGATTCTAACTCATGGTTTAGATTAGAACACAGATTTGGTCAGTTAAAAGCACACAAGACAAAACAAAACAAAACAAAAATCAAAAAAAAAAAAAAAAAAAAGAAAAACCCAAAGCAAAACAAAACCAAATCAATCAATCAATCAATTAATTAGAGCCGATTCATGTTTTGAGGCAAATAATGGTTTTGCCTCAGTATTACTGGTTTTAAAGTTACCAGATACCCATTTACAGGACAGCTAGGGCCCTTCATAGACCGTTACCAACCTGCTTTTAAGGTTCTACCCTGTTTTCATCTTGTGAAACTTAACACCTTCATCAATTCCATGAATTTTTATTCCTTCACTTTTAATGGCTCTTGTTTTCTTTTGGTTGGACAAGAGGCTCCTGCTTTAGCTGAAGAAAAGCTATTCATTGTATAAAGAGCAGATTGGTAACATGGGGTTAAAACCACTAGTTCATATGAAACTATTTTCTGTGGATTTACTGTGTGTGTCTTCCGACAGAGCTAGTCACATTACCTAGTAACGCGTGTATAGTTAATATATACTTCTCTTCCAATTGTATCCACTCAAGTATTCAAGGGTCACATTGCTTAGTAAGTCCAATGTCAATACTTGGCTCCAGAGGAGACATTTAATTTAGAATTATTTCTCATAGACATCTGAGTTCTGTTTTGAACTATTTCAAATCTAGTATCTTATTCCCACCACATGAATCATTTTAAGGAAGACCATAGTGTACTTTTGTCTCATTAAAATAGGGCCATTCCTATTTAAAATAAAGTGGAGATGTTTAAGATATTAAAATGGGCTTGTTCTTTTGGTTTGATGTCTTTTTACATTTATATGCATTTCCAAGGGGGAAATAAGCATGCATTATTTCTTTTTTTGTCTGCCCCCTTTCAACTGTGGTGTCTTAGGAAGCCAGCTGGCTAGGTCCCTGATACCTGATAGCTCTTTGAGACTCTTTCCGAGGTTCAGCATTTTCCTCAAGACAGGAGTCTTGAATTCTCTTCTTCCTCAAGATACACATATCCTTTTAAAGGGTTCAGAATATTTCCTGCATAACTGCCTTTGTCACATGAGTGCCTATTAGAGTTACCATCAAAAAGGCTGGGAAAGAAATCTATCCTTCCACAGCAGAGAAAAAAAGCATACCCCTGAACTTGTTCACCAGCCAGAGGGACAGCAGCATTTTAAATGAAAACCCAAATAGATTTTAATAGTAAAAATCTTATCGTCTTGTTTCTTTAAGGTGTATTCCTCCTTTCTTGACGCTGGAATTTGGTGAAAGAAGCAGAGGAGAGCTTAAGCGAATAGAATAGTCTCAATTTAAACTCTTATAAATTAGGAGAGTGACTGGTCTATCAGTTGGTCGGTCATGCAGTCTAACGATAACGGTTGTAATTTACGTCTGGTCACTCAACATGGACGTTCCTTCAGGATAATTAGGGAAAATTTCCATCACGTCCAGTAACGCCCAGCCTGTGGGAACTGCTTCTTTACTCTTATGTCTTCACTCATCCTGACCTTAGATTTTCCATCAGGCTCAGCGTGGGCTGAGGCTGCCGGCAATGCCCCTGCTGGGTGCGGACTGCAGGCCGACCACTGGAGGGCGTCTGGACGCTTCCAAATTTCTCCGAAGCGCCTGAAAACCCCAGGCCGAGCTTTGGAAAGCGCAGGATGGAGAATTTGATATTTAATTTTATTCGTCTAATATGTAAAAGGGAAAAGACGCAGTGTTGAGAGGAGGGAAAAAAAAGGTAAACGGCTTTCTTTTTTGGGTTCGGCCTTCTTACCAGGCTGTATACACTAGAGAACAAAATAAAAAGTCTGGGATGCAGGTCTCAGCAGCATCGGGTGTGGGGCTCGCTGCCAGGGCGCAGGACCACAGGGGACCGGTCCCGAGGCGCCAGGACTCCTCGCTCCCAGGAGATCCGGCTTAGCTGGCCTCAAAGGACCGGGGCCCTGCAACCTCCTGACCAGCCCAGGAATGCACGGCCTTTTTTTCAGCAATAAAGGCGTTTTCCTTCCCTCTCACTATTTCCCTCCCTTTTCTTCTCAAACCGAGTTTAGTTCAAGATATTTATGTGGGGTGTGCGTGTGCGTAGCGAACCAGCCCCAGGATCCGCGTGGAAAAGGTGTAAAGTACTGACGGGCTCGCGCGCTGCTTTTTTTTCCTTCCAGCTGAAGGTTCACCCTGAATTGTAATCACTTTAAACTGAGATTTTTTTTTCTCCGACTTTTCAAAACCTGCTTTCAGACCATCACTTTAAAGAAAAGTCCCATTTCCTGCCCCCAAGCCTTTAAATCTCGGGTAGAAAGAGAGGGTTGAAAGGCACAAGAGAGATGCTCAGATTTCCAGATGACCCTGCGCCGAGTAGTGTGCGGCGTGAAGAACCAAGCGGAGGTTTACACGAACTCCGATTTACTTAGGGCTGCTCTAGCCAGTCAGCGCACACTGCACGTCACCTGAGCGGTCCCCGAAGCAATTTTCGGCTCCCCTTTTGGAGTGGGAGCCAGTTTCTTTTCAATCGAAAGACCCTACTCCCAAGTAAAAAAAAAAAAAAAAAAAGATGCCAAATCACTCTGAGTCCAGACGCACTTCAGCAACCAAAGGGTTACTCGTGCTGCCCGGCTGGGCCGCGGAGAGGGTGCCTCGGCACTCTCAGTAATTCAATTAGTCAGGTTTCAGGAAGGTGGGGCGGGGGTGGGGGTGGAGGCGTGGGGAGGGAGGAGATGAGGAAAACGCCTCTTTCTCCCGGAGCAAACCAATCCGGTTAGAGAAAAGAGAGGGGAAAAAAAAAAAAAAAACCGATCTGTAAGCAAACAGCAGGCCTCTCCCTGACTGGTTACTCCAATCACCCCCCACCCTCCAAGTAAACTGCATGGAGGGAGGGGGAGTGGGGAGGGGAGCAGCCCACATGACCTGGGCCGCGGAGGCAGCAGCGCCGGCGGCGCCTCCCCCTGCTCGGTCCGGAGCTCACCCCCACGCTCGCGCAGCCTGCCAACCCAGCGCCCCGCGCAACACGCCCGGGCGGAGCCCCCCTCCCGCCGGCCCACGTCCACGTCCACGCGCGCGGGCTCGCGTGGTGCCGAGGCTGCTGCCGCCTGGGCCGCCGCGGCAGTCGGCTTTACACGCAGGTCATTAACGAGGGGGCGTGCCCGAGGAGATTTTTTTTCCCATAAAGCATTTTTTCTCTCCTTTTCTTTCTTTCTTTTTTTTTCCCTCCTCTTTTGCAAAACTGACTTTTCCCCTCCTTTCTACTTCTCGCCAGTCTTCCCAACCTCTCCAGGCTGCTCGCGCCGCTGCACTCAAGTTTATTTTCCCGCCTGGGCAGAGGTTTTAGGATTCGGTCGGTGGCTTTCACCTCTCGTTACTGCTGTGCCTAAGGAGGGAAGGAGGAGGCAGCTCCGGATCGGGAAGGTTTTCTGATGTAGTCATCGGGGAGGTGCCAGCAGCTCGCGTGTGCTCCCTCTCCCTTTTTCCCTCCCGGTTTCAAACTGATTGATGAATCTCTACAAGTTGCTGGGGTTGGGGCCGGAGCGGTCCGAGTCCCAGGGACACTTCTGAGAGCTTCCCTCCCCGGGGCTCTGGGCACGCCGTGCGGGGGTTCAGCTTCTCTCCCGGAAGGCGAACGGAGACTGTCATCAGCCCATCCCGGACTTGGAAGGCTCCATCCGAAAGTGATTGTTTCCCCTCTCGCTTCTCAGCCCGGCAGTTGGCTTGGCGTCACCCTGCAGGTTTGGGCATCCCGGCCCCGCCTGGCTGGCTGGTTCACAACCTCTGCTCTTCATTCACTCCGCGGCACCCACACCCGGCCAAGACAAGCAAGCAGGAGAAATCCCCGACTCAGCCAGCGCCCGGGGGTGCCATCTCGCTCTGCCTCTGCGGTCGGACTCCTCTGGGGACCTGCTGGAAGACGTGAAGAGTCAAACTTTTCTTGGAGCTTTTTCCGAAGCAAGACCCGCTCCTCCTCTCCTCGCCCGAGCGCTCGGCTGCGGCTTTGGGCAGTTCCAGGACTCCGGCAGAGCCGGGCTCGCGGATCCAGATCGCCGCTCTTCTCTGCGCACCTCCGGGTACCGCAGTCCCCAGGACTCCTGCGAGCCTTGTGGGGGGTCGCCTGGCCAAGGCACAGAGGGGAGGCTCCGGACTGCTTCCAGCCTCCTGGGGCCACCAGTGTGAGGACGCCCCCCCCCCCCCCTCCACACAGCGCCCTCCTCCTGCAGTTTCTCTCCGGCCGCCAAAGTAACTTGGAGCAAAGCGGGGCGCACGGTGAGGGCCCAGCGCGGCGGAGGAAGCCCGTGCAGACCGCGGCGCCGACACTGAGCCGGGCCCGGCGGGCCGGTGTATGTCTCCCCGCAGCCGCGGCGCTCAACTCCCCGTGACTGTGCAGCGCGCGCCGCCGCCTGCCCCGACCCGCGCTGCCGCCGCCCGGGCCCGCACGCACCTCCCTCTCCCGGGGTGACCGGCTTGCAGCCGCCGCCCGAGACACAGCTCCGCACCCCTTCCCCCGCCCTCGCCGCCGCCACCGCACACACGCACGCGTCTCTCCGTCTTGTGATTCTTCTCCCCTCCGGAGCCCTTCAGTGGGGGTGCGAGTTTGTCCCCCCGCCCCAGCCACTGCCTCCTCCTTCTCTCTCTCTCCTCTTCCTCTTCCTCCCGCGCTCGCCGCGCGCCTCTCGCCCCTTCATCGTATTTATTCCTATTTATTTGGCGTCCGCTCTCTTCGTCTGCCCCTCTCCCTCCCTCCCCCTGGATCCCCGATCTCTCCCCGGAGTGGCGCGTCGGGGGCTCCGCCGCTGGCTAGGCGTGATGTTGCACGTGGAGATGTTGACGCTGCTCTTTCTGGTGCTCTGGATGTGTGTGTTCAGCCAGGACCCGGGCTCCAAAGTCGTCGCCGACCGCTACGCCGTCTACTGGAACAGCAGCAACCCCAGGTAAGGTGGCCGGGGCGGGGGCGCCGAGAGCTCGGGCTCCGCGGGCCTGGGCCGGGAGCAGGGGACACGGCGGCCGGGAGCGGCGCGCACCAGCCGCAGGCAGCGCGCGCCCTCGGAGCCTGCGTCGCCAGACGCCTCTGGCCGCCCGGCGCCGGCGGGAAGCGCTCGCTCCGCGCCGCTCTTTGTTAAGCCAGGGCGGCAGGGCCGGCGGCTGCTCGCAATCCCCAGGGCTGCGCGGAGCCGCTGCCTCCGACCGGGTGCGGGGAAGACACGGGAATGGGCGGGAGCCCCGGACCCGGGCCACCGCTTCCCAGCCGGGGAGATTGGCCCGCACCTCCGGATCCCTGCTCAGGGCTTGGGTGCTGGTAGCCTCGGGTGCGTACTGCTGAGTGGTCCTCCCTGGAGCCTGGGGGGCGCGGGGCTGAGGCCGAGATCCTGATAGATAGCATCAAAGTTTTTTTTTTTTTATTTTAAAATTTTTATTTAAGCATAATGCCCTCTTTTACCTCCTTGCGCGCATAGAGAGAGCGCGTACCGGTTAGAGGGAAGCAAAGGGGGGTTGGAGGGGTGGGTGAGTGGGAAGCAGAAGCTTTAGGGTTTAATGTTCTTTTTAACTGCGAGATAACTGTTCAGTGACCCCCCCGCCCCCGCCCCCCCCCACACACACACCGCCAAGTCGGTCTAGGCCCATCGCGCTTGGCCGTGGAAAGGATTTCCCAGCTCGGGCACCCTCCTTTCCCCCCCAATGGGCTTAAGGTGCCAGAAAGTTTGATCGAATGCCGGGTTACGTCACGAGTGCAGAGCGAGCCTCTGGAGTTGGCAAGCCGGAAGGTGGGAGCCTTCGCCCCGGGGCCTGGCGCTGCGCAGCTGGAAGGACGCGCGCGGTTACCTGCGACAGCGTCTAGGCGACCCCAAAGCCTGCGGGCTTGGCGGGAGGCTGGAGGCGGGCGCCGGGGACTTCCTTAGCGCACGCTCTGGGCCCTAGCTTGCCGCAGCCATCCTGCAATCCTGGACCCCGGAGAGGGGAGGAGGGTCGTCCATAGCACCAGGCAGACCCTTTCTGGTCCGGGCTGCTCCCAAATCTTACTTTCTCCCGAATCTGGACCCAGCAGTCGGTCCCGCTGGGCTCACATCGCTCTGCTTTCAGCTGTGGGCTGGTAGTATTGGTGTGTTGTTCTGGGAGGGAGGCAGTGTCGCTTGTACCTAGGATCACAGGTTTTTCTCTGGGCTGAAGTGGAAGTTGCGAGGAAAGAGGCGGGAGACCGAGGACTGAGCCTGTGGTTGTGGCGCATCTAAAGCTCTAGGCGAGGGGGCCGGCGGACGCCTCCAGTTCAGTTTCCCACCAGCCCTTTCTAGCGCCTCCAGCTTTCTTCTGTTATGAATTCAGAGGTTTTCCCGGTTGTCAAGGGTCAGCTGGGATGAAGAACAGATTTCTCCAGGAATGCTCAGGATTGCCCATCCTAGGGAGAAATCGCCCCACCCTGTTACTCCAGCCCAGTCACACCCAGGTAGCCTAAAGTGCCTGCCTAGCTCATCCTAGAAACTTTGCGTTTTTTAATAAAACGGGTGTTGTGGGGTGGGAATTAGAATGGGAAGCTATTTCCTCTTTGACACGCCACTAGCCACTATTAGGAAAAGAGAAAGAGATGACGCTCTGCCAGAGAATATGCCTTTTATTAAAGCTGACAAGACAAATAGAACAAGCTTTCCATTTGCAATGGTGTTAAAAGCAAGTCTAATTACGTTGCTTGGGGTAGGTACCTTTGGACTTTCCTGGGGCAGCATGCATGGAACATCAGTTTGTATTTTTAAACTTAAATGATTTATCTAATAAAGTAGAGCCAGTTATTTGAATTTGGGACATTTTGCTCTTGTTGGTCACTCAAAAATAATTCAGTGGGATCGTTTTGTCCTGGCATTCATTCATTAGAATGGTGGCTGTCTCAGTTTGCCTTAGATTAAAGCTGAAGGAAGTATCAGCTAGCCCCCTCTTCACCTGTCAAGCTAGGCTCAGGAAGTTCCTGGACATTTTATCTCAGTTTTATGCTTTTGCTACCGTTGTTTGGTTTGAGATTAGCAAATTGATTTTTGTCATAGGTCATGTTTTTTAATAGATCTGCCCTTCCTAAAGAAAATTCTCTCAGGATGCCATGGTAGCTTTCTTTGAACCTGCTCAGTTAGAATCTGTAGACTTTAAAAAAAGACCAAGAATAGTCTTAAACCAGCATGTTAATCTGAAGTCTGTGAAAATAACTCACCATTTGGCCATGAGCAGTTTGATGGCATCCCAAAGAAAGAATCGGGGACCTTTCTAAGATATAATATTTACTATTCTTACCGATTTATGTAGGCCTTTTATCATGGTATGCTGTTGCATTAAACTTACTTTTAAAAGTAGGTAGTGATAAGTAGTTTTAATGCAGATTCATGAACTGAAATGTAATTTTTTGGGCAAGCCTCTTTAGCTGCTGAGCCATGTCATCAGCCCCGAAATGTAATTTTTTTTTTTATGCATCAGGAAAAGTCGGTTTTAATGTAACCCAAAGGGGCAAATGCAAAATAAGTAATTTCAAAGTTGCCAAGATAACAAACAACTCCGTAGAAGTTGTGTGGGATTATTTAGTATTAAAAATTAGATGAGCATTTTCATGGACATCATGGTTTTGTAATGTTAGACCTAACTTTTGGCCTTCTATAAAATGTATCAAGATTTTTGCTAAGTTAATAAAGTAATAAACAGACTTCAGTCTCTGGAAAATAAGTAGGCAATATCACATTCAACTTAAATCCTTTTTATTTTTATTTTTTAACTTAGAAGCTTAGTGGACACACTAAGCTGATAAGAATGGATCGTTTCTGTCCACAAAGTGAATGGAGTAGATTCTGCTTGAAATTGTGCTTCAATTTCAATTTAGGTTGAAATAAAATCAAGTATATCTCGGTCATCATCATTAGGCCGTTCATTCTGCAGAAGTTCTTGAAGTCACTTCTGTGGCAGAAGGAATTTTGTCTACCATATGGTACTATCTTTTCAGACTTGGTGTTGAGGCCCTAAGTATCTATAAGTCTGTTATTTCAAGAAAATATAAACTCATGTTCTATCTAAATAGGGTTCCAGGTAGAGCCTGTCTCCTCACTTGTCACTCCTGGGCAATGAATATTGCCCTTTTAACTGTTGCTAACTATTGTTGCCTGGGTTTATTGAACAGTGAATCCAGTTGATTTTATGCATCAAATTGGCACAAATCTGCGAAAAAGCGACCGAGAAAGGATCGCTGTAAATAGGATTGCGACATGTCATTTGCCAAAACACATCCTTCACCTTTCTCTAATTCGAAGGCTGCTGGAGTTTTACCTAAAATTGTGTCACCCTGCATTCTGAGCTGGACTGTGAGGGAATCATTTGCATGATGAAAATCTAACTGGAAGAGAGAGTTTAACTATTTAAGTTAAAACCATAGAAAGCTTTAAAGGAACTTTTAAAAGATAACTTACAATAAGAAAACTTTATTTGCATTGCCCCCTTGATAGCTATGCCCATACAAATAGACACGGCTTAAAGTTAAGAACACATCCATTAACCCAGAGATCCCTGTAAACAGCTCGATGCTTCCAACAACTACCCTCATAAGCACTGTGTGGACCCTGAAAAGTTGCTCTTCAGTTTCTCTATTTGCCAAAATGACTCTGGAGTGGCTAAATATATCTTCTGATTTGTATTGTAGATCAGGGAGTAAAAAATGGGTGACAGTTGCAAATATAACTGAGTCTAGCTCTCCTCAACCTGTGTCCTGCTCAGGTTTGAATATTATCAGCCTGAGAGTTTATTCCCTTAATATGAATAATATCACAAAGACTCTACCGAGTACAACCAAGTTGGCTTCTGTTGTTGAGTTCTTTCTTTAATTTTTTTTTTTTTAAGGAACTTTACGAAGCATCTCACGTAAGAGCAATAGCTCAGCATTTAGTTGTGTCCATGTATAGAGAAATTAGAATTGTGGGTTAGCAGTCCTGAATGCTTCTTCATGGGAGGGACCTATGCACATAGCTAAATAGAGAGAAGTACTAATATTTTTTTCTAAGAATATTCCCTTGAGTACTTTTCTTTCAGAATTCAGTGGTTCATTTTAAAAACATCTGAGCCATCATCAGATTGGTCATGTATGCCAGAACGCTGGCACTGTCCCTTTTCCAGTGACAAATAAATAAAGTCATCAAGGTTTAGATCCAGGAACTAGTTACGAGGAGAGAGGAGAGGTTTATTTTGACTTCTAGTGGGCTCTCTGGCTGAGTTTGTAAAGGATTTCTTCATTTTTGAAGTTTAAAAATTTTAAAGTAACGCCTATATGTTCATAACACAAATCCTTTTTAAAATAAGTGGCATCCTGAGAAATCTAACTCCTGAGTTTCAGTGCCATATAAAATGTATCATTTTATTAGCTGTGTTGGGTTAATTTTATCATTTTGATATTTATATCAGAATTATGTAAGCACTCTACATTAGACTACTAGTATGTGACCTTACCTATGACCATTAATAAGAGATCTGCAGTTTACACTGGCCTCTCTCCCTCCTCTCCCTTTAAATATAGATATTTTCAGAAGTCAGCTTCTTGGTTTTTGGTCTGTCTCTCCTGGAGTTTTACAGAGTTAGATTAGCTAGTGAGTTTATTATTTCCTAGTCATTGTGTGCGTTATTGTATATAGTCATATTAAACTATCAGAAAGCATATACTGTCTGCTGTTAAGGTGACTGGCATATCAGTGCTGTGTGAGACAGCTGTACAGGCTCACTCAGCATTTCCAATATGAAAACAATGACATTAAACTAGGAGTGATCCAAGATACCAGGACAGTGTTTAGTAATTCACTTCTGTTGTGTGATTTGAGTGGTATTAACCAGGGCATTTTGGGACCGATACCTGGTAGAGCTTTTTGTCTGTGAAAACAGGCAGGTTTAGATGGAACCCTTAGTTATTTGGGGCAAATTAACTTCCTGGATTTTCTGCTGTTTAATCTTGCAAAATACAGGCATTTCATTGCAGTCTCCCCACTGGCCTGGTTTCCTGTTGGACAGCGACCGATAAAGAAGGCACCTCCCTTCTCTCCTGTTGCTATGAACTGAGCAAGCTACCAGCTTCATGCTGGGCCAGGAAAGTGAATGGATACAATTAGTCCTTCAGGAGCCCAGGGCTTTGCTAGCTTGGGAAAAGAAGATGCCAAAATAACTTAGAGGAGAGAGAGAGAGAGAGAGAGAGAGAGAGAGAGAGAGAGAGAGAGAGAGAGAGAGAGAGAGAGAGAGAGAACAAAACATAAGAATGTATTTAAAACCACACAGTTTTATGTATATAACAGTGTTTGATACGTTATTTTTCAACAGAAACCATTTGCTTAATTTTTGAAGCAGACTCTATTCTATTCTACGTCTTTTTCTGATTGTTGTGAATAATCCCTGAAGCTGTAAGGGTTCTAAAAGGTGTGATCCCCTTCAGTAATGAACCACTCTGTGGTGATTTAGTCCATATTATTGATTTTCTCTTCGTAAATAGTATATAAACTATTAAAATAACAGCATAACTACAATATCCGTGTTGTAAAGGAAGCCTGTGTTTCCCTCAGCACACTGGAGAAGGCAGTCCTTGCCCCTTGCCCAGGACAACTCATTCAGAACAGCCTTCTGAACAGAGGGGAAAAAAATTCTCCTTTGATCAGCTCTGACAAACAACACCTTCACATCCAGGCGTAAAAGCTTCAAAGAGGAGCATGAGCAATGAGATATTAATACTCAACTTTTAATAATTTGTCTTACCATAGTGGTCTTTGCCAAACGCCAATAAATTACTGTCTCTTTGAAGGGCCTGATTTATATTTTTCCATTTATATGTTAGTCTGCTTCTCAACCCATCTCCTGAGATGTTTTGTAGAAAAGTTTCTTGTGACTAATGTGAACCTCCAGTGTTTCTGAATAGGATATTACTCAATACTAGGAAGTCTGCCTTTCCCCACCCCCCCCTAAATTTGTTTGCATTTTATGTTTTCAAAATGTAGTCAGTCATGAGCAAGACAGCACAGTGACACAGAACCACTTGGTTTAAAAGTAAACATTAATAATGCAAACTTTCTCTACTGAAATTATCATGCAAACTTATTATTGAAGAGCAGCCCATGTGTTTTGGTCTTCTTGATGGTCTGTAGCTCTGACTGCGCTCTCTGTGAAGGATGACGGTGGAGCTTCCAAAAATCTGTGCACCGACCATTTGCTCGTAGAACATTTGTATGAATACAAACTCTTGATTTTTTTGAGCTTTCTGGATTTAGTTTTCAAACAGTGAGCCATATGTTTCAACAAAACATTACTTTTAAAATATTGGAAGCTCAGCTCCCACTGAAGTTACCTAGGTGCTGTGAGACTCTAGCACACTGTAGCGAGGGCTCGCTCAGCTTTCATTCAGGTGGATTCTATCATTTTCAATAAGGAAAAATAAACCTTTGTCATCTTCAGACACATCCTTCAAACAACTGACAGTTGACAGGTTGAAGAAAATGTTACTGTCAGGTCTTATTTTCCACTCAAGTGAGGAATAAAAATAGGTTTAGATGAAATTTTTTTTTCTAAAAAATATATTTAAAAGTTACTTCAAAATGGGGGAAATATTTTTAATTTTTATATGGAAGTCATAAAATTAATCTGTGCTTACTTCAGGGAAGGTCAGGGAAGTACGTTTCAAGGAGAGATTCCAAACAGTTAATTTCCTATGCTTTAACTCCTAACAAGGCAAATGCAGTTGAATTGATTGCATATTGCAGGGTGTTTTTATATCAGATCCTTAAGAGATATGAATTGGTATTATTCCTGTTGTGACTGAGCCAGTGGCCTGGTTTTCATGGCTGGTGACCATGATTTGGTGTGAAACAGGAGTGAGAATTTACCCATTTGTGAGGTATCTGTGCCTTCACGCACATGCGTGTAGGCATTGAACACTTGTGCTGTTCGCACACAAAGATTTGACCATTTTGAGAAATGCCTTTGTCACTAATACTTTTAAATATTCGTACAGGATAATTGATGCTTCCCCAGGCAGAAGCCTGCGAACACATAGGAGTTAGGATGAGACCAAAGTTGTATCGCTGAATTTAGAAAAGCTGGCTTTGGATCCCAGCATCTTTCTTTGCTTCCTCCTTCTCAAAGCGGCCATCTTGTTTCAAGACCGACTGACTTTATTTCTCTCGTGAAAATTGTCTGGAAATGAATATGGACAGGAGAGGACTAAACCGCCAAGTACTCATTTTCAGTGGGACTCTAAGCTAAGGGACTGTCTTATTTGCAAAGTCACAAAAATGCTATCTCTGTATTTAGTTGACAAAGGGGTGTTCTAGATAGCGTTCACAAACTAGCTGAGGTGTATTGTATTTTAATGTTAAATGCCGTGTTTCCATAGGTAGTTCTCTCTTTAAGCTTATAATCACCCCTAATGTCCCTGCTGTCACCCCATCCTCTGCCTTTTCTTTCTACTAACCCAAACTGAGTAGGTCTTCCTGTTGTTTGATCTTAGCCCCCTACCCCCACCCAGCAGACATACACATAATCTTATGTGTTGCCAGGTATCTTCATGCAGTAAGAGGCAGAGATAAAAATGTAGATGCCTCCCCAAATAAAACATTTATATGCCTTTAGAAACACGATGTGAAGTCAGAGCCTGGGTGCCCCTTTAAACACAGCTTCTCTCCTCCTCCTCCTCCTCCACCTTTTAATAAACAGTTTTTTTGAGGGTATAAAAGAGAATTATTTCAGAGGCGACACACATTTGTTGCAGAAACTCGTAAGAGCCTACCAGCTGAGAGTCTGCTGTGTTTTCTACCATGTTCTGTATTTCTGGGTACATTTGGGAGAACATGTGGCCTAGTAAACTTTACCAAAAGTTTACACTACACTTCTTGCTGCTGCATCTGTTTGATGATGTCTGGGAACATCATTATCATGTTTCTCGGTAAAAGCAAAGCTTCCCTAAGATTAATTTCTAAAGTAGCCTGACTCAGTCTGTCTAATTTAAACTGTCTGCTTCAGATTACTTGCTCAGTAGAAGAGGGGTTTGTGTGGCGATAGATTCAGAATAAACTTGGTAAGTAAGATGCACGTTTAAAGAACAGACAGGCATCTTGTGCTTAAAGTCAAGGTCTGAGTTGGCAAAGACTTTTTGCACCAGAAAGCATCCCTCTGAGGTCCTCTGTCTCTGAGGTCTGTCGTCTGCTTTCTTTTGACTGCTAGAGATTAAAATAACTGAGTGTTCAAAGTGACCTTTTAGTTTTAGATGAACTAACAAATACCTTTTTGGGGGATAGGTTTTTTTTTTTTTTTTTTAATGTTTCCAAGCTGTCAGAGTTTCCATTTTAAGTTTTATTAGTGACTTATTTATGTAGGTTAAGAACTATAATTAACAATTAGCTCTTGCCCCTTCCTATGCAAACATGGAGGATGAAAGCCTTTCCCTATAGAAAACGTGGTCTGTGGTTTGAGTAAAATTAAGCGATGGTTTAGTGAAGCCATTAATTGCACTACAAATTGTTACTCAAGTTTTGATCATGGGGAAGGACATGATACTTGATGCTTCTGAGATGTCAGGGGGATTAACACTCGGTTGCATTTCCTGAGCTTAGTATACAGGAGACTTAGCCTTCTGAGTGAAGTTTTATAGTGTTTAATTTAATGGAGACAGGTGAGAATGGGCAGAAAGGCCAAAGTAACTCTCAATATGGAGAAATGGTCTTTTGTACTTAACAATTAGGTTAAACAGAGTGGGGGCAAATGAGCCTGGCCCTCCTTCTATTGTTTCAGGGCAAGAAAATGTAGACAGATGTCGGAATGTAGAAGCAGTGACCTCTGACTTGCACAGCATGGCCACTGCCTGGGCACATAAGTGTCCTGAGCCACCATCGTAGCAGCAGAGCACAGTTTTGAAGAGAGTGACCCTTTGGGATGGGGACCCTGAGGCTGATTCTGTAACCCTGTGAGGCTCTTTCCAAAACCTTCCCAACTTCACTTTAAGCATCTCAACCCCCCTGAAATGTGTCTCAGGCGCAGAGCTTGGTGACTTCTGGATGTGTTCTTCACAGAGCCAGTTGGTGCAGTTGCTATAAATCTTTGCTTCCAAATAGTTTTTCCTCATCCCGTTAGAATCATGGAGAAGGCTAAAGGAGGCTCAGACGTACGTACCTTTCTGCTGTGGCAGAGCACTTGCCTGCTTTGTTTAGCAAATGCTTTTTATTTTTATTTATTTTTATTTTTTAAAAAGTAGATGAAAGAGGTGGTTTTGTTAAAGGCCTTTTCTTTTAGTCCCAGGTCTGCAATCTCGCCAGTAACCTCCGGGTTCAGACAGACCATGAATGCTTTAGATACTGTGGCATTCAGTGTTTTCTTCATATATTTGTTTACTGTTAGTGCTTCAATAAACTTTTATGCCTATTTTTGTAGTTCTCTGGCAGGGGCTCCCTGTATTAGCATTTAGTGACCCAGCACTAAAGAGGGGTGCAGTTCAAATAGTGGTGCTTCTCACAGGGTTTTGTGTCAAGCCAGAGAAAATAATAGGGGAATGAAAGCTGCCAAAACGTGTCTCCCAATTACTAATTAATCAGACCAGAAAGGACCTCAGTGGAGGATCTCATGTCCACCGTGGCAGCAACTTGGGGATGCTTCGTCTTCAATACCATATGAAAGAAGTTAAAGTTAGCCTCCCCAGGAAGTGCGGCACCCAGATAGGAGGACACGAATGTTAATTGTTTTTAAAGTCCGAAAGGGGAGACCAAACCACAATTTAAAACTGAATCTTTGTACTCCTCACTGCTGGTATCGAAACGTGAAGCTATTCTAAAGAGTATTTCCCTTATTAATAAGCAATGCCTTTATTCTTATTAATATTTCAGGGCAAGCATTATGCTATTCTTGGTTTTAGTGTTGGTGTAGCACTGGGCACATACTTTACTGTTGGGCGACTTGAGTCCATTTTTAAACTTTCCCCCCCCCCACTTTCTGCCAGTCACCCATCTATATTTTGGAGATTACTGTAACTGGAGGATGAAACCCCCCTCTCCGCACACATTAAAATGTATATGTAGACACACTCTGCTTCTTTTTCAGCCGTTTCCCCCGTAGTTGCTGGGCCCATTATTAAATGCCTGTTATTAATGTATTTTTTTCTATAGCATTTACAATATATAAAGGAAAAGGTCTTGGGTAGCACTATAGCTGTCAGGGGAACAATGAAAACTAATTACACACTCAGCCATCACCGTTGTCAACTATCCTCTTGGGAGGACAATAACATGATGTGTGTGTGTGTGTGTGTGTGTGTGTGTGTGAGAGAGAGAGATCCATATGTATACATATAGGGTCAGACATACCTTTTACTTCATTTTTTGAGCTATACATTTTCTGAATCTAAATAAAGCACTGGCAACAAAATGTACACATGCTATCTAATTTGTCTAATTAGGTTCAAGAACAACGGTTCTTTGATGGGGACCCCGCCCCTTACTGCCCTTTCTTCACAATGTAGATAGAATCAGTCAATTCATGCCTTCGAGTTGTCTCATTAATTTAAATATTATTTGGGCATGGTCTTACAATCAATGCACACATGTTGTTAATTATCTAATTATTTCGTGAAAACTCTTATTTCCTTACTTTGGATTTTTGTGTCAATAACTGGATGATCAAGAACTAATCAATTTAGTCCATGTAGCTTGTTGGAGCGGTTTCATGGCCCTGGCCACTCTTAGATGTAGTTAAGAAAGAAAATAAAGCAACTAATAGTAGTGTTTTTTTTTCCCTTCCAAACCTCCACAGCTTTGGTGTATTTGGGGACAAGCCTTTGAAGCAGTTGAATAACAGGGTGCTTCAGAGTCAGTTCTGAGTTATACTTACCTTACAGTCTGCTTGAGCTCCAGTCCTGCCCAGAATTAGACTGGGTCTAATATTTTACATCCAGACTTTTCCGTTTTGGGTGAACTCTCTCTGTTTGAAGAGAATCTATTTCTTGTATCTCACCCTAGAGGCAAGTGGGGGGCGGGAACCTCAGGAACTTTATATTGATTCGACAATATTTAAAAACAAACAAACAAAAATTTCACACGAGAGAAGTGTTATAGGTATTAGTAATAATATATTCATGTGTTGGAAACTTAGAAGTTATGGTTGATAAAATATTTACTGAGCGGTACCATATGTAAAGCACTGAAAAGTAGACCCAAGGCTTAGCGGGAGGCGGGCAGTGTCCGTGCTCCTGGGCAACCCAAGGGTTTGGTCAGAGTTAAGAATTCTGTGGCTATAATGACAGTACAGACTAGACAGTATTATAAGAAATCTTTACGTCATTTCACCTGACAGGTGTCTGTAAAGTGTCTACTGTGGGCCAGGTATTGTTCTCAGAGCTGGCAATGTAGCACTGCAGACCGCATGCCAGCCACCAGGAAGTGTTCATTTAGTGTTTTCTTGGTCCCTGGGGTGCATTCTGAGCTCTTGGGGAATCTTGCTGAACTGCAGATTTTAATTCAGTAGACCTTGGTAGGGGCCCGGTGTCTCAAAATTTCTGACCAGGTTCCCGGGGAAACTGCCACAAACGTTGTGAGTTCCCTGGTTGTGAACATGGGTGCTCTGTGGACATGCCGTAGAAGAGATTCTTTCTCTGGCTTCTTGTAAGGACTTAGGGCGGTTTTTGTCTTGAGCTTTCTATGGAGTCGTCTCTCTGGTTTCTGAAATGGCTTTGTATTTGCATGACTGAAAAGTTATTTGTCATTTAAAAGACCTAGAAGGCCCAGCTGTCCTCATTTCTAGCCCTTTCCATGAAATTGCAGACATATAAAATGAAATTGTACATTGAGGTTTATGCTTCATTAAAAACATACCACTAATAAGGTCAGAGCTGGGGATTTGGTTGTAAGTCCTCTCTGTAGACAAGTCCTACTTCAGTAAGAATGTTGTCTTGGTCCAAGAGGTTTGAAGAGAATTCTGCTATAAATATTAAGGATATTTACACACAAACTTTCCCCGAAGGTACTACAAATAGCGGTTCCAGAATGACACCTCAAAACAAAACAAAACACCCCAAAATAAAAAAAAAACCCAAACAGATTTTTAACACTTTGTAATTTAACTCCATGTGGTCAAATGAGCTTAAAATGTTTATTTTATATTCAGTCTAGAAGATGCGTGCTCAACAGTTCTGTTTCCAATGGCTGAGTTTCCTGTGGGTGGCTTTCAGGAGCTTATGCTTCCAGGACTTGGGAAAAAAAAAGAAAATCTCCCTTCTCTGAATTTCTATTATTCCAGTGTCCTTCGTGAGGAAACCGTTTCTGTAGAGTCAGTCTGTAGATATGTTCCTATGTCCTGTATTTCAGAGCAAGTAGCCAGTCTGCAGATACACTCTTGTGTTCTGTTCTTTAGAACAAACACCTCCTTTTCTTCTGGCTCACAAATGTCATGTGATGCTTTTTTTTTTTTTTTTTTTTTTTTTTGTTTTTCGAGACAGGGTTTCACTGTGTAGCCCTGGCTGTCCTGGAACTCACTCTGTAGACCAGGCTGGCCTCGAACTCAGAAATCCGCCTGCCTGTGATGCTTTTCTTAACAAGCCAGGAGTGGGACTGGCTAAATTTGGTTATTGTATCTTCTTTTGTTTGTTGCTTTGTCCACTTTCACTTGCTGTGAATACAGTGTTACCATCCTAAGTGCACCTTAAGCCCCTGAAAGAAGTTGTTATGGAAAGAAAGATAAAACCTGCTCTAAGTTAGGATCTTATGAAAACAAAGCAGTAGGCGAGCATTCCACTTAGCTGCACTTTTACTTTTAATTAATTAGTTGACGTTATTGTTGTTGAGACAAAGTCTTATTTTGTAGCTATTTTGTAGCTCTAGCTGGCTTAGAATTTACTCTGTAGATCAAGTTGGGCTTGAACTCACAGAGATCAGCCTGCCTCTGCCTCCCAAGTGCTGGGATTGAAGGCGTGCAGCCCTGTCTTGCTCTAATTTTATAACAGTGTTTGCCAACACTTTCTGCAGTTAATTATAAAGCAGAAGCAAATATCCTCCTTGTTAAATTCTTGATATAATGAATTTAATTAAAATTCTGGGCAGCAGTTTGTAAGAACAATGAGCATTATTAAGAATAGTAACTCGGCGTAGGGCTGTTCATTTGTAAGCGCACGTTTATGGTTCCCATGGCATACATGAGGGTGGTTCTCAATAGAAATGCTGAGAGGAACTCTCACTATTTCTAGAGTTTGTAATTCTTCTAGATTAAAAATTTTGAGAAGCATCTGTGGCTGTATGTGAGCTGTGGAAGGGAAGGAAGTATGCTGTGCGTTTAGAAGACTTAAATTTAGGAAGAAACTATACTTACTGATTAAAGTGAGGGCATTTTCATATCTCCAAAGAATGACTTCATTCAAAATAGGATCATGCATATAAGTCTTATGGTTGCCAACAGGCTTAGTGTAAAGTAGAAGATGCCCGAAGTTCTAGCTAGTGTTTTGTTCCCCTAATTAAGAAAATGAAAATAAATGTGTTGAATGTTTTAAAATGTGTTTCAAAGTTATTCAGTGTTTTCTGTCATCATAATAATAGATTGTAACTGAGTTTTTAGAAGGTGTGTGTGTGTGTAATTCATTATTAGATTGTAACCAAGATTTTAGGTGTGATTGTGTTTGAATCATTAATAGATTGTAACTGAGTCTTTAGGTGTGACACTGTGTGTAATTCATGTGCTTTTAAAATTTCAGTTTTATAATTCAGATGTTTAGGATAAATCCTTTTTCTGAGCATTATAGAGGCAAGGGCTTAGAGAACAAGATAGTGAAAAACATCTCAAGGGGTTGGAGTGAAGGCTTAGTTGTTAAGAGTACTTGCTGCTCTTCCAGAGGACAGGGTTCAGCTCCCAGCACACACCAGGCAGCTCACAACCATTCACGACCATAGTTCCAAGGATCCGATGCTCTCTTCTCTCCTCTGTGGGTACCAAGCTCTCCCATGGTCCACGCACACACACATGCAGGGGAAAGAGCTCTTACACACAGTATAACAAATAAAGCTAACATCATATGAAGCTGGACTCGGTAATCATCTCTTAGTATTTTTTGTTGAATTTTTGGATCTAGTTAAATGTCATTGCTGGTGGAGTTATACGTTCTGATCATAGCAGTACATAGGGACCTCAATTTTTTTTTTATCGCAATAAATAGATAGGTACAATAAAAATAATGTCTCTGTCCTGTGGAAATTTAAAAGTATATGAGATCTCAAAATTGCAGAAAATGGAAAGAGTCCACCATATCTCATTAAGGCAGGGGAACAAAAGGATTATGAGTTGAAGATAAACATGTGGGGATGGTGGCACATATGCCTGTAGATCCAGCACTTGGGAAGCTGAGGCAGGAAGTGGTGAGTTCAAAGGCAGCCTGTGCTATCTAGTGACACCTGGTCTCAAAACAAGAAGCACTATAAACAAAAGCAACAAGCAAGTAACTGTTCTCAGAAGTAAAACACTTAGTTTCAAAACATCTTAAAGAGCTGACTTTTTAAAAGACAGATTTATCAGCAAGTGCTCTGCCCGGAAAACTATGCATTTTGCATCTTTATTTTTTATTATCATTTTTTAAGAGTTCTCATTTCATTTATCCTTCAATTCCTACTATAGGAGAACTTTGAGAAAGTGGGACTTATGACATGTCTGTGTCTCCTCACAGAAAGGCGTTTGGATTTCCTTCTAAAAACTGGTCATTTATTTTTAATAATGTCCTTTCTCCTCTCAGTTTGTTTTCTGTATTGTTTTCTCTACTTTGGGCTTCATAGTTGTAATGAGATATCTCTATCTCAAAGGAGAAATTAATGAATACCGACACCCTCCTGCAGAATGCTTGTATTTCCAATGAGGAGCTTGTTGAAACAAATCAATTCCTGTCTAGGGCTGTTCCTGAAGGCAGCCCGGCTGGCCCTGAGATCTCAGTTTTCTTAATCTAAGCCCTACCACTCCGGCAGTAGTCTCTTGATGTCTGTCTGCTTGAGAACTCTTGCTATTGTGGCCTTAAAACTAACTTACATATTAATTATGCACACATCAACGGCAGGAGCACAAACAGATCATAGCATCCAGCCGAATTTGTCAAGGAACACAGATTTAATCTGATGAAGCCGGAGTAACATCACTGCTAAAGGCCAACTTCCTTGGAGAACTGTCTGGCAGTTATTGAAAGCAGATTTTACTTGGTATGTTTATAGTTAGGTGAATAGCCAGTGTGTTCATTATTTGTTCTAAAGTAGCATTACTTACATAATTATTTTAGAACTTCCTCTTCCTCTTAGCTATTCCCCCCCAAAGAAATGTACTTCAGAAGGGAAGTTATCAATAATCTATATATGCAACATCCAGAAATTTAAGGCTACTTGGCCAGTGCTAACACGCCTCCTGAGTTTATCATTAGGAGCACTGAAATTGAGCGAAGAACCGCTAAGGCTGCAGAACAGTTTTTCCTTACGAGTACAGTGCTTTAATATTTAAAAGTGCATGCTCATGGGACCACCCGCCTTATTTACCTTTGTTCTCTTGTCCTTACACACCAAAGCCTTAACTTCCTAAGCTTGCCGTAAGTTTTAAGTTTAACTTTTTGTATTATCTCCCTTATAATTTATGAGTATTCAGTTGCTTCCACTTTTTAAAAAGGGGGATTTATTCATTTATTTTTATCTATGCATATGGGTGCACGTCCGTTTTTTTGTGTGCACGCGTATGTGTGAGTCCCTGCAGGGGCCAGAAGAGGGCGTCAGATCTCGCGGAGCTGGAGGTACAGGTGGTTATGAGCCGTCTCAGCTGCATGCTGGGAAATGAAGTCTGGTCCCTGGAATAGCAGCCCTGCCTGTAAACTGCTGTGCCATCTCTCCCGCCCTTCTACAGGCCCCGCCCCCAAGCTTATTTTCTTCGTGAAAAAAAATAGTAAAGAAGTTTGACTTATTGACAGGCTAAACATTAAATTCTTAAATTCTGTTTAAAATCGATTTAAAAGGATCAGCCAGAAATGGACCCCAGCCAGGCTTGCCCAGTAGTTTCTGTCCATGAGAGTGTGTTGTTACCAAGTTGAGTGTATAGCAATCCAGCCATTGCTTAGGATGTTGAAATGGTTGGCTCGACTTACATTTTACTGTTTGCTGTTTACTAATACCGTAAACAATGTTGTAAAGATTATAGCCAGCAAGGTTCACAACTCTAGAGAATTGTAACGGAATAGGTGATTCTACTGTGTTCTCTGTTCCTATATTTTGGAGGGAAGGGTGGTTTGAGTTCATGGTGTTTTCTTAGCAAAGGCTAAATTGTGTCATCACGTTTTAGATGTTTAGAATTTGGAAGATGGTGACTTGCCTCTCTATGAAATTGTCATACATAACTTGGGCCAGTTGTATGTGCTTATCATTGAACTGTTTGGATTCTTATTCTCTGTCTCTATAAAAGTTCTATGAAATGAGGTTAGGATATGTGATTAGATTATAAAAATAACACAGTTCACTTACTGATTTGGGTAGAATTGTAACCAATGCCATTGACTATAGCAGACAGCCCTGACTCTGATTTTTAGGTATATAATGGAAATCTGTAATGATCTTATAATTTTATTTATTTATTTATTTATTTTGCGACAGGGTTTCTCTGTGTAGCCCTGGCTATCCTGGAACTCACTTTGTAGACCAGGCTGGCCTCGAACTCAGAAATCGGCCTGCCTCTGCCTCCTGAATACTGGGATTAAAGGCGTGTGCCACCACGCCCGGCTGATCTCCTAATTTTTAGTAAGACTTCCTAACTTCTTATGGTTTGATGTGGGAGAACTGACCCTGTGCTAGAATTTCAAAAGCACTAATTTAGCTGAGGAATTAAACATATAGTTGAGTAGTTTTGCTTTTAATATGTAGGATTTCTTCAGGTTATCTCAACAACATTGACTGTGTAACTGGAGTCAATTTGTCCCCAGAAATAATGACTCTGAGACTTCTTCTGTATGAACAAATACTTAGACCAATGGTCTTGGCTGTGTTCCCTGACTAGCTCATATCTCAATAATCCAGTTTATTCCAAGTGTGCCTCATGGCTGGTTACCTTCTTCTCAGTTTCATGTGTCTGTCTCCTCAGAATTTGGGGCGAATCTCCAGCACCTGACTATTTCCCCAGAATTCCTCTCTCTCTAGCAGATGTCCCACCTTCTAGTCTTGCTTCAGCTCATTGGCCAATCAGCCTTTTATTGACAGGTGTTGCTTCCATTCAATACAAGGGATTATCTCCATGTGACGCCACTGTAGTATGGTGGCCAACAACTCAACTCCCCTTATATCTGCTGCTCCATTGTAAGCCACCTCCAACTGTGAGAAATGAGTGCACATGGCTTTCTAGCTACTCTCTCTAGCTTCCTGGTTAACCTTCTCCATCTATGGCTAAGACAGAAGACATTGTCAGGAGTGTTTGGAATGGCATATCCTTCATTCATGGGTCTGGAAATTACAACCTCACTTTGAGACACACTCGGATGGATAGCAGATAGAAGAGCTGGGTAGAAAAATGAGTTCTGGAGGGTAGGGTAAGGATATCCACAGTCCTGCAATGACATTCTGGGCAGAAGAGGCAAACATTGGTAAGCTCCAGGTGGTTGTTAGGATCAGAGCTCTGCTCACAGATAGACAGGAGTCACTTTAAGTGGATTTGCAGTGCAGCCTGATTTGGTGTTTTAAGGCTGCAGTAATCACTGTTGGCTGACAATTGTTTTTTCTTGTTATAAATTGCTAATTAGTATTGAAAGTCTAACCCGTTTTGTAGAAAATCCTCCCTTATTTTCTCTGAGAAAGCGGCTTGGACCATAATCTATTTACTCATCTCTGCACCTCTCTTCCCTCTTGTGAAAAAAAAAATTCAGAAACCCCTAGGGACTCCCCACTGTTGAGTTCTGCTTGGGAGGAGCCGGAGAAAACAGTGGCTTCACACTGAAGTAAATATTGACTGGGGCTGTGGCTGAGCCTTGTTCAAAGCCTCCTATTGTTCCCCCTTAGTCAGCACTCCAGCCCAGCCTGGAGTGTGTGTGCATGTGTGAGGGAGAGAAGAAAGACTGTGGAGGGAAATGAACAGACCCACAGCTGAACTCGTAAATGCACCACAGAGCGGAAAGAGAAGCTGGCGACAAAGCCAGCAGGGCCTTATGCTGGGTTGCAGAGAATTTAGGAGCCTGAAGTGCAGGAACACTGGCTGTCTTGTCTGTCGAGGAGAAGTTCAGCAGACACGAAGCTGCTTGTTTGGGTGGGTCCAGCTGGTCTCCTGAGCGCAGCCTTCTTGGCGGTGAAGCAGCCTTTTCAGGACAACATTAAATATAGCTTGTGGGGGAACTCGAAAGAGAAATTGATAAGTCTGAATTCCAGAATAGCCGCTCTCCCTTCCTGGTACTTGTACTGAGGCTCTGTTGGCCTTCCTGCCTTCAGCTGTCACGTTGGATCACACACTCTCCTGGGTCTCCTAAGCGCCACTGCATCCCTAAGGTATCAGATGGGTGAGAGAGAGCCATATGCCATTTGAAACGAAAGTTCTGGAGTTGAGTTGTTCTTAGTGTCTGAGAAATTTGAACTCGTTCTGAAGGCAGCATTTAGACAGAGCACAGATACTCTTGTTTAAAGGGAAGTGCCGTGTGTAAAAACGAAGTCATTTTTTCCCCCTTTTAATTCAAGAATCCAAACAAACAGCTGGCTGCCTTATATTTTAGTGAAAACCATCTTGACACATTTACCAACAGGAAGAGTAAACAGGAATCCTAAAAAAAAAAAAAAAAAGAATCTTTATACGTCTTGACTGTAAAGTCATTTTTAATAAATACATTCCGAAAACCAGTGGCTTAATAAGAAGTTTTCATCTCCATGGACATTAAACGCACAGTCTTCCGTGATGTTTTGGCGCGAGCACATGAGTGCTGAAGGGCACATGCAGGCAAACACCAGGATGATTAGAATATTCATTAATTGCCAAGACAATCACCAAACTGTTCTACTCCGCTAGCATGTTAGGACAGATAATGTCACAATAAAGCAAGGGACACTGTGCCTGCTAGAAGAAGGCACATCTGTCCAGGGGCCACTGGGAAGCACTTCCGGGAAGGGAGATACTTTAGTCTAGATTCTGAATAAATAAGCATGGTTTTAATAGTCAAGATGGAAATAGTAGAAGAATATCCCAGGGACCGTTAGCTACAGGAGCAAAGACCTGCAGGCCTTGTGGCCTTGTGGATGGAGCTGGACGGTGAAGGAAACTTTTTGTACCGGGAAACTCCCCAGGCCTTTGTGGGAGTGGTGTGTTGAACATGTTATAGAACATTAATGTATGGCTGTGTTTTTGCTTTGGAAAAAAACAATAAAGGTGCTTTGTTGTTATTTGGTTTTGTTATTCGATTAGTTTTAGGTTCACAGCGCAGTTGAAGGCAGATACTGAAATATCTCCTCTACTCCATACCCTCCTGAATCAGCATTTGTAGTATGAAGGGGGCAGGTTGCAACACGTTATTTCTAAGTATAAGCAGGTACTGGCGAATGTTAAAGATCTCCAAACTAGCCTTGGCTTATGAGCGGTCCGGAGGGAAATGTTCAAACCCAGGACTTTTGGTATTTCCACGTGACTGGTCCTGTTTAATCTATCGGTATAATTTTTACTTCTGACATGGATTAAGCAGCTGTTTTCTCCCTAGTTTTGTTTGTTTTCAACAGAACAACAACATAACAAAACCAAATTCAAAAACACCTCCTGGTTGCTCAAAGCCATCACTGAAAATTATGTATAGAATAGACCAAGCATCACCAAACACAGCAAGCTGTAAGTCAGGGTTTGTGTTGCGGGGGAGGGCATCTATGGTCTGTACACCTCTGTTTCCAGACTTCTGAGATAGGAGGAAGAGCTCCTAGATCTTCAGATTCCACCCTTAGATCCTCCAAGTTACAGGACAGCCTCCATGTTCCCTGTTGGTAACTAGGAGTTGCGTTGTGGAAGAGATTTATTCTTGTTCGTACGGCTGCAAAAGCACTTGGGTTGTCTTAGAGGAACAGAATCGGATGGTACCTATCGATTGACCCTGACTGTATACCATGTACAGCACCTTGGGACCTCACCCTTGTTATTTATTTAGTCCTGACAAGAACTCTTATGAGAGTGGCATTATACTGATTTTTGCTTTACAGATGAGCAGACTGGGTGTTGCATATTTTAAACTAGCCCAAGGCCTCTTAGCTGTAAGTGGCCCCTTTAACCACTCAGCTGGGCTGTGTAGAGGGACATACTTCGTTTAATAGAACTTGGTACGATGCTGAAGCATGACCTTGGGGCAAAATTTCCGAGGACCTACAGTGCCAAATGATAGGGAATCTATGCTAATATGAAAGGAGTATTAAAAACGCACACTTTAGTCCTGCTTATTGAGTGTTTAATGGGCTGAAGGAGCAAGTCAAAACGGTTGCATCGGTAGGCACATAATTAGTTCAGAGCATCACTGTTTGGCAGGCTTGATCATTGGAGCTGTAGGCTGTTTTAAATATGTAGAGAGGATCGTCCTGACTCTTTTGGAGAAGAATCAGCCCACCGCTGGTTCTTGAATTAAAGTTTCAGAAGTTAAGAATCAATGTAGTCAAGAGGTTTTCCCAAACATTAATTTTCAAGTCCTGCACTCAGGGCTGGTCTTGGTTAGCATGTTCATGTGCACTGACTTCAACTTCTAGTGTAGTTCGCTTATTCCTACAGTAAACACCTGTCAGAGTTGACGTATTGGTTTAGGGGAGGAGTTGGAGGGAGATAAAAAGGAAGGTGGAAGTGATGTAATATTATAAATTCAAAAAATATACATATATTTTAAATAAAGAAACGAATAAGGAATAGCCTATATTTGCTTGAATGGGCTTTATTCCTGTGGCCCAGGTCCTTCCTCCGCCCACATCTTTTTATACTTCCTGTCATTTCTTTCCTTCACCATCTCTGCCTTACGGCCCTAAGGCCAGTAAATTATTCTTGGTTAGTCATAAAGACAAGTCTCCTGATAGGCTGGGAGTGGATCAGGTTCCCTTTAAGCCTCCAGAAGTGCATGGCAGAGGAAGAAAGGGCTTGGTGCTTCCTTTATGCATACCATACATCCGCTTTGCCAGACAGGCAGATCTGTTAGCCAACTTGATTATCAGGAGACCTTGGGGACTTCTTTCTTCCTGTCCTGAGTCGAGATTGTCTCAGCATCTCCCGCCTTAGCGGCTCAGAGGAATGACATAGAGATATTTGTAATACAATAGCTGTGTGCTCCTTTCTAGATTATATGATTCTTGAGGTCACAGAGTGTGGTTTGCATGTAAAACCACTGTGCCCAGGGCTGGTTCATCAGGAGTTGATGGTAGGTTCTGGGTATAGAGCTGTGCTTCTTCACTGGGTATTTACTGAGGTCCACAAAAAGCTAATCTTTCTATGTTTTAGTCCTCTGTGTACAAAAAAAAAATACATCATCATATTTTCATCCAGGGAAATTATTTTTACAATTAAGTAATGTATTTTTACATGCAAAGCCTGTAGTCATCCTTTTATATAATATGTAGGCAATAAATGTTAGACATTAGTAAGCAGAATTGAATGAATGTCTATATTTTTATTATCTTGGTCTGGTACAGAATATCTAACTGCGATAGAAATGTGCCAGTAGAGCCTCCCCTAAGCTCTCAGTTTTCACTTCTGTGTAATGGGGGCGATGTGTTATTTGAAAAAATGAGCACAATTCAGTGAGAAAGTGAATGTGTGTGGTATTTCTTCAGTGAAATCCGGCGATCATTAATACTATGATCTAGTCGCTTGGAGAATTAATCTTAGGAGTATTAGCATACAAGTTCCACTGCACACACATTGTTGTCATGTCTTTGGCTGCTAATATACCTGCATGTGCTGAGAGCTTACCTGAAGGCAAGTGCCAGCCATAAGGAAATTCTGATCTGGACTCTCCAGAAGGTGACCTGGTATCTTGCAAAACCGCCAAAGCCTCGAGTCAGGTTGGTTGTTACTTTTTCTTTTCTTTTTCGCCTTTCAACTACATGTTTAACCTTTAGCAAATCACCCAATACCTTGAAATGCTCCTTTCCGTCTTTGCAAAATGAGAGAACTCGTTGGTATTTCAGAGGACTCATGGGATTCAGAAGATCTGGACTATGTCAGGGCCCTGACACTGCTAATTGCTTGACTTTGGGTAAGTCATTTGACCCAGGTCAAGTTGAGGTTGCTCCTCTGTAAAGAGATTTTTGTCTTCTGCCAGGTCACATTTGATTTAGCCTTTTAAATCGACATGGTAGGAAACTCTCACTTTCACACACACCCTTGTCGGTGCAAGGGAACTCATTCATACGTACCTAACCACAAATGTGAACTTTTGAAGTGAACACAACATATTTTGTCTTTAATTTAAAATATACCCTGAGTATATTCTCAAAATATTTTTTCCAGTTTTCTCCCCAGACATAGCTTTTTAAGAATTTGCAAGTGGAAAACAAAATCGAAGTTATAGTTAATGTCGTTATTCAACGACAATAACGAATCACACGTATTCAACTATGGAAGACTTAAGCGGCCTCTCCAGTGTTGATGAGTCAAATGTGGAATCCTTCCACATGGGGAGATCTCAACCGAGCTGTGTCTGATTGAACTCCAAATTTAGACAAAAACAAACAAACAAAAAAACCAACAAAACAAAAAAAAACAAAAAAAACCAAAACAACCAAACAAAAAAACCATCCAAAAGCCTTATAAGAACATTTACAGTATCATACAGTGTAACACAAGCTGAATTCTTGAACTGGTTTTCCTTTCTTTTCTCCCTTGCCTTTGGGAGGTAACAAACAGTACAGTTAGGAAGGCCTCTCAACAGTTGCCTAGCTCTGAAAACTACTGGAAATCAGGCCAAGAGTGCTCAGCGGGGACCCTCTCAGAGCTGTCTGCACACGGTTGCACACCATACTCCTACTACTCCTAATCAATTTCCTTAGCACTTTTGTTACTTGCATTTCTTTTCCAAATGTGATCATTAGTATATATGTATATATATGCATATATATATATCATATTAATGATATGAAGTAGACAAATTTTAAAACTTGTTTTAATAATCTATGAAAACCTAAGTAGACAAGACATGCTGAACCTTTTAGTCCCAAGATGCCAGTTCTCTAAAAGAATGGCTTTAGTGATCAAGTGAGTTACATTGAGAGTTAAGTTACTATGTGCAGATTATTGCATTGTAAGTAAGTTACTAAATACATTTGCGGTCACTCCCTGAGAAGTGTAGAGGTAGATACCCAAATAGCAAGGACTATTTACTATCTATTTTACCTGGTCTGTGCTGTCTTGCATTAGATTGTCTTGTTTACCAAGCCATTTAGCTGGAGGCTCCTGGGCCACTAAAGTGGGTCTATTTTCTTTGCAATTTCTAGTCAAATTACTTCTAATCCCTTTCGTGGGTAGACTGAACTTGATTTTCACCACTTCCTGTGCCAGTGTGGTTCTGGTCTCGGGAAGGTGTGTCCTCTTAGAGGTTAAGTTCTGTTCTCATGCACGTAGATCGATCTGTGAGTAGCAGTCATTACCGACAGTAAAACGTGTGCTTGCCAGTGTTTCTACAATTTGTTGTCTGTGAGCTCAGTGTTTCGTGTTTCCTGGCTAGTCAAGTAAAAAGAATGAATGGTATTGAATTTAAGAATCTAAGCTGAGCTTATATAGAATTTTAATTCTCTAATTCTGTAACGTTGATTGTTTTGGTTATCAGAGTGAGTATTAATATAGATTTTCACTGATAATTATTCTCAGCTTCCAGATAATTATTTTCACTGCAGACATTTTAAAAATGAGAGCTTCTAGTAACAGCACTAATATTGGGAGTATAATTTTAAGATATTTCTTTTATAAGTATTTAATTACTCTTGATCTGTTATAGACCATTGTGCCCATGATATATTTAGAAAGATATTGACTAAATAATACACTTCCTCCAACCTCCTCCCCCCACCAAAAAAAAATCTGAGTCTGTTTTCTAAGTTTTCAAAATTGTATGAGAAATATGTTCCTAATAGGCAAAATATAAAAGAAGTGATTATGTTTGAAGATATATAAGCATACTTTGTTTTACATTGCATCACTCTAGGTATCAGGAAACATATAACAAAAGTGCTATATTTGAGAAGCAGGCAAATAATCTTTATTAAAGGAGTCTTATGGGACATCACAACTATCTTTCCCATTTTACTTCAATAAAATTATTAGTTGCTTAAAATGTGCGAAAGCCCAGATTCCAGCAGAGTTTCTAGAATACTGTTCCTAGAGGTCCCGAGAGAGCGGATCCTGAGAGGTCATGCCTGCCTAATGGTTAAGGATATTTCAGTAGTTTTTATTTTTCTCAGTGCTTTGGGAATGAAAGAAGCAGCATGTTTATAGAGTCACTACCCCTGACAGTACCAGCACCCAGGTGACAGTATTCCCCGCCACCACCTGTAAGCTCCAGTTTCAGGAGCCTTTTAACATTCTTTCTGCAACTAACTCAGTGAATATATATATACAGTCTGACGGAGTGTGCACACTGCTTCCTGTCTTTGTCTGTCAGGGAGGGTTGTGAATTCGAGCAGATTAGCACAGTGAGGAGCTAGCAATAAGTTACAGAATCTGTGTCTTCCCCACTCCCCGTCCATATCCTCTCTTACCTCAGGAAAGTGGTCAGGAAAGTATGCATCCGTTTCCCTCACACTCAAGGTAGAGACTCTTCCCTCTGTGTGTTTATTATAGGGCACTTGTAGAATTTTCAGATTATAAGAATGGTTATGCTTTAACACAGAGTATGGTTTAGAATTCATTTCATTTTTTAAAAATATTATATGTCAAAGATACACATTACAGGCTTTGATCCATGCACTTGGAGAGATGATTGTTACAGTCAAGCCAATTAGCATGCCCAATCTCTTCAGTACACAATAAAATTTTCTTTCTTTCTTTCTTTCTTCCTTCCTTCCTTTTTTTTTTTTTTTTTTTTTTTGAGATGGGGTTTCTCTCTGGCTGTCTGACTGTCTAGAATTCACTCTGTAGACTAGGCTGGACTCAAACTCAGAGATCTACCTGCCTCTGCTTCCCAAGTACTGTGCTTAAAGGCGTGTACCACCACCACACCCAGCTTGTTTTACATATTCTTTTTGTTTTATTTTTATTTTTTATTAGATATTTTCTTCATTTACATTTCAAATGCTATCCTCTTTCCTAGTTTCCTCTCCAAAAATCCCCTATTCACCTCCCTCTCGCCCTGTTCCCCAACCTTCCCACTCCTGCTTCCTGGCCCTGGCATTTCCCTACACTGGGGCATAGAATCTTCTCAAGACCAAGGGCCTCTCCTCCCATTAATGGCCGACTAGGTCATCCTCTGCTACATAAGCAGCTAGAGACATGTGTTTTCTTTGATTGGTGGTTAACTGTAGTCCTCATGATGTCCATTAGATCTTCAGGTTTATTTCATATTATATCACTACATCTTGTGTCCTGTGACTTCACTTGTTAACATCAGATACTAAGTCCCAGGATTTATTTAGATTCTATTTTCTCCTCTCCTAGAAAAGGAGCTAGACTCTAGTCACCCTGGTTTATGATTTGCTAATTAAGTAGACAGAGCTAACCAGGATTAGTCATCTCGGGTTTGTAAATAGAGCTAAAGTTTCCTTTTTTTTTTCAGTTGGTTGATATTTGCAAAGATGGATTGATAATGGCAAAGTGGGTCCCACAAGAAATTCATGGTCAGTGTATTGAGTTTCCAGATAGTACTGGTTCCTCCATATTTATCTGGAGAAAACAGTAATGGGTTAAATCTGTTGGTCAGGGTTTAGAACGGGCTTTTGTGGTGGGTGTGGTTTTTTGTTTTTAGAAAATCAGGATTGCCTCTCTAAAATGTCTTATGCTGATACAGGTGGGTGAGCTTCTCTAATGACTTGAAGGGTATGGAATACCAATGAGATTTAAAATTTTACCTGCCAAGTTCTTTGAAGTCTGAACAGACAAAGATATTTATTTGGTCTGGTATCTTAGGATAAATTTGGCGATGGAATCCAAACCCCATTGAATGCAGTGCAGACAGATTGGTTAAAATAGCTTGGAAAGCACTGTTGTGTACAAATAAAGAGGGGGTAGACAGACATTTGGGAGGGTTATTAACACATCCACAGTGAGTGCCACTTTGGGGACTTTTAAGCATATCATGAAGTACAAATTTAATTCGGTCGTCTGGGAACACTTTGGATAAAATTCAGATGAACTATTTAGTGCTATGCAGGTTCAGGGGTGGCTGAGGAAATGTTCTCCACCCATAGCAGATATGTCCATCTGCAGCTCCTTGTTCCAAGTTTTTCACACAATAGTTATTGTCTACATTGTTTCTTAAATCAATTCAGCTTATGTCTGAATACTTGCTCATCACAGTTTTATGTAACTCACATTCTCTCTCCCCTTCTTCAGAAGAGGACCACAATCATTTAACATTTGTGGGGGATATACGATTGATTAACTCTTGCTTGGGCATGTGCTGTGTGCCAGGTACTCATTGAACAACGTTTCTGGATGGCGTCATAAATAGTTACTCATGAAAGGAAGAAGTATACTGTTGTGTTTAGGTGGAGACGTCTTTGAATCAGATTGCCTTTTCTCTAGTGCGTCTTCCATGTCTGCAGCCTATGTACTAGTTGGCGTAGTCTCTTGAGAGGAAGTAAAATGTTCCCACTGTGTGTTGCCTCTAAATGTTTTTCTTTCTCCTAAGTTTTAAATGGTCACGGCTTCCCCCCCCCCCCCGACCCCCACCCTCCGAAGGTTACCAGAAGAGAAGAAGTAGCAAGGCTGTGTTTGGGGCATCTGAGCAAGGTGACTGTCTCTAATGGGGAATGACAAGGATGGGTTTAAGAAGTGACCCCTCTATTGTCTCCGGGACAAAACCCTTCCGCTTGCATCTTTCAGCCCGTATCACTGCTTCTAAAGGATCCTTGAGCAAACTGCTGCATTTTTATTAATCAGCTTAACTTAATGGGATGAAAAGACCTTTGAAAAGAGAGCAGAAGGGGAGCCGGACTGAAAGTTACTCGAATTCTTTTCCACGAGAACCATTTTTTTTTTTCCTACCCTGATTTTCTAGGGAAGATATTTGGTGATTTCCAGGTGCTTCATCCCGGTAGTCTTTCTAGTTTTTACACACTTTTAGAGACTCCCTCTAGCCTTGTGCTGCCTGCAGCTATAAAGAAGAATTAATAGGAGTTGAAGGGAGAAACAGTTTCTGAAAGGAGGCGGAAAGCTTAAGCTGATAAAGCACAACTCTGTCCTTCTTGATGGGGGCTGTGTTTGGATAACTCACCCTTGTCTAAATTCTTCTCTTCCCCCATCCTTCCTGCCCCAGTGCACCTCCCCTCCCCCACACCCAGCCTTCTTCATAAACGGTAGCAGCTGGAGATCTTTCAGTGGTATTCAGGGATTACTTCCCTTTGGGGTTTTAATAAGCCCTGATGCCTGCATCACTGCAAAGGCACTTCTGAGGACAATGGCACTGGGGGGTGGGGGAGTGATCATGGGCCCTTTGAGGACCCAGATGATAGGCTGAGACAGCACCCTGGGATGCATTCTGGAAGGCAGAATGCTGAAGAAGGAGTGTACAGGCTCCAAAGATGAACCAGAAGGACTGTCGGCTTAGAGGTGAATTCCTGTGCAGTCTGGATAGAGGGCTTCCTGCTGCCTCTTGACATGTGGTTCATTCTCACTTAAAATGGCTGGGATGACCAGTTAGAATTGCCACCACCACGGTCACATGACCCTATGCCTACCTGTACCCCTGTGATGAGGATAACCCCTGCATTGCTACAGGGTGTTGGTTGGCCTTTTATTGGTCTAGGGAGTATTTTATAAGGGTGCAATTCTATTGGATGCTGCTCTGTGTGTGTTGTAGACTGTGTGGGTTAAAAGGAGTGTGGCATTTTTTACTCTTTTTTTTTTTTTTAAATTTATTTCTGTTGGAAATTTAAAGTGACAAAAATGTGATTTAGAAAGAGAAAAATGATAACCATGTAAAATAATGTATAAAAGAGTTGTCTTACATGGAAAAAATAGGAAATGGGAACAGACATCGAAATTCTATTAAATTGAACTATTTATTAATCCATTTGGGTCAGTGTCATGTCAGTCCATGTAAAGCATGCAGGGCACAATTTGCATTTATCCTAAGCTGAAATAAGTCATTTTGGTTGTTGGCATTTATTTCATCATTGCTTACAGATAACTTTAACTTTTGAAATTGTTAAATATGTAAATACTTTTAAATCCCTCCAATGGACACAGACATTTTCAAAGATGGTAATCATGTATATATATATATATATATATATATATATATATATTTCAGAAAATAAACTTTACAACAAACTTTTGAAAAGAATATCCTAGGAGTAGTTTGATATTACCTAGTAGTTTGTCCCAATGTGTCATTTTTTTAAAGTTTAGTTTTGGGATTCAGGAAAACTACCTGAAGACCACATTTTGTGGGGGGGGGGAGGGGGGAGTTGGGTGGGGTGGGGGGGAGGGTATCTTAAGAATCTTTTAGATAAGGTTTTGTTTCTTTGTTTTCCCTCAGATGAAAAATATACAAGATGGCCTTTTAGTACCACAGAGGGCCCCTGTGTGCCTCCCACATGAAATTTTTGGTTTAAAATATTCCTGAAAGGATTCCTGGGAAAGCCAGTGGGTGGAGGAGCTTTCCTTCGCTACCAGGGCCACTGCTCTCATCCTATTTTTATCTTATGGGTTTGCAAATGCGGCTTTTCTTTCTCTTTCCATAAGATCTGCTTGGTGCCCTTCAGAAAAGCCAAGGCACACGTTTCAGAGATTCCTTTAACTGCCCAGTTAGACACTGTTTCTCCTGCTTGTGATAGTCTGTAGCTACCATGTGCCCTTCACAGAGGGAATCCTCGTGTTCAGAGCTCACAGAATGTTCCACCTCTTTTGTCAGGGGGAATAAAAGAAAGCACACTATGATGTATAACATGATAATTTCATGCAGGTATTAAATGTGAAGGAGTTAAATCAATCTAAAGGAAACACTATATTCTTGCATGTGTGTGTGTGGTGTGTGTGTGTGTGTGAGGAGGGTTGATAAAACCTAAAGTTTATACTCAGTCTCTGAGTGTAAGTACAGTGTTAAGTGTAGGTTCAATGATGTGTGGTGCATCCTTGAAACTTATTCCCCTGTTTAGTTGAAGTTTTAGATTCTTAACCCATATGGGTAAATTATCCCATTAGTAGATTTCTGGACACATGACCTAAGATTGATTATGATTTTCGTAATGGCTGAGTGACGGTGGTCGAAGGTGCTTTCGAAATACCATCTGCCTTGTCTCTGACACAGCCTGTGGTTCCTAGACAGTGTCCTTCTCTGGCGGTAGTTAGTAGGAAGCAGTAGTGAGGGCCATGTGAGGCTCATCATCGTTGTCGGACAGAGCTTGGGCTCAGTGTGGAGCTGCAGAGTCAGGAAGCAGCTGTTCTTTGTCTGGGTGGACAGTCATTGATTTTTAAATACTTGGGCCTCCTGACGGCATAGAAACCCATTTGTGCCTCTTTAGATTAAGGTTAATTTTTGTGGTGGTTTGTGCAGATGCATGAACAGATGCTGCGCACTTAACTGCGGCTTTTAGACTTACTCTTTATACTTAAAAATGAAATTTAGTTAAAAATCAAATGCATCATTAGGTCATAAAAAGAAAAGGGGAATCCTTAAACAGGATACATCGCATCAGATAAAACCTTAATCATTGTCCTGGTAAACCTGGGCGTTTGAGGCTTTAGATGTGGACTGTTGGTAATTGGCTGTGCACACATTCTGCCACGCTAATAGGTAATATGTCCCTGAAGCGCCAATAATTTGAGAACAATGATGTTTATTCATTTTCTCAACAGAGTGAAAATGTGTTTTCAAAACATATTTGAATTTTCACACACACACACACACACACACACACACACAGTATATTAGCATATGACTCAAATGTGCCACTAGTTCCCAGACATTCCATGGGGAGAAGGCACCCAGAGTATGGGAAGGCTGTGATTGACCCAGTGCAAAGTAGCACTCTCATCTGTCTCTCAGAGTATCTGTGTAGTGGCTTCCTCTGTGGCTGGGAGATCATTTGTAGCTTAGAGCTTGTAATGTTGGAAGACAGTCTGTTCACCTACAGATAATGTTTCATTAGCCTCTTCCAAATTGACAAGGCTGGCTGCTTCCATGTATTCATCTGTCGAAACTGGAGGATGGCTCTGTTTAAGGATTCTTCCCTTAGGCCTTATTAAAGTAAATACCAGATCAACAAACGATACTCCCAAATCGGGTAGACTGAAGAATGGAACTTGGTGTCACTAAGCCATGTTGCTTCTGTCATTACCCTAGAAGCAGGATCATACGTTAGGAATATGTACATGTAATCCCATGACTCATGTTGGGACAGTTCCTTAGACTGTCTCTTATATGCTCGGCTATTGATTAATTCATTGAATCTAGGCGACTCCTCCCCTCCAGTGCAGTATATTTTATACTGTTGGAAGCAGACTGCAAAACTGAAAATTCCTCGCTGATGACATCTTATATTTGCATCAGGAAGGTCAGCCATTGCCTACTTAACTAACCAACCCCTACTGAACTTAAGTGGGACGACAACTGGAAAGTATCTGTTAGCAAACCTGCTTGGGATATGAGGAAGGAGTTAAGGAAATGATGGCTCTGAGCCCGTCAGCATGTATCCTGTTTAACTAACGCCTGGCAAGCTCAGATGAAGTCTAGCTGTATGTGGGGCATATCCTGACCTTTTGTTTTGAGATATTTGAGATACTAGACTGCTTTTCTCCATCGTTAGACACCGACATAGTTTTGGAAAACACCAACCGCATGTAGCAACTTCAGTAATTTTTTTTTTTTTAAATAGCTTTTCTCCTAGTTTGGTTCTCACAGAAGATAGAGTGTGGGCGCTGTGCAGACTGTTGAATCTCAGATAGTTTTTTGGCAATACTGCTGGATTGCCTCATGGTTTCATTATACTCCGTTGGCTTATGGATCTTCCTCTTCTTAAGATCCCATTTGGAAATTATTTTAATATCTATTTCTGTGATCACAAGTGCCATCAGGTGTTCATCCTTTGTTCGCTAGCTTTGAAGGTTCTAATCATCGGGAGAACTTACTCTTAGCATCCTCTCCCATTCGAGTGCAAAACTCCTGCTTCTCATGCTGCTGAGTGAGTGCTGTGCAGAATACTTAGTTGTCTCGTTGGTGCGCACAGCAGCCTGAAGAGGAAACACAATGGCATAGCCCTTACTGCCTTGTGAGTCTCTTAAATACACTATGCATGTGAAGTCTTTGTTTGTGGAATGCCCTGGCCTTTATAGACAGTCTCTGCCACCGGCATCTTCATTTGGCTGATGAGGAAACAAGGCGCAGAGACAAGAAGACTCTCTGCACCATCAGAAAGCATCATAATCAGGATTAAAAAAACCCTGATAGTCTATGCCATTAACCATTGCAACTTGCTGCTCCTGTCCACCCAGGCTGTAGGAGCAGGCACATGATTATGGGCTCCATTATGAAGTTTACCAAATTTTTATCCTTGGCCCTCCGCACCTCTGTCATCTTCAAAGTAGTAGCAGTCAGGAAAATATTAATTCTAACTCCATTTTTAGGGCTGCTAGTTTGTGTGTGTGTGTGTGTGTGTGTGTGTGTGTATGTGTGTGCTTCTTACTGGAAGGAGCAAATAGAAGGGGGAGAGATTTTAATTTCAAAAACAAAAACAAAAAAGTTTACACAGTAGTAAGCCAGGTCAGTATGGCTCTCTACCACGCCCTGAACATAAGCCTCCCTTTTCCTTGTTTGCTGGGTTTTCAGCATTTATTTTTTTAATTGAATGTACATATTACACATATTTATATTATACAGCATGATGTTTTAAAGTGTGCGCATTGTAGAATGGCTGAACCATGCTATTTGCCACGTACATGACTTCACTATTTTTAAATGTGGCTATAATACTTAGAATCTCTTAGTGATTTACAGGTTTTTCCATATAGTGACGAGTTTTCTTAATCATCTTCCCCTGAATTGAGATTTTTGTGTCCTTGGACTGAAACCTTTGTACCACCTGCGGCCTCTGAGCTCTGCCTTCTGACTCTAGGTTCCGATGAGTCCTGTGGTTTTACACCCTGTATAGGTGATATCATGAGAGATGAGTAATGTGTTTGATAAAGCCTCTTGCATGAATTGAAAAGCAAGCACAAGCCATGCAGTGTGGTTTCGTGTTTGAAGGTATTGAACACAAACCTGACAATTATAATTTACTAGTTTATGTTTTAAAAACCGAGGTTTCCCCCTTTTTAAACATGACTTCATATGTGCACACAATGTCTGAAGAGTATAGGTATATATATAGCTATAATTATTTCTGACATAATTTTAATGAAAAAAAAATAAAGACTTCTCTCTAAAATTTTGTCTTTGTAGCTTACGTTTTGACCACACAATGTGACCAAGCACTTCGCAAGCACTTGGGTAGTTGGTATTGCCTCTGAGACAGTGTATATTTGGTATTGCCCCTGTAATGATATATGTATTTGGTATTGTGCCTCTGTGAGTATGTGTCTTTTCTCTCTGAGGTGTTGCCCATTGCCTGCTAGCTTTCTCCCACAAATTAAGAGTGAAGATTTCGGTTTTCTTGACAGATGCTGGAGGCAGGCTGGAGTCATAGGACTTCTTGTCATAGTAAATTTTAAAGAGGGGGAGGACTTATTTTAACCAAAGCCTTTTGTGGGGTAGATTAAAGACTGGAGTGCATGTGGCTATAATCTTATTTTTTTTTCCCCTCAGACTTTTGATTCTCTTAAAAAAAAAGTCTATAAAGATTGTAGATTTTGGTTACAGTTTATCAGAAAGAAAGTGACCAATTACAAACCCATTTACTGCCATTGGCTTTGCAGGGGAAATTTAAGCTTCTCACATGCAATTTAGGGAAAGATTCTTTGCTTAGTTCAGCATTTAGACATTTGTCCTGGTCATTATTGGCTCGAGTAAAATAAAGTAAACGAAAAACAGGCAAATTTTAGAAAGATTTATAGCAGGATGTTCTTATAAAGCCAGAAAGTTTAAAATCTGGTTGATTTAAACCAGAAATGCTTGCTTTGCTCTCAAATATTTATAAAGCGCTAAATCCTTTTTGTGCCCTTTCTGATGCCTCGCAGATTATTGCTCTGTGTTGTCCTGCCACCCCCTGACACAAGACGTTGCTGGTCACTCTGGAACTAAGTTGCTGCTTTTCTTATGCTAGACAGGCCTCTTGGGATTAGCTCTGTGGAGGAAGTCTTGGTGTTCAAGCTGTTACCATCCACAGTCATGAGCAAGATCTGCTCCTTTTGAGAGAGAGTAAGAAATTCTAAGTTCCTTTCGATGTGATAAATAATGTAATGGAAGATGCCAATCCTTCTGGAAACAAATATTTTAAAAGAAGGAGATTAATCCAATTGTCTCTCTCTCTTTTTTTTTTTTACACATGATTTTCCATTTTGCTTACAGCTCGAGGGTGTCCAGAGGGACCTTTGCATGCAATTTGGTTAAAACTTGGTGTGGTTTTCTGAAGTTTCTCACTGTTTTGGTATTAATCTGTAAGGAAGGAGAGAAAGCATTTTCTTGTATCAAATTTGAACATACACTGCGCTTTTGGATTCTATAAAATATTGAGCTCTATCTGCCATCTTTGCAGGAAGGCTAGGTAAGGAAGCGTTTGTGTGCATCTGTTTGTTTGTGGCAGTGGGAAGAAGATTGAGGTCATACTATTTATTTTGGTGCAAGTCATTTCTTATTTTCTTTGATTTAACAGTGGTGTTGATCTGTAATGTCTTGGGTGTCTTAGACATCATAACTGTGCATACATACACATACACACGTACTCATGCATGCCCTCATACCCATACACACATGAAACATGGTTTCATGGTAGGTTATAAAGAACTGTAAATTGCTTTTGACAAGCTACAATACAGCATCATTTATAGCATACAGATTCTCACTGAAACAAACAAAAAGTCATAAAAATGGTTAGAAAGAGGAGTATTTTACACACTGATACTTTTAATATTTTCAATCAGTGTCCGTTGGTTTAATTGTCCTCTAGACGTCTCATTTGCTCAAATCAGAATGTGCTAGTGTGACCTTGCTGTGCATGGGCTCAGCCCCGAGAGCATCCATCTTTAGGACGGATGCTTTTACTAACCTGGACTTTGCTGTCAAGTGTGTCTGCACAGGGCTCAATTGATACATCTCCATTTCTTAATGAGGAGTTTGGTCTTAAATGTAGTGAACCTTCTCACTGTGAGGCTGTTACCTAAGGCTCAAAATCTATCATAATTACCATTTCTCTTAAACACCCATCATTAAGGAGTGCACAAAACGCTTGCCTTAAAAGGATACTTTCATGGAGATTGCTTCTTGGGTATGTGTCAGCACAAAATGAAATCCCCGGGGTTAAGAAAAAAAAGGGAGCACTTACACGTTGAAGAGCAGAGGAAGATCTCCACATTTAAATACAGCCAACTGAAAGGCAGTTAATGGTTGCTCTTGCTGGTGCTGGTGCAACCACAGCGGCAGCAGGCTCTGCGCCCTGCTGAACTTTGTGGATGATTTCTTTCTCGGGTGGTGTGTTGCCACTGAGAGGCAGGAACCCATTATGAGAGACGTAGCTCGTTTTGCCCAGATGTGGATACACATCTAACTCTGGGCTAACAATTTTAAGGAGTTGGCTTGGAGCAAGAAAAAAAAAAAAGGAAAGCACTCATACATTAAAATAAAAAACCCTGCATCACGATTTATTGACTTTGGCTGTATCAATTTGCTAAATCACATGGATGTGATTTAGGAGGAATGTTGTTTTAAGAAGCTTTGCTCCCCTTTAATTTGACATGACTAAACCTGAAGCCTTCTGGAAACCACAGTCCAAAATGGTTTTTTTCCCCCTGGAGTTTTCAACCATTTGCATTAAGAAATGTAACACTAGCTCTCTCGTGGAGACGAAGGATTAATTCTGGAGTATTCCTAGGTAATGCGACCCTCCTTCCAGAATGGGGTGAGCATCATCTGACAGGGATTAAGAGCGATCCTTCTAGGTTTCGCGGTTGGAGGGTCCGTGTTGATGTACCTGCATCCCTCTTCTGATCTAGTCTCACTGCCCCCTCATCACTGTCAC
Source organism: Mus caroli (assembly GCF_978045245.1). NCBI lineage: Eukaryota > Metazoa > Chordata > Mammalia > Rodentia > Muridae > Mus > Mus caroli. The sequence goes on from NW_028227273.1 coordinate 32,069,139, forward strand.
TTCTCTGTAGGCAGCTGAGGCTGTTGGTCTTTCCTTTTGCATATTAGAAACCTTGCATTATACCTTTGCAGGCAGTCCTTTCATTAATGATAGAGGAGGAAATTTTGGAATTTTTTTTATTTTTTACTCCCACTCTGGAATGCCATTTATTTCTAACTTGCCTGTATGCTTCTGAAGATCCAACTTTAAATTTGCTTCCCTAGTGTCGATGGGGAGTATCCTCCTCCTGCAATTGGAGGCATCACTGTTTCTCCATTTTTCTTTTTTAATTTTTTTTGGGGGTTTATGCACATGGAGGATCCTGGTTGTCTTCGAGATTCTTGCAACTTGTCACCAGACCGTTGCTCCTCTCCATTGTAAAACTGTAAACCATGATTTAAAAATTAGGATACCAGAGAGTTCTGGAGAGAGTTAGAGTTGCTTGAGAGTGTGTGAGGCACTGCTAAAGGAGACCGGACCTTTGCCCTCTGCCTGTAATCCCTCACCCATTTCCATTCATCTTTGATTCTTAAGTGAATGTGTGTACAGTGTGGGAAAGGACTCCCAGAGTTGGCATTTCTTTAATATTACCTTGCATGGAAACCTCTATACCAACTTTTACTTGAAGATGTAAAATGGTACCCAGTAGTAAAATTCTTGGAGTGAGTTAAGAACAAATGACTGGATGCTGTTTGGATGGATGGTGTTTGTGATGTTACCAGGTTTGAGAACAACTGAGTTCATGGTTTTTGTGCCTTTTCACACTGGGGCTGGGGACAGGGAAGGGGGGCGATGAGTCAGAAGATCCAGGATGAATGTACTGTCTACCCTCCCCAGGCTTGGCATTCTGGGACATTTAGACCTTCCCTTGACATCCCAAGCTCCTGGCCTCCTATCACTGGCTAAAGGAACATGGCACGCAGGTGTTTAAATTATTCATCGTTATAATCGGCCTTTATGTTCCAGTGCCTGGCCAGACCTCTGTTATTCTAGTGCATAATTGATGGTGCTCAGAAGTGGAAAAGTTAGAAAAGCAGAAGTAATGTGGTAGAGCCATGCAGTGAGGAGGAGGGGCCAGACCCTTAAAGCTGCGGGGACCCAGACCACAGCTAGTGGCAGAGGACACCTAGCTCCAGGCTCCAGGACTGCAGTCTACTGTCTACCGCCAGGATATCTTCCCTCTCCTTACTTTGTCCATGCAAAAAGGGACAGGGAAGTGCACAGAGCCAGCACATTAGACCTTCTGCAGGTTCATGTCTGACCCCAACTCCTGGTAGAACTGTTTCTGTGCAGTTTGTAGTTTCTGGAAAAGCTGTTCACTCCAGAAAAGGACCCTGAAGAAAGCAGTAAAACAAAACACAACAAAACAAAAACTTTAAAAGCCAGAGGGCACTTTACACAACAAACTTAGTGTAAACCATGGAAGGACTTTGTTTTCTGTCTCCATGTGCTGTTTCTTGGAGAGTGAGACCTGAAAGATATTCGGCTACACACATAAAGCTGCACTTGTCTTGAGAGTGAGTTTAGAGAAGATTAAATGCATAGAAAGAAAAAGAGTTGCTGAATTGTGAAGTGATTTCTAAAATGCGATATTGCCAAGATATTTTGAAAGAATAATTTTAACCTGATTTAAATAAAATATTCTGGGCGCATGGGTAGATTAGGAAAATATTTTCAAAGAATAGCTTCCACAACCATAGGAGACATCTGCGATGGTAAAAAAGTTATTATTTTCACCCTGGGAGGGTGTTTATTTAGAAAACACCCTCTCAGTTTTTTTCTTACAGGCTTGCTAAAGAAAAGGATAAAGGATGGAAAAGAGGCACCCAAACTCCGGGTAAAAACCAGTGACATTTTACTTCTCTGTCTTTTTTTTTCCTCCTTCCTTCCTTCCTTCCTTCCTTCCTTCCTTCCTTCCTTCCTTCCTTCCTTCCTCCCTCCCTCCCTCCCTCCCTCCTTCCTTCTTTCCTTCCTTCCTTCCCTCCCTTCCTTCCTCCCTCCCTTCCCTCCCTCTTTCCTTCCTTCTTTCCTTCCTTCCTTCCATCCTTCCTTTTTTCCTTCCTTCCTTCCTTCCTTCCTTCCTTCCTTCCTTCCTTCCTTCCTTCCTTCCTTCCTCCCTCCCTCCCTCCCTCCCTCCCTCCCTCTCTCCCTCCCTCCCTCTGCAGTGTTTAAGGGAAACCTTGTAGAAGGCTTGGTTGGAGCATCTTCTTGTACTTGAATAATAAAGGTGATGGAAGCACAAAAAAAAAAAAAAAGGAAAAAAAAGGGAGGAAGGATGCTAAGGATGCTGTAGCGGAGAATAAACAAGAGAGAAGATGGAGAGGAATTCCTCAAAAGGAGAAAGAAGAGCAGATTTGTCAGGGTAGGGTTGGAGGGTTAGGTTACTGTTGAGAGCCCTGAAGGAGTCCATGCTTGCCGTCCTGTTCCAGAGGAGCCTTCCCTGCTGGACTTCTTTGTATTATGCCTTTTTTTTTTTTGGTCTTTTCATATGCAGAAGGATATAATATACAAAGAAGTGAAGTGTGCTAGAAAAGGGGAAAATAGAGAGTGGAGAGGGTCGTAGTGGAGAGCAAGTGAGGAGAAGAGAGGGAGGGAAGCAAACATGGAGGTTGGGTGGGGAGATGGGGAAAGGGGTGGGGGGGGAGGCGAGTGTGTTAGAGGAGTGGTCCTCCCCCACACTGTTCCTCTCTGTGGGAGCATCTGCTCCTTCAGGCTGGAAGGCTGACTCCAAGGAATTCCCAGAGAGACCTAGAGGGGTGTCTTTTCAAGAGCTTGGCTTGTCTGCCTGCTGAAGTGATGCTTCTGGTCAGCTCCCATGAACCCGGGCAAAGAGATCCTGAGGAGATAGCAAGCAAATCCCCCACTATTCAAATGCACCGTTTTGTTTTATGAAAGCAGATAGAAGCTGAAACCTTGGTAAACTTTTGGTACCTCGGCCCACCTCCGTTTTCTTACTTTAAGAAGACTAATACTCAGTGTCGGTTATAATGTTTTTCAAAAGCGGCCAAATGTTTTGGCGGCAGAGATAATTTAAGCGAGTTCAGGCAAATTCTCTTATATTTTATTAGGAAGTTTACGTGTACAGGTCTCCATATTATACTTCTTCATGAAATGTGAGTTTTTGAAAGCAATTATTTCACATTCAGCCATTGTCTAAGAGAAGAATTATTATTGTCTCTCCATATGAATCAGTCTCTCTCTTTTTTTTTTTTGGTGTCTAGAAAAATTAATTGCCATATAGGTGTCTGTAAGTACATTCTTTCAGTTTGCCATGGAAAAATGTATGTGTATATAAAAGATACATGTGAGAATACACACATGGATTAAAATGTGTGAGCATATATATATATATATATATATATATATTATACATCCTATATACATGCATGTGGAAAGGACAGGGCACATAGGTGTATTAGGGCTTATTGTTCAGGGCAGACTTACGTGCAAGTGAAATTGAATTGAAATGGAGATTAACCACATACCCGCTGTCCTATACTAGCATCCCCAGCAGAACAATACATTTGTTGCATAGAATCAACCTACACAGTGACAGCATCATCTAATGATTAATCTGTCAGAACATATTCCTGTTACGGAGTGACTCATAATTATATATATAAATGACACAACTAAATACATTTAGAACACAGTTTTCTTCTTTTCCTCCCGGTGTATTACTTTAGAATATTCAGAGTTAGTAATCACTTGTTAGTATTTAAGATAGCATCAAGTAGAGTACTAAGAGAGATTTGGGTAAATATTGATAGGCACAAGATCTTAATTTTTATTAAAACAGTAGCATGTATGTACATATGCTAGAAAATTTCAGGCCTTGCAGAGCATCTAAGGATTCTTAAACATTTGTATAGGGTGCCTAGAAACTACTTCATCTATATGCTGACATTGAAACAGTCATACAGGAGAATTTGTTCATCCTTTATATGCACCCTCCATATGTGATTTTGTTTTCTTATTGTGATAATTAATAAGTGATGTCGTTGTCTTGACTCGGTCTTAGACATGCTGTCTTCCTTTACCCTAAAGGTGACGTTCTCCTTCCCCGGGACTCTAGCGACTGGGCCAGGGACAGTTTGGGTGGGATGCACATCTGTCTTCTTTTAGTGTAATATTTCTTCATTGAGTCAAATTGTGGCTTTGTGTTCAGGGGCCAGCACTCATTGTTAGTAGAGTCATTAGCACTTATCAGGGGTTCTCTGGGTACACGATGGCATGGCACTTCCCATAGTGTAGAGATTATTTACCTTGCTGGGCCACGAGTAGCTTGTAGTCTTAAGAAAGAAACAAGAAGTGCTCAGATTTTCCATAGGCTCAGTGACAAATTTTCATAATGAACGGACGGGGGAAAATGAAGCCAGAGATAGGGATTCATGCAAAACATTTATTCTAGGTATCTTGTGTTTTGAGTCTTATTTTATATGCTAATAACGCTTTTGAGTCTGTCTACAGTGAAATTTCCAAAGTGCCACAATGTGCACAACTTAATAGGCCTATTACTTCATTCTTTTTAGAGTTAAACTTCTCTAGGTGCTGGTTAGCCACAGAATTTGATTCCGAGGAGATGCCGGCACCACAACATAAAACTGGCTAACTTTACAGAGTCCAGAGCATGTATTCCAGAACCAGTCATCTGCCCATCACACTCTGGGTACTCTTAGACAAGTTCTCGGACTCTTACACTCATCATGTGCATCTGTGAAATAGGGATGGGGCAGAACTGCTCCCGGGTGTCATTTCACAGGCGGTACATGTGAGTGTGCACATGTGCATCGAACACATACTTCTTTCCAGGCATGGCATATCAAGCCTGGCTTTGTATTTAAATGATGGATGGTGGAAGTAATGCCTGGCCATGGTCATTACCACTTCTTTATTTTCGTTCAGTCTCAGTGAGCAATTAAGTATTTTAAAACTAAATGTTTTCTCTCTCTGATGGTGAAAGCTTCATAGCTGACAATGAACAAAGCTAAAGATTAGAACTTCCTTTGCTGGAGCATAAGCAAATCGTTGTAACTTGGGTAAACACCATCTAGCACTTATAATGGAGGTTCGTCCGCCATATAAAACACCTGATTCTAATATGAAACATTGCCATTAAATGTATATCGGTGTATTTATAGTGGAGAACTGGCACCTTATGGCACAGGAAATAAAAGCACAGGAACAACTCACTCAGATAATGCTACGTCAAAAAGACTGGATATTAAAGGCTGGGTATTAAAGACTGGATATTAAAAGTTGTCTTGAGATAATATAATTACTTGATCTCTCTCTTACCTTCTCTTCACACTTTCCTATGTACCCTGTATTACTCTTACAAATTCATGGCTTCTTTTTCTTTAATTGTTGTTACATGTACGTGTGTATGTGTGTGTGTGTGTGTGTATTCCTAAATACATAACAGGAAAAAGAACGATACTGAAATATGGTACATTTTTTAAGGCAGAAAAGAAACCACAGTAAATGAAGTGACAAGATTCATTATAGCTTATAAAGTCTAATTTAACCACAGGGATGTTCCCATCACCACAGATTACAAATAAGGGCAGCTTGACAGTTAGTGGCCCGGCTTTGAACCAGGGAGGCAGGAGAATGGTTTGTGACTGATCTTGGGATACGTTGTTTTTTTTTTTTTTTCTTTCCCTCTTACCCTTACCCACTGTAGTGTAAAGGAAAAGCTAAATGTTTTTTCCCCCCAAATTAAAATTTCAAACCCAAATGCTGCTGCGATGCATAGGCGGAGTTTACCAAATGTATTCCTGAAGTTGGCAACAGGAGAGAAGTTTCACGAGGACAAAGCATCCAGGAGTCTGTTCTCCACGGTGTGTCCCTATCTCAAGAGCAAATGCAGAGCCGACCCGCCATGAGCTTTAGGATTTCTAGGGTAAGGACCTGTGAGTATGAGTTGGCTGGCTGTGCCCTCAGTGAATGTTTCACCGTGGCTTATAGACGGTGACACATTTTAACTGGACCAGAGCTGTCTGTTTCATTCCAAAACTTTATTACCATGGATGTCTAGTTAAGTAACACTGTAACCATTTAGTAAGCCCTGCCTCAGCAAAATGGGCCAGAAAAGAGGTTTGGGGTGTGTGACTTTAGCAATTGTCTTAAAGTAGCAGAGAACTTAGCTGTCAGTCTTGTGTCCTAGCTGCAGCTGTAGCTCCTTGCGGAACCTGTTTTTCGCCTCCTTATTGCAATTTCAGAAAACCGAACTCGACTGTGTACAACCAAATTGTGCATTTTATTAATATTTGAAAATCATGGTAAGACGATGAATATTTCTGAGTTATAATCAATAAGACTAATTTAATTTAGGGGTAGCTGAGGAGAAAGACAAAAATGAAGTGCTGTAGTTTGAATTATGGAAAGTGTCACATTTAATTTCACAATTGGTTCTGGTGTGTTTGGGGATTTAGAATAATTTTATACCTTAACATTCAATCTTTATTTTACAGTGAATAAGCTAATTTTAGATGACTGCCCAACCTGCCTCTTCTGGCTGTTTTAGAACATTAGCTGCAGAATAATCTACTAATTCTTACTTAACACCAATTAATAAGGAATTAGAATTATAATTTTAAAGTGAATAAATTATTTCATATTATAACATGTTATGAAGTGTATGTAAATCGCCATTAGTGATAGGGAAAATAGGAAAAGCATGCAGTCTGGGAATGGGTTTAGTTCATTTTTTTTATTCTGCTTTGCATATATGTTGGGAGAAAGTGATTAATTGTGTTATAATGATAATCTAACTTTTCAGAGGTTACTAAGTACAGACTTGCTTATGAGAGACGTTAACTTCATCTGTTAAGTGTATGTCAACCAGCCACTTAAGCTAATTTCACACAATGGAGCCCAGCAATGTGCTGCAGGGGAGTAATGATAAGAAATCTTTATTTTGTAGAATCTTTATTTTGTTATGATTAAAAATATTATTTTATGTGTATGGCTGTTTTGTCTGCATGGCTGTCTGTGCATCACATTTCTGCAGTACCCTTGGGGGCCGGAAGAGGGCATTGGATCCCCTGGAACTGGAGTTCACTTGTGAGCTGTCATGTGGGTGCTGGGAATCGAACACGGGTTCTCTGAGAGAGTAGTCAGTGCTCTTAATCATTAAGCCATCTCTCCAGCCGCTGAATAGAATTTTGAAATATTAGTTGGTGCATCAGAAACTTAGGAACTTAGGAGGTTTTTGTCTTGGTGGATTTTTCTTCTCTTAACCAATAAATAAATCAGCCACATCTGTTTGTTCTCTTTTTGAGTTGCATAAGAAGTAGTGTTTTATATAAGCCAGACTTAAAAAAACAAACAAACCAAAAAAAACAAAAACAAAAAAACAAAACCCCAAAACAAAAAAACCAAAATAACCAAAAGCCAACCAACCAAACAACAAATTAGGCCAATGGTATAACGCAGCATATAAAGGTGATCTGTTGCTTATGTGGTAGAAGGAGAGAACCAGGTCTCACGAAGTTGTCCTTGGGCCTCTATGTGTGTGCTATGGCATGTCTACACCCACATATATAACAGACAGAGATAAATAAACAAACAAATAAGTAAATAATAAATGTAATTTTAAAAAATCACACAAATTTGTGGACATGAATGAACCCAGTTTAAAAGAAATCACTGAAATTAATTTTGAACTCTGACTGATGCTCTGTTATATAGTTAGCAAATCGAATGCTTACTGTGAAAATCACCTTTTACGTTATGTAACATCAATGCCACCTTGTACACAGCCGACACGAATGTTGTAGTCCTTACTGCGCATGCTCTTCACGAGCAGGAACACGGCAGGACTGAGGTCCTTGGAGCTTTGTGGAGTCCATTTTCAAACATGGCCGCTCCTTCGAGGTAATCTCAATCTCTTGACTCCACTTTTATTTCTGGAAACTAGTGTTACGGCAGACATTCCCTACGAAATTGTCGGAGTTTATGGGGAGAATAGTTGTATTCGACAACCCGTAAAACGGAAAGACAGAATTTGCCAACGGAACGTGGACACACCTGTGCTGGTCTAGAGGGAGAGAGGAAAAAAAAACAACAAGTCATTTAAAACAAGGCCAAAGGCAAATAAGCGACCTGCTTCCTGTTTAAAGTTTTGATGTTAGCATAATTATTATATGTCGTGTACTGAGAGTTAAAACTTTTATATTCAGTTAAGCCTACAGTGGAAGTCTGGAAACCACAAAGGCTACAGGCTGTTTCAGCCCAAGTTACTGGGCTGTCCTAGAGAATGGATTGAAGGCTGCTTCCTCTGCAGAGAAGGTTGAACTTTGACCATTCTCTTTTGTCATTGTAACTTGGTCTTGCACACTTTGAGGGAACCAGGAACAACTCCCCTTTCTTCTAGCGTTAATCATCTTTCTCGTTTGACTCATTAAAGCATTGCCAATGCCCCAACAGAGTGTTATTAGGACTGGAGAGCCCAGCTTCGTTGAAGGTTGTGCTTCTGACCTTAACATATCTTCGACAAAAGACAGTGCATGTGAGGGTGTGGCTGGCTGAAGCAGGGTGTGGCTGGCTGAAGCAGGGTGTGGCTGGCTGAAGCAGAGTGTGACTGGCTGAAGCAGGAGGCATCCCACCTGTGTATTGAGGGGAAAAAAATTCCACAGATTTGGAATTTTATTTTCTTGAGTGATCTTTGGAGTTTGAGGAGGAGGCGAGTTTAAGAACATAAGAACATAAGCCTATAATAAAAATCCTATAATGCACTGCCACAAAATGTCTTTCCTGTCGTTTTGGGGGTCACTGGGAATGGAATTAGTCGTTGTTAGAATCATTAGAAATTTTTCTGTCTGTCCGATTTATAGTATTGGCAAAGTAGTGAAGCACTTTTTAATATTTTCTTTTTGTAACAGACTCCCCCCTTTCTCTTTAAAAAATGTTTTTGGACGTAATAAGGCAAAATTACTAACAATAAATTATGTAGCCGTGGCTGCTCACCAGGGCTGCCCACCATTCCTGCTGCACCATGCTTCATGGAGAGTTATGTTTAATGCCACTTAATGAGTCCTTAGAACTGGTGTGCTCTCAGACACTTTGATGGGCTGTTAAATTCACAAATGTCCCAAGGCCATAAATCACCGTTAAACATTAGGAAAGCCAGAAGAGTTTTTCTATGCATCTCACTTGATTTATTTTCAGTTTCTAAACTAGGAGACTGAAAATAGGTAAGGGTCTGGCACTCCGAACACACTTCTCATGTTGATCTGAACTTGCTCCCTTAAGGAAGGGCAGAGAGAGCATTTAATGAAAACAAGGGGAGACTGTGTGAAGTTGGCTCGTCAAGGTGAACATGAGAAGGTGACTCCCTCTTAAGTACATTGTTGGGAGAGGAAACACTAGGCCCTAAAAAGTGAAGTTGACTGGAGGCTACTCTGAGTGTCAAGGCAAGTATTAGCAGGGAGTGCTTCTGTCTCTCTGTTGCCCCAGCTTTCTGCTCATTAGCACCTTCATGGTGGCATGCCTACATACAATGAAAGCCATGAGGCCCAGTTGAAGAGGAGATGGCTCTGTCATGGTGAGGAGAACTGCTTTGGTATTCTCTAAGTCTGGGCTTGAAGCCTAATTGGAATACCCCAGCTCCACGGATGAAGTTTAGTCCACCTCAGTTTTCCAAGACATAAAAACAAAAGCATAATAATGACATGCCACTTTGTTAGAAGGATTCAGTTAGAGAACGAAGTCATAAGTTGCAAAGATCTCAGCCACCATAGTGGTATAATGGAAATAGTCAACAATTGGTAAGTGTTATTATTGTTTTAAAGTAAGTTGCACCATTCTAAGAGAATTCTTGATAAAGATGCAAAGTAATAGTTGAGGACCTATGACTTAACCTCCTGTATTGCATTTGCCACTTAAGACATATCTTCCATTTAATTAATAATTAGTTAACTAATGCACACACAGTGCTTGTGGAGACCACAGGACTACTCACCCAGGGGTCAGTTCTCTCCTTTCTTAAATGTGGCTTCCAAGGATCGAACTCAGATCGTAAGTCTTGGTGGTTGGTACCTTTACCCACTGAGCCATCTCACTGGCCTGCTTATATAATTAATTATTGTTTTTCGTGAGTTGAGGGTATCACCAAATGATTCAGGCTTATTTGTGATCCTCTTACACAATCCTGCAGCACAGCACATGGGAAGTTAAGGTAGAGAGATTGCAAGTTCAAGAGCAGCCTTGACTATTTAATGAAATCACATCCCCTCCCACACCATAAAGGTACTAAAAACCATAATGGAACAACAGTTGTGAGTTTAAGTTAATGGGTTCTCTAGCTTCATGTTTTTATTTATCCTGGGGGGGCGGGGATTCTGATACTGACATCCAAGCATGTTTGATGACTGCAGTAGTGGGGGATATTTGGGGAAGAGGCATGAGCATGCCATGTCTCAGATGTCACCTTTGTCCCCAGGGCTCATGACATATGCTAAGGGTCCAGTCATACTTAGCTTTTCACAGAAAAGTAGAAAAAGGAGGGAAAGGAAGTATGTCTGTCTCTGTGTGTGTCCTTCTGTTGTAGGTCCATGTGCTGATTTCCGTATGCTGATTTCTGCTTCTGTCATATTGGTCAATACTTAATTACCTGGCTGTAAGAAGGGATAGGTTATAAAATAGGACATTTGTTTATTTATTGACTGTATATGAGTACACTGTAGTTGTCTTCAGACACACCAGAAGAGGGCATTGGATCCCATCACAGATGGTTGTGAGCTACTATGTAGTTGCCTGGAATTGAACTCAGGAACTCTGGAAGAGCAGTCAATGCTCTTAACCACTGAGACATCTCTCCCACCCCTGGGATTTTGCTTTTTATCCACTACTTTTTTTTTTCTTCCTTAGCCATGCATTCAGTTAAAAGTTGGAGAGAATCAGGAGTTGAAGAGATGGCAGAATGATTAAAAGTACTTGCTGATCTTTCAGAGGATCCAAGTTTAGCTCATAGCACCCATATTGGGTAGGCCATAACTACCTGTAACTCAGGTTGGGAATCTAATGCCCTCTTCTGACCTTAATAGGTACAAATATGTGGCACACGTGCACACACACACACACAAATCAATGCATACACACATAATTTTTTTTTAACTAGGGGAGAGATGTAAGGATGCATTAGTGTTTTAGTAGTTATGGAAGTCAAACACCAAACATCCTCTGCCTCCAAGATAAAACCCACTCATCTAAAGCCAGACTCCAGTAAATTCGTTCCTTCCATGTTAACATGAAACAGAAGCAGTACTCTTTGCGATGGCCTCCTGGTGGTCATCTTTCCTTTTTATACTATGCTGTTTTATCCACTGTAATGTAACGATGCTCAATTAAGTCTTCAGAACGATCAAACAAATAATAGTATCCCTATTTTATACAGGAGAGCAGAATGGGAGCAGCTCCTTTGAGGTCAGGAAGGTCAGAGGGCACATCTTGGAGATGAGTCAGCACTCCTCAGTAAACACCTTCTGTATGTTTTTATGCTGTGTGCCCTCTCACACAGAATCAGCTCCTGCATTCTGTTGTGTTGGTCTTAAAGTGCCCACCCTAGTTTTGGGTGAGAGAAGTCATTCAGAAAGTCTCAACCCTCATCTTCCTTTGGCCCTTGAGTGAGTGTCCTTCCCAAGAGTGAACCCTGAAAGTAGTAGTCTTGGTCCTCACTGCTTCTAGGTAAGAACGCTACCACTCCTGTAGTGGTGGCAAGCAGCATCCGGCCCCCAGCCTTGAACCGTCCTGGCACCTGCTGCTTGCCTCTAGACATCCTCCAACCCATTGTCCCTGGTATTTCTTTTATGGTTACCTTCTACCAGATCCTTTGGCCATCTTACCTTTCTATCCCCGGAATCTGCTCTCATCTTCTGTTAGCTTAAAATCCCTTTTCTAGAGCAGACCCTTTACCTACTCCCTTTCCATTTCCAAGTGATTGCCCCCATGTTTTCCTTAGAAGGTTCTGTGCATTCTCAGACTCATGCAAGAGGATCCAGGTATGGAGTGCTCTTACCCTTTTTCTGCTAACTGGCCATTCTTCAGTTCTTGGGCCACATAGACTTTTCTTTCCACCTGACTCTTGCACAGAAAACCATTGAACTAGGCATTAGAAATTGTAACTATGTGTCTTTCTTTCTCCTCAAGTTAATATTAGGGACATTCCAGCTCTATTTTTCTCTACAGTGTTTCCTTAACCAAGCATGATAGGGGGCACAAGTTCATGCTGGATAAATATTCACTGAGGAGTGCATATCCACAAATGATTAACTCTTAGAATAAGGGTCTCTTCCAGAGATAGATGCCTTATATTATTTTATATTTGTCCAATATGGTGAAAAAATGGATTTTCTCCTTTGTGAAAGAAAAAGATTTATGAAGCCATGCTGAGAAAAAGAACCAATGCTAAGTCACAAAAATTATTTTTTTAAAAATGAAACCTCTTTATTGGTTTAGTACTTGTGCCATCTGGGAGACTGGATGTATATACTCCAGCAGTAAAAAAAAAATGGTTTTTAATTTTTAGTGTATAATATTCATAAATATGCAAATGTACAATTAATTCGCAGTAAGCACTTTAGAGTATTTGGTCATTGATGGCACCAATATTAACAGATTGCTACTAGATTGGTGGTGAAGGCAAATGAAGCAAGCCGGCACAATTAGGAGTTGCCCCAACTGGGATCTGGCTGTTGTTTTTGTAGAAAATGAAAAAATGCCAAACGTTCACAAAGATTTTCGTCACTACTCTTTACCGTTGAAGATTTGTGAAACTTCACTTATAAATGAAAATCAGATGGAGGTTGACAGCCCTGGAGGTGGGCGAGCACTTGGGAGTCTGAACAAATGCGGCCTGGCCTCTCTGAGGCTGCTCGTCCACATCAGCCAGCCGTGCTCCTTGCAGAGACCTGCCACCATTCAGTGCCCTCGGGTGATTTCTTTTGGAGATCTATTTACAAATGGAGAATTGGAAGAGTCAGAGTTTTTCTAGCCAGAGGTAGAAATGTGTAGGTCTTGGCTCTCAGTGAGCTTCTTGGAGAACTGATTAAGCTGTAGGCTAGGACTCTATGAGTATGTACCAGGGAGGGGAGGAGGACGGGTTAAGGAAGGAAGAGGGGAGGAAGTCCTGCCTGCGTGAAATCTGGAGAGAAGCCTAGAATAGATTAGAGTTTCTGTCCTTGTGTTTTAATTTGCCTTGCGTTAAAAAAAAAAAAAGTTATTTAGAAGGGTTGTCAGGGACAAGCAAGGTCCAGTGCATGCATACTATGTAACGTATTCACTAAGAGTTTTAAGTTTCTCAGGGATGCTGTCAGCCCAGTCTCTCCTCTGACACATCCTTAGTAAAGCACCTGCTGGCTGTATGCTTGTTGGGAATGGGGAAGACATGAGCTTGAACACAGCCTTGGAGCGCGGGTGGCAGGGTTTTCAGAAGCAGAGGTACGAGGTCTTCTTGTACCTTTTCTGAGCTGTGTGTTTCACCTACGAGGCAGCCAGGCATTTCAAACATCTTCATCAGGGACCCAGTGGCTCCTCCTGGGTTTCTTCTTGGTTGCCAATAGTAGTTTCCTCCAAAATGGCAGACAAGAGTGGAGATCCCGCACTCCCCCTCTCTCCTCCCCAGCTTGCTCTAATGTGACTTCCGAAGCTCTGCCGTGTGCCGCAGCTGTCAGGAAACTGCCTATCAGGATGCCACCAAACCCAACATTCTTAAAGGTGACGCCAAGTGTAATTTCTGACACATGTCACCTGATGCAAGCCGAGGATGACTCTCATCTTCTGATTTGTCAGTGTCCTGGCCCTAGGAATGTAGCTACCCACCCTTGGGACAGAAGCTCCCTCTCTGTGCAAATGCTGTCATATCGCATTTGGGGATGTTGAAAAGAAGCCAGCACATGAAAGGCACAAGTACATTTAATGAATTTTGTTTAAAAGGAATCTCACATGCACCCGTTTCCCTGCCAGCCGAAAGTAACTGGGACACCTCAAGAACTTATTATTGAGTTAGCTCCGTAAGCTTCAGATTTCCTTTCAATGATGTCGTATGCTCCCGAGGAGTGAAGAGAGTGGCTGATCAGGACTGAATATGGCATCTTTGCGTTGCATATTTATACACTGCACATCATGAACATAAAGACACCAGCCTGGGAATGGGTTTGTCACATAATAGGAATGCCACAAAGCTTTTAAAGAGTCAGTGAAATGTTGGCGATGGTGTGCTGGAGAGTTATCTCTTTCCTTTCCTCCTTGAAGCCCGCAGCTTTTAATCTAAATATTTCATAGGTTGACCTACTTTAGATGGGTAGTTTTCTGTAAGGGAGGAAAAAAGATAAATAAATATAAATTAAACTGTATTTTTCTCTCATTTCCTGCTTGAAGATTTGGTTGGGCCTTGACGGAACAATTCAGTTCAGATGCTACAAAACAGCAGAAGGGGAAAGACTACAGATTAGTGGTCCTTGATATTTCCTCTTTACTTCTGAACAAACAAGTGTAGTCTTGGGGTAGATGTCTTTCAGTCTGTCTTTTCTGTGTGCCCCCACCCCTCATTGCCAGGTCTAAACATGTAGTAACCACCTACTCAGCTGTAGACATTGGGAAGTGTGCTCCTTCAGGTAGAAGTCAGCTGCCCCACGTCAGGTGAGAAGGAGCGAGCACGTCATCGTACTTTCCCACCGTATCTGCCAGTTGTTAGTGGGTTCCTTCCTTTATAACAGTCATAGTTTGCAAAAGTAACAGTTGAAGGCACAGTGCACACCATTTGCTTCCCTTTCCTCCTGTGGACTGAGAAAGCTTGGCTGAGAGAGAGAGAGAGAGAATATGAATGTGTGTGTATGTTTGCATGTGTGAGTGTGTATATGAGCATGTGTGTATGCACGTGTGTGTGTGTGTGTGTGTGTGTGTGTGAGTGAGTGTCTATGTGTGTCCTGTGTTTCCCCTTCTTCATGGACTAACATTTAATGGTGAGATGGTAGATGCAAACTTGTATATTCTGAATCAGGGTCATAGGGAAAAGAAACTTCTGACGGGGTTCTTGGTGATCGCTCAGTGGAGTTGTAGTGTATTAGAGGTGGGCCAGCGTTTCTGTTCTGGGATCCCCAAAGTGTCCTGTGTATGTCGATGACATCATGATAGAGGGTTGGAATTTGATTCTCTAATTGGCAGTTGAAGGAAAACGAAAATGTTAAGTGAATGTGGTGAAAAAGTATCCAAAGCAATATTTAGTTTTTTTTCCTAAGGTGTCACTTTTTGTTGTCGTCGTTGATGTTGTTGACTAGATGTCCTAAGTGTCCTCAGTGCCATTTTCTTAGCATACGACTTGCAGTGAATATAATCGAGCTCTCTACTGAGATAACTTACTCTCAACGATGCTCCACTATAGGTCAGATATTCCTTAATTGGCAAGATACCTTCCATTACCAATTGAGACGGACGTTGCTTCATTTAAAAAGAAACACGTGCCCACAGGCATGCACATGCATGCACGCACGTGCGCACGCGCGTACACACACACACTGAAACATTTAAAAAATATTTCTGTATTTTAAGAGCATGTCTGTAGACTTCATTTACATGACGCTTCTATACGGCCTTGGCTCTCAGTTTCCCACTTGCAGAGGATTCAGCCTTGGGATTTATCTGCAGAAAAAAATTCAATTCCCAGGCTGCTCTCTGCGACCTTATTTGTATGAATTATGTGAGTGTTGTCCCGTGTGCTGCCCTAGTGCAGCCTCAAGTAAGTACAGCGGGGAGGGACACTAGCGGGGGAAGGCATCCCTTCCCCCTTAGAGCCTAAAACAATGCTTATCGCTTTTGTCCATCGTCTCCTTGGAAGCATCTTACCAATTTCTTAACACTGTTGACCGTGAAGTATACCCTCTGTGCTCTGACTGAGGTAAAGCTCCCACACCCAGAATCACTGCAGAGAGTTTCTCCCCGTGCTCCAAATTTTATTAGTGATATTAAATCCTTCTGATGTGGTTAAAAGTGTCACACTGGAAAGGCTGATTTGAAATTGTGTTTCAATATCATACTGTAGGAAATCCAAACACAGTTTTCCTAAATACTTCTCACCCTCAACTCAAGTGAGCTACCGGACAATGGCGTGAAGTGTAGTTTGAAGAATAGAAGAAGAAAATCACTATTGTTGGACACCAACCTTATCTGAGCTTTTGTCATGTTCTTCTGCCCTTTCTATTCTATGTAAATAAGACTAAATTACACCCAGTCTCGGATCCACTTAGTCAGTGGAAAACACCACTTTTGCCATAAGTGAGGAAAAGATGACGAGAACCCCACCACTCCTGGGCTCACTATCTCTCTGATCGTCTCTCCAGTGGACTCAGGTTTCTGATCACTGTGAAAACAGTGATCAGTGAGATTTCTAGTGAAGGCAGCTTTTAGCGTGCAGGAGAGATTTTTTTCTGTTTGTTTTTTTTTGGGGGGGGGGTGGGGGTGGGATTGAGGGTAAGTGGGGGGGGGCTCTGCTCTCTAGAAACCCGAGAGGAAGGGATGCATGATGGGATGCTGAACTCGTGCATTTCGGCAAAGATCTAATCTTTTTGAATTCATTGCTTGTGAGTTATTATTTCTAATCATACGCTTGATTGATTCCAGCTAAATGACTGTCTGACTGCAGAGGCAGGGGTGTTAAATCCAAAACTGTAAGTGCGCATTTTAACTGAAAATAGAGATCATCATGGAATACCTTCTCAATCAGTAGTGCCTGACACTCTCCCCTCCCCGCCCCCTCCCCCCCCCCCATGTATTTTAAATAGAAATTCTCTCATCCACATGTAGGAATCATCATGGAGCGTGATTGAGCTCCAAGAGGGAAGATTGAAACCCTGGAGGGGATATCAGAATGATAAAAACTGGGGCTCCCCTAGTGACACAATGAATGTAGTTAATATGCTAGTTTAGTCTGACAGGCCAGTCAGGTGCCCCTTAAAACTCCAATTTAAGATTATCTCGTCACTTTAAAGATTTGAACAAAAAGGATGAAAGAAATAAGAGGGTTGTGGTAACATTTTTTAGAAGCAGGACATGGCAATTCCCTGTCTGTTTGTTTGTTTGTTTGTTTATTTTTTCCATGAAAAAAATCTCAGTACCTGGTTTCTTTCAGGCAGGTGACTTCCCAGCAAAACATGGTGGCTCCTACGTAGTTTGAAATAAGATAGAGGAGGATTCCCATGTCAGAAAGTCTGAACTGATAACGTGATTTCAAGGCATCATTTTTAAAAAGAAAGTTGTTAAGGCGTTTGAACATTTAAATATATTGTTATGGTGTAGCTTCCTAATGAAATGTACTTACTATATTTTTGGATTTTTGCCTTCCTTGCCTTAATATCATATAAATATTCAAAAGTTCCTTTTGGATTTCTGAGCGAGATGAATGTTTACACAGCCCTGAGCCTTCCAAGGAAATTTATGTGACTATGTCTGTGTTAGGGAACGTAACCATTGACTTGGAGAGGAGAACCTTAGCTAGAGGCAGCTGCAGGTACTCAAAGATTGGGCGTGTGTGCGCATGTGTATATTGCCTTCAAATGGACAGAATTTTAAGTGGACACACAATTGAAAATCTGAATATCTACATTTGGCCAGTGTTTTCTCATGCACCTAACTTTTTTTTTTAATTACTATCTTTCACGTTAATTAAAAAACAGTGCTCACTTTACAGTAGGTAATAATTATTGTATATAAGATTTAAAATACTGCTTGGCTTTGTCAAATCACTTGAGATTTAAACTCTAACAACACTGGGCTACAGTATTAAGTATTCCAGACACAGTGGTTTGAAAGTAAAAATTTAATTTTATCTCACCAAGTGTCTTCTTTTGGAGACCCATTTAATTCTCTCTCATGGCGGAGGAATAGACCAGTGCTGCTGTGAACCAGTTCCTACAAGAAGCCTTATCTGTACAATTTAGCGAAACCACGTTCTTGTAGGGGACACCCATGCCACGTGTGTACACTATATAGGGTACGGTTGTTGAGTGTTAATCTTTTTATCAAGGTCACTGAATGGTAAGGAGGAACAGCTGCTAGGACAGCCCTGGGTTCTCCCAGGACCAAAAGGTTAGATAAACTGTTTTGGGGATTTATACAGGGTAGTGATTTTCGTGTCAGTTTAATTATCCTTACATTTTACAAGACTGACAATCAGGGCACCCAAACATCTTGTGGAACCTCAGGCTCTGAAGACTTTTGAGTCTTTTCTGATTGGGTTTATTTGATAATCCTTCTTTTCACGGTGACCTTAGCTGAAATGAAGAGCCGTTAGGACCACGAGGCCCACGTTCCTGTTAGACGATTTAATCATGAGTCTATCATCCACTGAGAAAAATGCCTTTCATTCTCTGTCCATTTATTTGAAATTACTTAGTGATTCAGGCATCTCTTATTGGGGTCGTTACTTTGATTTTTCTTTCTTTCTTTCTTTTTTTTTTTTTAACTTAGCAATGTAACTCTTGAAATACGTTATGTAAATGACTGCCTTCAAGGTGCACTGCGTTTAAAAAGCGATCGATCTGTTGAAAATTGTTTTTAATTGACTTCATTCTAAACACGTGACCTATTAGAAAGAAATGGGTGGAGAACAGAAATTTATACAGCAAGGACTAAGCTGTGTCACGTTATCATACTTTTTAACAGCTTTCTAGGTACTTTCTAAGTTCACAAGCCCAAGTACTTGTGACATCTTGAAGACCATGTTTACTGTAATCTGGTGGTAGTAATTACATGGGCTACATTACAGTTAATAACTTGCATGCCATTTCTTTATCCCCAGAGGCATGAAAATAAAGAGAAATTTATATATGATATAAAAAAATACTTTCAGCAAATTTTCCAGGCCTGTTACTTTTATAAAACACTCGAGATTTTACTTTTATTAGTGTAAGATACTTGGAAATGACCTACTAGCAAATGGACCTAGTGACATAATTCAAATTTATATTGCTTCGGTTAATAAAATGAAAAAAAAATCAGTGTTTCCCAAGGTTTTTCTTCATCATCTTCATCATCATCATCATCATTATTATTCTTTATCACAAAAGGAAATTGGTGAAGTCATATGCTTCAAGATGCTTATGGAACTATCTTCTGTTGTTTGTGGTGCTTAATTAATTACTGTTTGTAGATGATTAAGCAAAATTTGTGGGTTTTGCCATATTAGAGTCTTTGAGAAAAAAATTTTTTTTCTTGGAAACTATTTCTTATTTTGTTTCTGAGTGTTTGTGTCTGGAAGGTTATTTCTTTTGAGGATTGTGGGATCTCATTGCAGATTTTACAGTCTGGTAAACACAAAATGTATTCTCATCGTGGCTCTGCTCTGTTCTTGGCAGTTCATTAAGTAGACTTCCCTGTGCTAACACAGGCACTGACTGCAACGTCACAGGACAGACTTTCTGTGGAAGACTGCTCCCTGCCTTGCCCACTTACGCCTGTACTACCCTAAGGTTCTCCATCATTGACATTCTCCATAACCAAGCAGCATGCTCTCCCTGGAAACTTTAGTGAACTAATTCTATATGTGCTTGTTACTTACTGGGCATGGGGTCTAATCAAAGGAGTTATTTTAGATGCACTTTTAGTATGTCTGTCTGTCTATTGATCTATCTATCTATCTATCTATCTATCTATCTATCTATCTTGTTTTTTTGCTTATACAGGCTAATGATGATTGCCCATTCTAATAACAACTAGTCCTTTCTGGTTGTAAGAATTCAAGATCCACAGTTAGACAGCTTTGTCTGACATTCTTCAATGTCATCTATTTTTTTTTTTCTGATTCTGTAGAATTGTATTATGCTACCATAATATTACCCACTGTAAAAGGCAGAGAATGTATAATTAACCATACTGGCATGTGATCTGTAAAATTTACTGGCTGAAAAGCATCAAGATGGATAAGATAAATATAAACATAGTATGATATCTCCCAACAGTTTTGAGACATATGCCCATACATAAGGACCATAAGCAAATAAGTAGGCATTTCCTATTGATTGCTAATACTGAAGACATGTAGACTGTATGTTAGAATCCCTGGTTGAGTTCTGAGGGAGTAGATTCATTTGGAGGGGACAAACTCCCACGTTTTATTATGCCACTGTCAACATCAGAACCGCTAAAGACCTGGGGATAGAAGCATGCGAGTAAATTTGGTTTCTTAGTACAGAATTCAGTAAAGAAAATGATTTGGAATAACTGCTCTGTGCACATTCATTCATTCATTGCAACAAAAGTGCTTTTTGCTACTAATGGACTTAAGGACTTGGGTTTAGGCTACATTAGACGAGCTAATTGGATTCCCTCCCAAAGCTAGAAATGCCTGTTGGATCCCTGGTCTGCTCTCTCACAGTGTTTATGGTTGAGACCAATTGAAAGATCAGTGTGTTTACAGTAGCTCAAATATGTATTCCCCCCAAAAGGCCAACTCATATTCTGTGCTCTGTCATAACATATTTGCAAGTAAGAACTAGAATTCTTAAAGATTAAAAGAAGACAAAGACAGACTAAGGGAGAAGACGTCCTTTAGACATTTCTGTTAATAGACTAAAGGAAGTCTGATATTACCTAGTTCTCAACCTTCCTAACGCTACCTCCTTTTAATTACAGTTCCTCATGGTGCAGCGATCCAAACCATAAAATTATCTTCATTGCTGCTTCATAGCTGTAATTTTGCTACTATCTTGAATGGTTATGTAAAATCTGTGTTTTCTGATAATCTTAGGCAACCCCTTATGAAAGGGTCATTTGACCCCCAGGGGTTGCTACCTGCATGTTGAGGACCACTGACCTAGACAGTGTGAGTGATCCCTGAAATAACCAGTTTCATTTTTGTTATATCAAGGACCAAAAGTAAGTCAAGACTCACCCATACTGCTTTATTTTCCTTTGCATGGAATTTTCATAAGCATAGGTCTTTATGGGTAATACATTATATTCTATACATATAAAAAAGCCACTCTGACATGCTGTTTGGCTCACTGTGAATAAAATATCTAGTAATTTCCATTTGTTTTTACCTACTGGAATTAAGCTTTGGGAAGCATCCACTTCTGCGAACTATTTTATTTATTTTTAATTGGTTGATTGGTTGATTGGTTGATTGATCGATAGCTTTTCTTGTACTGTAGCACTTTTGGTAGGGTTTTTATTTATGTCATTATTATTTTTCCCTGGACTCTGGTCTCACGTGCCTGGTGGAGTGATGAAGCCGTGTTGCTAAGCAGAGTTCTTCCAGGCAGCTCCTGCTGGGCTTCCTATCTGTCATTGCTCCACTTTCATGTTTCTATGAGGATGGAAATGATTTGAGACAGAATATCATTGGGAATAGGCTCATAGTTAAGTGCCCAGGTCTCCTGATTCTCCATTGAGCCATCACGAGTGTCTCTGAACAGCGCCAGTGGTATTCTTGGCACGCTAGGCTCAGCGGGAGTAACACTGAAATAGCAAAGATCGAAACCTACATTGCTAGAAAATTCTCTGCCTGCTGTATGACCTGTTTTGTCTTCCATTTTTGAATGTGTACAGCGCCACTGTGGAGATGCCAGGGAGAAGAAGCCAGGAGATCCGAATGAAATTAGCCGGTGACATGATTGGATCAATTAAATAAATAAATAAATAACCATGGACTTGCATCAGAAAATAGGGACTCTAAGCATTAACAAAGAATCAAAAAGTAATTCGGGTTTTCCAATCACAGGATTAAAGAAGAACATTTAAAAATGAGACATTCTCTGTGACAGTTCAATGACAACATGCCGATTCTAGGGAAGGGGTGGAGTGGCCCCAAGGAGTCTGTTTGCACAAAGACGAGGCATCTCGTGGAGTCTAGGTAGTGGACAAAAACTGCTCAATCCTTCTGATTTTTCTTTCTTTCTTTCTTTTTTATACATGAAGTGTTGGGCTATGTATCTGAATTAGCAGGATCTTGCAAGTGAGATGCTGTGTGTTCACTATGCTTTTCAAAATGTCTGCCGGGCTGTGGACCTCGTAGAGAGGTGGGAGCTGTGTGTGTGAGCCTGGTTTGCCCAGCGCTTCTGTAAATGCTCCTCTCATGATATGCCTGAAAACCTTCGCTATTACAATAAAGCTAATAAAAATGGAAAACTCTGAGTTCTTTATAGATGCATAAAGAAGTGTAATTTCTCTGTGACCTGAATAACTCTTTGAATCGCTGCCCTGGCCCTTTGAAAGGAGGCGCCTCTACTCTATTGCTTTGTGTGCCTTTGAACATCTTGCTATCTGACTATTTTAAGGACGGATATAATAGACGAGGATTTAACTCAGGGTTATACTTTGAAGGGCAGGTGGGATTCCCCTCCACACCTTCCTGCAATCCCCCTCTCTTCCCATCCCATTGAGCACTGCTATCTAGCCAAGCTTTTTCAATGAGGGGTGATCTTCCTGATGAATAAAATTAAGCGATAATACAATTTTTCACTCATTCGGACGCCTCCACCTTTTGGTTTCATCCCTTTGAGAATTGTAAATTGGATTTGTTATCGCGACCTTTCAAGAGGTACCATTCAGTCATCTTATTTTAGTTGGCGGCAAGCAAGGCCAAGGGTGGTTGGAAGAGTGGTAGGGAAGGCGGAGGAGGGCTGTGTGCGTTTGGAATGCCGTGGCCTTGGAGAGCAGGGCAAGTGCATCACGGGGAAATTCGGAGAGCGATGATTCTGACGGTGACTTCTCCATGGAGTCGCTACCATGCTAGGCACCTAAGCTGTACCGCAGCCCCCACTACACCAGATGGGCTCTGGGCTGATTCTGCTTCCTGTGTCTCCATGTGAACTGGCATTCTGGGGCACTTGCTGTGTTTAAGCCCTCTTCTGCTTAGGAATTATTTTTCTCATATTGATGTGGATATGTTGTTAGTCCTGCCTCGGATGTTAAGAACCAGAGGAGGAGGGGGAGGGGGAGATGGATGGGGAGGAGGAGGAAGGCGAGGACGAGGAGGACGGACGACGATGAAAGAAGGCCAAGCCTCGGGAAAACAGCAAGGTGGCCAGGGCTGATGTGACAGTCAGCTAGTCTCATATGCCCGTTTTATAGATAATTTTAATAATGGCAGAGTCTGATTCTTGCTGAGGTGAATGGGAGCGACCGATAGTAAATCTTCATCGCTTTTTATGTCTCTGAGTTTGGATGTAGGTGTAAATTCCACGCTCAGTCTGCAGGCGAACAGCTGAGTACATTTTATTAGAGACATAGAGAACCCACCCTTTTAATTGCATTCTGTGATTTTAGTTTCTTTAGTGTTTAATGGACGGCCATTTGACTGCTTAAGGCTTTTTAGTGTAAGGTGTTGCAGCCGTATATAGGAATGTGTGGGATATAAAAATACGTGTCTCTCAGGGAGAAACCTGACACTCAGAATTCCGTGCATGAAGAGAGGAGCGGTGTGTTTGGGGTGAACCCATTTAACGTACACATTGCAACGAGGAATTAAATTAAAAGCCCTAGGACACTCCCTGTTCTCAATATATTATTCCATTGAGTGAGAATTTATGAAGTAGAAATATAGCATTTTGAATAAACTGAGCCTTGGGACCAACTGACCTGGGGGCATCGTTAGCACCATGGTGGATAAAGGGCCGAGGGCTATGCTGCTGCCCCGTGGAGGTGAGCCCAGCTGTGGAATCCCACCAGTTTCTTGTGTAGTGGTTGTGTTGCATTTCCATGGGCTGTACAGTCTTGCCTAGACATTTCTTGCTCTAAGGTGTCTCTGCCCTGAGAAGTTGGCATGGCCTCCCTGTCGGGAAGGAAACCAAAAGAACCCTTTGCAAAGAGCATGTTCAGCTGAAGTAGCCCTTCAGAAGTGCCCTGCCTGGGTGGAACATAACGTTTGAAAGCGTGCCTGCACGATCCAGGGGGAAGCCTGGTGTTTGAACAGTCTATCCCTACGAGAGATGAGACTTAACATTTTAAGCTGTGTATGAATGAGGCTGTAGGCCTTAGGTCCTCAGAATCAGACCTCTGTGTCTTGATCAATTCTCGTAATAAAGTTGCCTAAGATGATATGACATGAATCGCCAAATGGCTTTAGGAAGTGCAGAGGCATTCGGGGACTGAGAAATAGGAATTCTCGGTGGCAAACAAGGCACCTAGAAGCTAAATCTGTCATTGAATTTTTGAAAACTGTCGCTTCAGGGAAAGTTACATGATTATTTAAGCACCGCTCGTGCTTCATGGCATAGAAGCCATGGTGTCGCGTTGCCAGTCCCTGCTCAGAACACAGCTCGGTCTGTGCTTGTCTCGACGTTGCCGAACATTGCTTTCCTTCTTTTGAGTGATGAATTTTAAAAACTCTGAAATTTCTGAGCAGATGGAGAGTAAATTGCTTGGACTACCAGACCCTGGCAGCCTATCTGCATTTTGTTGTGAAGGTTGCAGCTTTGGGAGGGGAGAGGGTAGGAGAGGAGAGGATGTTGAGCCATATTAGGAGTGTGGCTGGTCCAGGCCCTTTTATAGATGTGGGCCACAGAGAGTAGCCAAGGTGAGGTCCTTTGGACACTGAGGATATATATGTGTTTATTTTAATGACATCTCATCCTCCCTACCCCACCCAGTACCTCTTTCAAATAATCTCAGAATAAACTTTATTGAGAGATGGGGGAAGAAGAGGCTGAGGCACACACAGGTAGAAGAGGGAATAAGGGAATGAATTTATAGTGGAAAAATTCAAGTTCGGCTACCAGATACCATATCAGATATAGATTATCATATTTAGATGTCATGACGATTTAAAATATAGAACCAGATTGTTTTTAATGTCTATAATATAGGTTAGTAAAACGGAAACATTTGGGGGAAAAAAAACATTAGTTTTAAAAGTTCGTGCATTGAATTGCCAGTGTTGTCATAAATGATGTTTATGAGGTATTGATTAACTGGGTTTAGGCTCAACTGCAGATGTTTGGGGAAGGAGAAGAAATGAGCTCCGGGCTCCCTGCAGAAGGCAGTGGGTCAGCCCCTCCCTAGCTCTAAGTATGTGTGAGGGGCTTCCTGCTGGGTAGGGGAAGATGGAGTATAGACTTCTCTCCTCTTTTAACTCAAGGTTGAAATATTCTTCTTCTTCTTCAAAGTACTGTATTTCTGAAGGGTTTTATTTTGTATGTTAGGATATAATTTTATTCTGGCTTTCATGGAGTTGGGAAATTTAGAACATTGCTCATGAGAAGATAGGACTATTGCTTATGATTATATTAAACCTTTTTTTTTAATTAACCATTGGGAAAGATTGGATAAAAAATACCTTAATGTAATGTACTTATGAAAGAAGGGATTTAAAATTAAACAAGAAATTGACACTGGAGAGGAAAACACAGTTATTTACAGCTTTGGCAGATTTGGGGGGGGGAACTCTTCCATTCATAATGAATATATTTAAAGGACAGTGATATATGCTTATTCCAGAAGGGGCAGGTGATGTTGACTACTGTACATAAGTGTACTTGACGGCTGTGGCACTATTGGGTAGCTGTATGAGACAGCAATTATCATCTTGACTTTATGAAAGAGGAAATTGATATTTGGAGATGTTGTGTAACTTGCCAAGGATATCAGCTAAAGATGTAGTTCAGGTGGGAATTCTACCACATTACATTAGTAACCTTGTGCATGCATGTGCGTGCATGTGTATGTATATGAATGTGTGCATGTGGGGGTGTTCATGGGTGTGCTCATGTGTGTGTGAGTATGTGTGCATGCTCACTCATCTGATTGGGCAGAATAGCAGGAGCCAGAACTTCACAGTAATCAAAAGGAGAACAGGTAGGTACATGGATGAATGAATGACAGGGAAGGAGAAAGGAAGGACTTGTTGTTTCTGAATTAAATGGGTTCATTGATTGTCTACTGGGAAGAGAAGAGCTGTTCTAAGGGTGAAGGCCAGTGCTACCCCATTCTTTACTATGCTTTAGAAACTCAGGGGCCAGCAGATCCCGAGTCAGATAGAATCAGTTCTGATGTTCTTCCTGTTAACATTGAGTACAGCCAAGTTTGAAAAGGGACTTCTTAAAATCTGAATGAAAAATTGGTTATTTTAGAGCCCAGCAGCCGCCTGTTGGTTTGAGTACATGGAATCTCTTGGCTTGTGGCAGAGCTGGTGCAGGTTGGTGCTTGACACACCGCATTGGCTTGCAGCATGTGGTAGCCAGTGTTGAGTCTGAGCCGTGAGTGCCGCCTCTTGCTCTCATCTGTTTCTGAGCACACCTTCTCACCTTGAAGTGACCTGAGTAATACCATATAGGAAGCAGGAATTTTATTAAAATGGGGAGAGCTATTCCATCCTCTAGAAAATCGTCTTATTCAGTGCCAAGAGCAATAGAAATGCTTCCCTCCCCCCTGCTTCCTCTCAGTGCCCCATACTGACTTTACAAGGAGGGAAGAAAGCCCGTTATTGAGGACAATATTGAAGGGAAGAGAGGTCAGGGCAGGCAGGGAAAGGGAGACTCTTGTCAGAACAATACATTCTCTGTGTTATTTAAAATAGTATGTGACTTTAATTCTCAGTTAAAGCCCAGCGCTGAGCCTGCTGAAATATGTATAGAACAGCAGATCTACTTTTGTACCCGAGGAAGGATGAAGGTGCTGGCAGCGAGCCACACTGAAGCCTTGGGGTGAGAGTTTGAAGGTGGAATTTGTGGAGTGGGGGCTGGGAAGGGTGGAGGGCAGAGGTCACAGAGGCAACAGGATGTACCCTTTGCAGCTGGTACGTCAGCTTTAAAGCCCCAGTTAGCTCGAGTTTACTGCTGCTATAGGCTTCTCCCAGTTCACGACTGCTATCTGCTAACAGTGCAGTTTTCTGCTATATTAATGCGGTTAGATGAAAGAGCATTTAAGAAAATTATCAAATAAGGGTTTACAGCAATTTACCTCATTCTTCTGGCCGGCATCTTTGTCTCCAAACATGCTGAGTTATGGTCTCAGGCCTTGCGCATGTTCAGGAGAACTGACCCACTGTGTCTTACATGTGCTTTCTTTTCTAATACTCCTGAGAGGCTTTGGGGAAAAGGGAGAATATAAATACAGAAACCACATCCTAGCAGCTGCCTCTAGTTAGCTCTGCCCGCATCCCCCCACCCCTAACAATCCCCATCTTTGAAACCTTCCTTACAGGGGTGCCTAATCTGCCCCACATGCTCTCCTCCCATTGTAGCCACAGCCCTTTTCCTTGTTGCCCTGTGTGACTGACAGCAAAGGGGAACAATTAACTAGCTTGACTGTCACTGAGGTCACTGTCAAGAGGGTGCTGGTTTGCAAGGGTTGGTGAACAGGAAGGACACAGTCAGTTGCATGAAGCTTGGGAGAGATTAATAACAGCACCTGAGATGCCATCAGACCTTTCAAGGTATCCTCCCATTAAGTCCTCCATAAAAGTGACCCGCCAAGGAGACTGTCAGACACTGATGGGCAGCCATGCTTTGATGGGTGAATGGCTTTACCTAAGGGATCCTATCCCACAGTCTAGGGAGTTAGGACTTCAAACACTGTCTAGCTCTTTTCACTGCCATCTGACCTGTGTGCTAACAGTCCTAGGTGTGGCAAATGTGATGTGACAGTGTCTATCTCTGTGTCCTGCCATGTCCCTAGCAGATGTGTATGGCTGCCTTCATGCTTTAAGGCCCCCCGCCCATGTGTTCATTCATTTATTTTGATACAGTGAAGCCAAAGAAGACTATAGAGTAGACAGAAGACTAAAGTGTATCATTTTCTCTGTAGAAACTATTCTTGGAGCCGTTTGTTACTGTTGCTGAGAAGACATGAAATCCATAGACATCTTAATCTTGCGACTTTTAAAATATGATATTGGTTCAGTTTAAACAAAAAAAGAAATCAGGACTAGGATTAGTGAGATGGAGCAGCTCTTTTAGGTGCATAGCCCTCAATTTATCAGCCAAGAGCTATTGATTGTCTGGATTTCTTTGCATATATGTGCAATACCATTGGTCCGTAGCCTCTAAGATTTGAGAAATGTCTGCCCTTCACCTTGAAAAAGGAATAGCTGAATTAGTCCTTACAAAATCACCTTGCTCGGATGATTCTGCTTTGGAACTGATAGTCTTTGTAAAGTAAGGACTCAGCCTATCACGGCTTGCTTGAAAAGGTCACTGTCTTCTTGCAAAGTAGATTAGCTCGCTCTGTTCTATGGGCAGGGACCACTCTGCAGCTCTGTAAAACCCAACCCAGGAAGTAAATTTCTGCTGTCGCCTTGGCTTGCTCTTGTAAAAAGAATTTCATGCCCACCAGTTTTCACTTCCTAACATAAGTCACAGTTCCTCGTGGGTAGAAGGACGGGATGGGTGGGAATCATGTGCCTCTCACATGCTTCTCCTTCTAACACTTCTTTGCTGTTAATAGATGCAGTTGACCAAACGGGAGAGACACGCATGGAAACCTGATGATGAAGTTGGTGATTAAATGCTTTTTAGCTATTGAGGCTATTCCTAAATAGGGGAGCCACACTGGCAATGGAAAGGAACTGCTGTTTGGAGTGAATGAGCACCCGTTTCCTTTGGCTCTTGTGTGTCTTTTTGGAATGAGGGCTCGACTTCCCTAAAAGTATGACTTCCCTGTATCAGAGTGATTTATCATGTTACCCTAGACGGACCTTAACATTTGTAGGAAACCAAGAACTAAACGTTTTCACGATACGTCCTTGAAGAGCTATGATTAATTCTGTGTATTTCATCTGCTCTAAGCAAAGATAGACTGTAACTCTCCTTCCAGGAACCAGTTCTTCTCGAGGGTCTAGGAAGGGGAAATTCTGGTTAAATCTGCCTAATCCTTCGAACAATGGAACGGTTAGAAATGCTTTCATTGCAAATGGTTCTGAAACGCCACAGCCCTGACAAGACCAGGTCTGGTAGAGCATGGTCAGTTTTCTCAATGAACCAGGACACTCATTAAGAATCCCAGCTACACAGCTCTTTGGCAAGCCTGGGATGCACTCAGGAGCCTTTGGGTCTGTAGGTTTAACTGACTTCTTGTTATGATTTGCCCCCAGATGGCTGGGTTTTCCTGCCTCCTGCCAACACCCAGTTTTGCTTTTTCTCCACACTGACCCCCGCTCCCCCCCTCCAAAGTCCAGAGCCTCTAGGCATTGTGATCTTCTAATTAGATTTTCCTCCTTGCTTCCTTGTGACCACTTCTGTTCTCCTCTGCCAATGTTTGACCCCTGGGAGCCTGTTCCAGATTGCCAGAGCATCTCTTCCCTTTCTTCCGTATAACCTAGAACTAACCCAGACTTTCTGATTGGGTCTAGATTAGTTAGCCTAACAATTACAAAGTAATGCTTC
The DNA here is from genome assembly GCF_978045245.1 of Mus caroli. Classification (NCBI taxonomy): domain Eukaryota; kingdom Metazoa; phylum Chordata; class Mammalia; order Rodentia; family Muridae; genus Mus; species Mus caroli. The sequence continues at coordinate 32,098,436 of NW_028227273.1, forward strand.
TTCCTATGCCCGACTAGGTGTGTCTGATGAGGATGGGACAGCTGACCATATGAACTGCTGTTCTCATTTTACCTAAATAGTTTTGGTTATTTTTCCCTGATATTTGAGCTTCTTCAGTGTTGATTAGGGGGAAGAAAAGATGACCAATCCCAGTTTCTCTTTTCAAAGCAAATAACATATTGTTATTTCCATTTCTGATGCATGATCCAGTGAGTGGGTTTTTTTTTTCCTTTTCCTTTTCTAACATGATTGTTTTGCTGGCAATATATATGCACATACATTGACAGACCTGCTTTGAGTCAATAATAATAATATTCAGAATTAGGAACACTTTTAAATAGCAGCAGCTAGGATAATAAGGGGGAGGTGACTGTCTTTTTTCCCATATTTAACTATCACGTTAGAGTGACACGGTGAAAGGACACTTACTAAATGTGCTTCTGCTCTGTGTCCCATGAGGAATGTGGACACATCCAGAGTGTCATAAATTCCTATTCTTTCTCTGCCTCCGGTGTGAGCTCACACGCTTTATCAAGATTAATGAGGGGGTTAAATTTGGCGTAATGCTCGTTATTGGTGTTCAGTAACTTCAGGAAAATTTAAATACATGCATTAGGGCTAGACAGGGAAAAAATCATTAATTCCTGGAAAGCTGCAGCTTACTCTCTGCACAAGCACAGGGCTTGAGAAGATGTCCAGTGTTTAACAACCATGTTGTCACCCAGGTCACTGTCTTCAGCCAGTCATCCTTATGCAGTCAAGTTCACATGGACTCCAGGTTAGACCCCCCCAAATGATCTCATTATCCTTATATAAATGCCAGTGCAAAACACAAAGAGAAAGCACAGCACCCAGAACAGTGTCTGGTTAGTACTAAATGGTCCTCCATCAAGGCAGGAGTCTTCCATAGTGTTTTAAGTGCCCTTTGGATTGATTTGCTTTGGGGGGGGGGTTCATTTGATTCTGAGACAAAGTCTTGCTGTGTGACCCAGGCTAACCTGGAACACATGATCTGCCTGCCTCAGTCTCCCAAGCACTGGTATTATATGAACAATAGAGTGAGTTCACTTTTAAAAGAAGGTCATTGTCTTATCGCCTAATTCTTTTTCATATTCCTTTGCTATTTCCTCACCTTGTTTGCTCTTGTGCAGTTGGTTTACTTGAGCTGCTTTTTTATTTCTACAGTCTTGAAATCAGTGTGCATCGCAAAGCAATTTTCAGTGGAGATTGAGAATTAGTTACCTTGCCCTTCCGGATGCTGGGCTTTGGGGTTAACACACATTGTCTGGTCATCCCTCCAGCAGATGCAAGAGCGGGATGAAGGGGGAGTTCCTAAGAAGGAATATCCGCCCTAATCAGGCCACACTATTATGCAGAGCCAAGGATCTCCTGTCTTCTCCCTGGGAATATAGTACAAAGGGACTGTTTAAATAATTAATGCTGTACTGATATGAATGTAGTTACTTTGAGACCATCTAAACGTCTTTACAAGTTAGTTTGGAATTCAGCCTGCATCTCTCTGGGAGTAAAGACTTTTCTAAGTTTGTCACATACTAACTATAAAAACTAGCTTTAACACTTCGCATTTTTGTGTTTGAAGACATTGCAGCTTGGGCTTGCTCAGCTTTCATTAGTCTATTCAAAAGGAATCTAATCTTTTTGTTTGTTTGTTTTTAAATTTTTTTTTGAGAGCATAACAAAATTACATCATTTTCCCCCTTCTCCTACATCCCTTCACCATGTTCCTTCTGCTCCCTTGGTCTACCTCAAATTCATAGCTATTGCTACATATATGTGCACACACACACACTCCTACGTGTATAAATATAACCTATCCAGTCTGTATACTGTTACTGTTGTGTTTTCGGGCCTATCCATTTATCATTGTACAACCAATTGGTATGCTCTTCCTTGGGAAGACTATTTCTCCTACTCAGTGTTCCTCAATTGCCTGTGTTTCGTAGGGTAGGGTTGAGGTCTCTTGGGCTTTTCCCATCGACTCCAGCATGAGTATTGGTGTCATCCTAACGTTGGACTTGTTTAAGCAGCCACGTTGTTGAGACTTCATGGATGTGGCTTCTCTGACATTTCTCAGAGACAGAGTCTCCTAGCAAACTCCCTGATGCTTGGCTCTTGCATGCTTTCTGCCCGTCTTCCACAGTGTTTTCTGACCCTTAGGAGTGGGAGTGTCTTGTAGATGTATCCATTCCACAGCTTTTCATTTTTGTGGTTACAAGGAGAAGTTCCCTTGAAAAGGAATAAGACATATACTTACCTGCAAGTAGAATTGGGTTTTGCACCTGGGAATCTTTCTCTGTCCTGATCAGCATACTCTCTCTTCTCTGGACTCTCTTAAGCTCTTCAGAGGGTGGAGATCACCTTTTAAGATGAATAGTAGGTAAAAATATACTTTGTATTTATTTGAGATTTAAAAGAGAAACATTGTTATTATCTTCGCCAATTACCTTCAACTTATTGTTGCCATTTTTTGACCACAGCAATATACAGTTGTAATCTTCAGCTAATAGTCAGTGGCCCGCAGTTCCTCTTCTGAGGCTGTAACTGTCATTGTGAAGCCCATTGATCATCCTCCAAGTGTAATTTATATTCACTTCCCCTAAATGTATGCCATTACAGCTGCCCGCATTCCAGGTCCTGTGCCACTGTCCTGTCCATTCCCACGGCCCTGGGAGATCTTACTGTAATTCATCTTTTGTCAACTTGGCATTGGCTTCTGTTTTGTCACCTCCAAGCCTTGGCTTACAGCCGCTTCCTCTGGGAAGGAGCCTGTGATTAACCCTGACTGGCACTGATCATTCATGTTTGACATCAGGATGGCATCCGAGAAACTTCAGCCTCTATGATCTTCCTTGACAGATCACTCTTGAGTCTGATTTATTCCTTTTTGATGGACTTGAGAGGCCTCATATAAATGGGGAGAGTCTTTCAAAGAGCCCACAATGATGGGATGAAGCTGCCACATCCAGTTTTGTCCACATGCCTTCCTAGAAGCAAACTCTTTCTAAGTGTGTACTAGGCACCAGCTAGAGGCCACCTCCTCCTGATGGTATAGCAGGTATCTTCTCCCAGGCGTGCTTCTAGATGACCTCAATAGTAGTGTTGCTATGGTAAGAGTTTACTAGAAACATCCTTCTTTTTCTCATTAAATCTTTGAAGTTTTGTCACTTACTTCATGAGGGTTTTCTTTAAAATATTTAATCCATAAAATATTTAATAAATTTTTGTGGGCCTCAGTGATAGTCATTGCTACATGTTACCAAAGGGTTTGTATAGGTTTCTAGTAGGTTTGGGGCTGTTTCACTTTACTTTTAAGGTTGCTATTTAGAAGGTCCAAAAATCAACATGATACAAAAAGAAACATATCAAGAAGCCTTTTCCCCAACGTGCCTCTATTACCCTGTCTGTACCTCTCCCCAAAGGAAACCACTTCTACCTGCTTTTTGAGTATTCTATACTTGTGCAAGGGCATGCACAAGTGTATTATGTTCCTGAGATTATCATACTCAGAGCATATTATGTGTGTGTGTGTGTGTGTGTGTGTCTTGTTTTTCAAACTTCCCTATCAGCATTTGGAGAGCACTGTTTTTATTCATCACAACGTCATCTTGTCCTGTTGTAGGGTATCTTGGTTGGTTTAGATGATGCTCAATGGTGGACTCTTGTAGCATTTTGCTATGTTATGATGCTGGAGAGAATGACCTGGTGCACACATCATTTCAACTTGATTTTTTTCTGGTCTTTATCTTCTGTCCCTTACCCTTTCCCATGTAGTCTCTCAGGCCATAGGGAAACTGTAGGCATATTTCTATATCCTTAATATGTTCCCTGTGATCTTCCAACTAGAGAAACAATGTCTAGGGTCCAGACTATCTGTGTTTCCTGTGAGTCTCAATCCTGTATTGCTCCTTGGGCAACTTTAACTAAGTAGCTTAGCTAAAAGAGACTGAATAGAATTTAGAGGAAGTATCCCACTGTCAGAGATAAACAGTTAAACTGTGTAGAGTTATACTAGTGAGATTTTTTTTTAATGTACTCGTGTTATTGGTTATTTGGCCATCACTTGAAAGAGAGGCCCATTGGACTTGCAAACTTTATATGCCCCAGTACAGGGGAACACCAGGGCCAAAAAGGGGGAGTGGGTGGGTAGGGGAGTGGGGGAGTGGGTATGGGGGACTTTTGGGATAGCATTGGAAATGTAAATGAGCTAAATACCTAATTAAAAAAATGGGAAAAAAGAAAATGAATGAAAATATTATATTTATTTTTTAAAATAGAAAGTATTGTTTTTATAAATAAAAGTAGTTGAACATCAAATTTATGTCATAGAATACTGTATTGGGTCCATAATTATTCTGAACTCTGAGTTGAAAGGAGCAGCTAGCTATACATTGGTCTGTGTGGATTTGAGGGTGTAGGAGTTGCTTGTATGGACAGTTACAACACACAGCATTCCAAAGGAAAGCTTGTAAATATTTTCAATATAACTTTTCATTGTTGCCTATTCATTGTAGAGAGTAGTGAGTTTAATATGAGAATTTTGTACAAGGACGTCATGAACTTGGATTGTATCCTGCCCCATTGTCTTCCTCCCATGTTAATCTTGTCAATCCCCATAGACAATATAGCTTCTGGTCTCATTTCCTATGAAGACTGTAAAATTTTCAAGTGAATAATTCTATTTTATTCTTGTCCCTTTTTTTCTTCTGTATTTTCTACCATATTTCATTTTTACAGTGTGTGACCCACTTTGGACCTTGAACAACCTTCCTCCTTCTTCCCCTCCCTCCCTCCCTCCCTCCCTCCCTCCCTCCCTCCCTCCCTCCCTCCCTCCCTCCCTCCCTCGTTCTTTCTCTGAGACAAGGTCTTATGCAGTGCAGACTGGCCCTGAACTTCCTATATGTAGCTGCAAATGACCTTGAACACCTAGTCTTCCTGTCTCCATCTTCCAAGTGCTGGGATGCAGGCATGTACCATTCCACCTGGCAACCGTGGCTTTCCAGTACTTAAGTAGATCTAGTCTTTTCATAGAGCTTAATATATTCCATTCATAGATAAATTCAATTTATTCCTTACCCCTGTTTCCTGTGTTTACTTTCCATTGTACACATAAATTATGATAGACAAAATGTTCAAAATAGTGCCAAATCCAGTGTAGCACTTCAATGAGGAAAACACTTGACTCCTCTGATTCCTCGTTTGTCAAGTGCAGATGATAAGACCATGATTTGATTGAGAGTTGTTTTAACTGTGAGGATGTATAGCGTCTATCATGGTAGTTAATTATGGTAAATTCCCAAGAAACAAAAGTTCTGTCCAACATGTAATGCTTGATGAATCTCCTTTGCATTGGGGGACGTTTAGAGGTTATTGTAAATAGTTAAGTTATTCAAATGATATCTGGCGATCATGTCAAACACACTAGAAAAGTGACCATAGAGGGTGTGAGCTGTCTTACTTGTATTTGGTGGCTGCTGCTCCCGACCTCTCTATTTTGCTGGCAGTCCATTAGGAATGCTGTAGAGGATACAGTTCTATCAGCACGTTATCAGCAGCTGAAGAATTTTCAGTTTTCTGCTCACTCAGTGCTTGTAAAAATTGAATATATATCGTTTCCCCTTTATCCTGTTCAAAATCTCTGGTTCACAGTCTGTTGAAATTCATCTTGTTATATTCAAAATGCGTCTCTGGGAAGCGGCGACAGACAGGACATAGCCTTGAGCCCTCTTACTGCTCGGTGCTTTTGCTACAGTTCCTTTTCTACACATTTACTTAGAGATATTTTGTTTTAATCTCCTATTCCTCTTCTATAACTATGTTTTTTTTTTTGTTTGTTATTTTTTTTTTGTTTCTGGACAGTAATATTTTTTTCCAAGCTATATTCTGTGTGATACAATATGGCTGTGTTTCAAGATGTTCCCTCAGTTTTTGCATTCAGCTACTAATTCGATGCTATGAAAAAAAAAAACCCAAAAAACAAAAACACCCTCCCTGATGTTTGTGGCAATGGGTCAGCGCCAAAAGAAGGAAATAATTTTGAGGAAGATAAATCCATTTCCAAGTAATGTTGGCTGAGTCAAAGCTTTCATTGGAATTTGTGAAGTTTTCTGATAGAAACCAAATTTGACCAAGAGAGGGCTGTGTGTGCTCTCTGTGCCCACTCACATACATCTTATGGGATATGTGTGCATAGGATACGGTTTTACTTGGATGGTTCATTTTAGCTAATCCTTTAGAAGGATTTTTCATGTTACTGAATGTTTTCCTGGTGGGTCTTTTAAACAAGAGTCCTAAACCAACTTAAAGATAACATGCTATTTCCTAAAATATTTTCTATGTGCTTGGCAGGCTGGGCTGTCCAACTGCTATGTCTCATTTAATCATTGTTCCAGACCTGAAGGAAGCGAGCGTTATTAACCCCAGTGCACAGGTAAAGAAATAAACTCAGAGAAGTTAAGTGGCTTGCTCGTGGCCACACCGTTATTCAGTTGTCAGAGTTGATGTTAAGTCTTGATTTATACACAATTCAGTGTTTTATTGAGTTTCTGATTTATGTGGAGGTACCCATGAGATTTTTTTTTTTACCTTACCACTATGTCTTTAAAAATTCTTTTTTTTTTTCCCTCTAAGAGTATAATATCTCAGTAGTGGCAAAAGTATTGTTAGAAGTTTCTCCTAGTCTGCTTCGGACAAGAATGGGTGGGAGAATCTTGTAAGAACTTATCAGTTCCACACATCTTCTATTGCTGGGAGACCAAACTTTTAATTTAAAGAGGTAAGTCACTTAGCCAAAGACAGATTTGGACTCCTTTTCAAATTATTATAATTAATATTGATAAATTAGTATAATTGCTTTTGATCAATTACTAGAAAAATGGAAGAGATTTGTTACCACCTTCTACAAGGAAAATGAGCACTTATGGGGGCCTTGCCACATTAACAGCATTACTCAAGAGAGGCACCCTGTCTAAGTGCCTATGCATCAAAAATGCGCACGAATGTACTACTTGGACTATTATTTAGTCTTGTGCTTAGCAAGGTAGCCCTGCCCCAGACAGTCATGGATTACAGCGAGGGTGCAGTAATTGCAGGGCCTCTCCTGAGGCAGTGCTGTGGAGTTTCACTCTTTTTTTTTTAAATTAATTAATTAATTAATTAATTAATTAAATGTATGTGAGTACACCGTGGCTATCTTCAGACACACCAGAAGAGGGCATCAGATCACATTAGACAGGTTGTGAGCCACCATGTGGTGGCTGGGAATTGAACTTAGGACCTCTGGAAGAGCAGCTAGTGCTCTTAACCTCTCTAGCCATCTCTCCAGCCCAGAGTTTCTCTCTTACAAGACACTGAGTCTACAAGTCTACAGGGATCTGAGGGAGCAACTCCTATGTCACCAGGGAAACAGTACTGCATGCTTACAAATTGTTAAAGTGATGAGTATAAGGTTTTAACACAATAAAAAAAAAAAAGAAAGCTTTATTCTTCCCACTAAGTGGTTTCGAATAAAAATGTAGCCTTGATGCTTTCGCTTGACTTTTGTTTTTCAATCATGTTTTGACAAGGAAGAAGGAAACATTGTTTTCCCAGACAGTTTAAGGAAAATAAATATGTGGGGAGCTTGGGTTATCACCTTAAAATGTCTTTTTTCTGGCTGCCATACGTGAATATGTATGCCTCAACTTTCGCTCCTTCTTTTTAAAAAGCACTTTTTATTTTGTGCCAGACACTCGAGGTACATATCTTATACTCTTTTTAGAAATTAGGAAAGTGAGAGGCTGGAGAGATGATGGCTCAGCAGTTAAAAGCACTGAAGGTTCTTTCCAGAGGACCCGAGTTCAGTTCCCACCACCCACATGGCAGCTCACGACTGTCCGTAACTCCTAGATCGGACACTCTCATATAGGTAGGCAAACCACTAGTGTACATAAAATAAAAATAAATTTTAAAAGAGAGATTAGGACCTTGAGTTTGGACAGTTTAGCTAACAGGAGTAAGGGGTTGGAGCCGAACACTCTGATTCTGAGATTCTTGCTTCTGAGCCTGTGGTTGTGGCACCTGTGGGCTGTGGTTGTTGACTTCTGCTTCTGTGGGAAGGCTACCCAGATGGGAACCCTTCTCAAAATAAGATGTATGATTTCTGAGGAATTATAAAGTTGAGTTCCTAATAAATTAACGTTATCTTTCCATCCCCAGCTTCCCCACAATGAACTATGGCTTTTCTGGCAAGAATATTTATTAAATAGTGCATTTTAGCTGGTACATAATGGTATATAACAGCCAACTTCATGTTACTAGCATATTTAAGCTCTATGTGATAGGATAACATGATTTTAATTCTTGGAGTTTAGGCAGACTTGTATCAAACATATCTGTTTCATAACGAGCCCCCAGTTGTATGCCGAGTCCTGCCTTTATTAAATTGTACAGAGCAATCCCTTTGTAAAGTCAGACTGACTCCTTCCTCCTTGTAGGAAGACAGATTAATAATATTTCACTATTAATTAGGTCCCATCTGCTCACCCTGCTTTCCATTCTAAAGGTTATACTTATTACCATATTCACAAACCAACCCAACTGTGTAATCGAAGTTTAAAAAAAAAAAAGAATATTTTTTAAGGTTTAATCTTGGTTTTTGTAGTGTAGCCTTTTGGCTGTTCTAGAGGAGAGAGACCACTGACTCCATTCCCTTCTCTTTCTTTATTTTCTTTGATTCTGTGTTGTTTCTTCTTGCCATCCAGCCAGATGCCACAAATTTACCCAAAATCAAACTATCTGATATGAGATACAGTAATGGAAGATGGGGCACACCCACTTAGCCGCCGTTTTGGCCCAAAGCTTGCTTTCAGGATCCAGGTCACAGAAATGAACCTTGGAGCCATGGGGCGCTTCAGTCCTCAGCGTCTGAGGGTAGTGATCTTCCTCCCCCACCCCACACACCTCTTTCTACTTCTAATTTCAAGAGAAGCACCTCAGTGTCCACATCTCAACGAGAGAGGACCCCGCTTGCCCAGGCCTTAGGACATGTCTTCGGAATGTGCGAGCAGGAGGATGAGAAAATGTTTGGAAGAAAGCAGGCCCTGACTTCGTAGCTAAAAATATGAAGGGAGTAAAGTCCATACCACAAATTGAGTAAACTTTGATGATTGATAGGGGATTACTGGAACATTTTATTAAGTTGGGTTTTGCTTAAAAAAAATTTTTTTTTTTTGAAAGAAAAAAAAATTGAATCCCTGAGCTTGCTGCGTGTAAGGGCTTGGCTTGTGGCTGGCGGTCATTACAGCAGCTGGCACAGATCCCCAAACCTTTTAACAGCCACACCCTTCAGTGACCTAGCTCATTCTTCCCTTCCCTCGCCTCTTCCTGCCCCTTCATGTTCGATGCTGGCTGCCTGTTTCCTAGTAGCCCCATGCACATCTATGCCAGGACCAGACAGCGTAGCTTCCTAGTCTTCTCTCAAAGTTTTTTCCACCATTTGGAGCCCCACTTAGAAGCCAATGGTATAAGAGTACCCAGATATGTCCTCTCTCATTGTCTGTCTTTCCTCCCAGGTTGCTCTTTCAATACTGTCCTGAGTGCCAGCGTTTTCAGTTCTGATGAAGTAGGTCATGCTGGTGAGGCGGTTACATTGAGGCACAGTATTTGAAAAAGGATGCGCTCACTCGTTTAGATGTAATTCTTTAAAGAGCTGATAAATAAAAGAGAGTGGAGGGAGGGTAGGGGCTGGAGAGATGGCTCAGTGGTTCAGAGCACTGACTGCTCTTCCAGAGGTCCTGAGTTCAATTCCCAGCAACCACATGATGGCTCACAACCACCTGTAATGGGATCTTTTGCCCTCTTCTAAACAGACCAGAAGCTACAGTGTACTCATATATATATACATAAATAAAATAATCTAAAGGGGGAGTGAACAGGAAGACAGGCTCAAAGTTTCATTACGTCTTTCCTCTTCTTCTAATCAAATAACTATATTAGGAGAAGTATCTTGTCTCCAGAAAGGTGGGATAGAATCCTAGCTTAAACGGATTATAAATTACAGAAGAATTCTCAAGGTAGACAGAGATGAGAGCAGGATTTAGACCTGTGCTGTCGTGGAGGATCTAGGGAAAGTTTACAGGAATGTGGTACTGGTGGGAATCCTTTGACAGTCGTCCCCTTTGCTCCTCAGTCAGTATTTCCTTCCTAGTCTTGCTCCTTTCCCACTTAGATCTCTCTCCACCCATGCTTCGGCACCCTACAGTTTAGAATCACCTTGGGCCAGGTTGATGCTAGGTCGCTTTCCTGCTGGTCAGATTGAATATGAGGTAATGGAAGCTGGAGCATTGGTCTTTTAAAGGTGCTCCTCAGGCAGGTCTAATGGGCGACCCGAGTTGAGCACCCTGCTTTAGTAGTGCAGAAGGTTCTTAGAGAACTAAAGGTGCCTTAGGATCCCGCGCCCCACCCCCTAACCCTGGTCAATGGGACTTATAAGCAACCTAGTTCCCCCACTGCAGTCCAGGCTTCATTCGCTGCAGTAGAATAATCAGAGTCTGGACAGACGTCGCTTTTCTGTACAGAAAGGACACATTTGTCCTTCTGGTGCACAGTCGGGAGTACCTTGCTGGGGAAGTCCAGTCCTGTGCTGTGAAGGCGCTACCTCCTAGAAGCCATCTGGCCTTGTTTTGATGGCCTGGATGGATGATTGACAGCGAGGAGTGCGTATAATGGCCGAGTGCATGTGTATCTCAGCTGCTCTCAAAGCTGGTTCAGAACAGGTGCTAATGTAAATCCACGCACAGAAGAGTCACACAGACACTGCTAAGCGGGGGTGTGGATGGCGATCACGGGCCTCAGCCCTTTCTCGAGGTTTATTGCTCACATCTCTTTATGTGTCTCACTGTTGCTCTGTGACACATTAGATGTGACAGATTTTGACTCATCGGTACTTCTCCAAGACTACTCAGAAAAATTAGTCAGAAGAGGACGCACGCAAGCCTTCCGGGTTCTCCTGGCTCTATCATGGCGCATGCGCTGGACTGTGCAAGCGGGAATGGCAGCAGGCTCCCTGGTTTGTCCTTCGGGTCCGGCACTGGGAAGAGTGATGGCTTGTTCTCATTGTAGTTTCCCTTCCCTTCACCTGCCCGCCATTCACTGCAAGCTCTTCTCACAACCACTGACCCATTGAAACTGCTGAGACCCCACCCCAGCTCTGTGAGATCTGTCTCTGTAGCTCCTCCATGGTATGGCTTGTGGGAAGTCCCTGACGTTCCTCTAACTTGTATGAGGTAAATTGCAAATTTTGTTTTGTTTTTTTGTTTTTTGAGACAGAGTTTCTCTGGGTAGCCCTGGTTGTCCTGGAACTCACTCTGTAGACCAGGCTGGCCTCGAACTCAGAAATCCGCCTGCCTCTGCCTCCCAAGTGCTGGGATTAAAAGCATGCTCCACCACTGCCTGGCACTAAATTGCAAGCTTACTGAAGGAAATCACATTGCTTGTCTCTCTTGTTTTCCCTATACAAAGATTTCTTTAAATTTTTGTTTTGTTTTGTTTTGTTTTGTTTTTTTTGTAGTTTTTCTGTTTTGTTTTTTCCAGACAGGATTTCTCTGTGTAGTCCTGGCTGTCCCGGACCTCTCTCTGTAGACAGAGCTGACCCTGAACTCAGAGATCTGCCTGTTCCTGCCCTGGTGCTGGGATTGAAAAGCACATGCTACCATTGTCTGGCTAGTGTTTCAGTAATTTTTAAAGTAGTTGGGATATGTAATGTTAATTTTTGAGACAAAAAAGGGGTGGGGGGATATTTGCAGGGTTTTTAGAAGTGTCTACGCGCTACAGTTAACCTTGTAGCGTTTGGCTTAGATTTGCTCTGAGGATTCATCCGTGTGCTTATCTGGGTCTGTGCTCACATTGGTGTAGCAAATGGGTGCTGTTGCTTAGTGAATGTTGATCGTTGGTCTAAGCGGACCTCCTAACACCGACGATATTTTTAATGTTAGAAATCCACTGGAAGGGTCAGAAAGATGGTGCAGCACAAAGTTGGCTTGCCTGGCAAACTTGGACATGAATTTGATCCCTGGAGCCCACATAGAGTTGGAAAGAGAGATCCCCCTCCACAGAGTTATTCTTTCACCTCCACACACTCACTGTGGCATCACTCACTGTGGCATCATGTGCATCCCCACATACACACAAGAACAGGAACCTCGTTGGAAATGCACTTGTACTTCTCCGGAATGAACAATACAGAAAATAACTGCTTTGGGAAATGGATAGGACTATATTTTGCGTTTGTCTAATATGATTTTATTTTTTTTAAACTGACTTGGTTCTTTATTGATTCATGCATCCAGTTGATCTTTTTGAATGTGTAACATGGCCAGTCTCCTTGATCTATCTATAAATACATGAGGATATGTGAGGGCTTCTCAAAGGCCAGTGTCTTCCAAGCAAAGAGTCACAGTGCTTTAGAAAGAATAGAGAGGGGATGGGACTCTTGTCAAACAGTAGAGATCCCACTTCAAGGGTTTCTGTGGGTCAGCTGGATGCCTGGACACGAACATTAATAACTGTGTTGTCAGGTGTGACCATGATTTTATGAGTAGCAAGCAGTCTAAATAGTGAGGTCACTTGCACACTGGCTTTTGGATGCCAGCTCAGTTAAAAAACAAAATAAAATCTGCACCAGCCTAGAAAAAAAAAAATGTAGGCTGCAGACTTTGTGGGACCTTGCTCCTTGTGACTTCGCTTCCCCCTTCCATCCCAACACTTCCCAACACATGGAAACCATTTCATCGGGGCAGCTTACTTTTAAAAGCCTGCCTTCAAAATATATTCTCAGCATTGAGACTCTCATGTTAAGTGATTAAAAATCATTGAAAGAACAGATGGTAGTAAAATATGTACAATGATAGCTTCATTTCACACACATACTCCCCTCTTGACCCACCCACACAACTGTTAAATTTTTTTTTTTTTTTTTTTTGCATTAAGATCCCAACAGGTTACAAGGGTCTATGATTATTGGTGTGGAAAAAAAATCCTCATAAATATGGGCATGTACACTATCCAAATGACTAAATACGTTATGGCCACATTATTTCTTGGAAGAATTTGTAAATGCAATTATTGTTTTCGTGAGCCTGACCCAGCCTCCCGACCGTGAAAGGTAAGATTCTTGCCTTGTGTGTACAGTCATCTGCCTTGAAGATAAAATCATGTTCATCCCTCGAGGGCGTGGCTTGCTGACATTTGACAGAGAACTACAAACTCTCCCCTCCTTGGGTGGAATTCATTTGGGAGCATTTCAAGAATGTTATTTTCCTTAAGTTTTCTGTTTGGAGGACAGGAAGCAGGTAACGGCAAGGGATGAGCTATCCTATTTCTTTAGTGTGTTACAAGGCTCTGGAAATCTACCTTTCTCTACCGGCTCATATCATCTGTACTGCTTTGACAGAAAGGCACAAGCCTGTTGCCACTCTTGTTGGACAAGTAAGAAACTAAGGTAGAGACATCTGACTTGTCTACCCAAGTCAGGGTTCCTCTAGATTCATAGAGAATGAACGCTTGCTCTCTCTGCTTTTGTTTTGTTTTGTTTTTTCGAGACAGGGTTTCTCTGTATAGCCCTGGCTGTCCTGGAACACACTTTGTAGACCAGACTGGCCTCAAACTCAGAAATCGGCCTGCCTCTGCCTCCCGAGTGCTGGGATTAAAGGCATGCACTACCACTGCCTGGCTCTCTCTGGTTTTATATAAGCATTTTGGGGGACATGCATTTACATAGGACAAGGAACCATAGCTGGCCATTTGCTAAGAGTAGACAGGCACACTGAGGGGTTCTCGGTCTGGCAGGATTTCAGGGGCCAGACAGTTTGGGATTTAAAACTGTCAGCAAAAGAAGCAAAACTCAGGCCATTGACATTTGCTTAGCAAGGAACAAATCTGGAATGCACAGATACTGTAGAAGAGATGGCTTTTGGAGAGGGCTCCTTTCCTCTTTTTTTTGGGGGGGGGTGTCACATGGGTAATTAAGGGAGAAGGTAGACAAAGAATGCTAAAGTTCTTCCAATGACGATGATAAAGCAAAGAGATAGGCAGAAGACATCCCATCCTTTCGAGACTCATCACTGAGCTATGGGGATGAGAGTTGATGCTTCATTAGCTAATGTGCCTCCTTGCAAGCATCTCCTATGCATCTCTCCATTTCACATATATGACATATTCACTGTGTCAAAGGGGATTTATTGTCTTTATTGGTCTCTGTGTGTGTGCACGTACACAATGTGGTTTTAGGGTCTTAGAGTTTACTCTGTTTGCCTCTTAGTGAGGTTATTGATAATGTTTTTTTTTGTTTTTTGTTTTGTTTTTGTGTTTTTTGGCCTCTAGTTGTTTATGATATCTTAGTCACTTCATTTTTTAAGAAATGAAATGTAAGAGGTAAAAATTAAACCCCGCCAGCTCTTTCAGCAGTTTTGAGCTAGGTGCATGAACACGTTAAATCTCTTGATAAATTAGAGTTTGTGGTTATCATAACTCAGCCATCTTGCTTTTCCTGGTCAAGCATTCATTCAGTTGGATAACATAATTCACATAACAAAGTCCATGTCCACTTGTATCATTTCCTTCTGAGTTTATTTTCTTGGCCCCACCTTTGCAAGTCTCTAGGCTGTGTTCCCTCTCACACTATTGAGTGGTTGGTAGAGGCTCAACATAATGGTCGATAATGGCAATGCCAGGATGTGTCGGAGACTGTTTTAGAGCAAGCTGAGGGCCCAAGCTTGGTACCTTTTATAGGAGGCAGAGTAGTGGTGCAGGCTTTCACGTCGTACCGCAGCCGAAGAAGCACCTGTGCAGTGAGAGGAATCAGCTAAATTACTAGACATAATTGATGTTTGTGCAAAACATAGAACATTTGTTTTTCTCTCCTTGTGGTTAATGCTCAGCTTGATAATTTAAATGAGACCTTTTCCTCTCTCTTCCCATCTCTCTTTCCATTCTATTACACACATTTCCCCCCCTTAGCCTCTGTCCCCTGGGCACTAACAGTTGCTAAGTGCTTCTTACGGAGGATAATATATTTAGGAAGCAATTTTCATTCAAGACGGTAATGCTACCTGGCCCCCTTTCTAGAACGGAGGCATTTGAGAAATGCAGATAGGATACAGTTATCTCTCCCAAGTAGAGTCATTTGAGAGTGGATGCACGTAATATATAGTTTTTAATAATCTTTCTGCTCTGGAGCATAAACTGGCCTGTGAGCAGGATGGCCCGATGAAACTCGCTTTCCTGTAAACATGGCTCGAGCCGAGTCAGCCAATTTCAAGGCAGATTAGTGTCAGTGCAGAGACCGGGATAAATAGGCGGTGAACATCCCTTGAAGAAAAGAAAAATCGTGAGCAGATCCTCTCCGAGGACCCGAGAGTACAATGGGTGACTGGAGTGAGCCTCCCTGTTGCGGATGCTGAGTATAGGTCGACGTGCCAGATGACCCGGTAGCTGACTGTATGGTTTTTGTTTTTGCTTTTTGTTTTTGTTTTTGCCACAAAAATGGAAATCTAGCTATATACAATCAAACAAACAAACACCAAACCTAAACCCTAACTCAGACCATTTAAGCTACATATAAAATTGAACACTCTTTCCAGAAGCTAAATTGATGTGTGTGACTGATTTTTTTCACCAACTTATATTTTTAGGTGAGTTAGTTCAACACAGCAGAGAGAGAGAGAGAGAGAGATAAAGAGAGAGAGAGAGAGAGAGAGAGAGAGAGAGAGAGAGATAAGAGAAGAGAAGAGAAGAGAAGAGAAGAGAAGAGAAGAGAAGAGAAGAGAAGAGAATTGAAGAGAGATTTTGTGAATTTTCAGCTTTATCCTTGCACATATTACACGATGTAGCTCTCTCAACCTACCTGGCTTCCATTCCGTTCTCCTGTGTGTGTGTTGAATTGTAGCCCAGTTCCTGGCCCCTTGGGCTTTTGAGTCATTAGCATGTTGTCCCCTTGTCTTCCCCCAATGTCTCCTCTGCAGGGATTGTTTTTGTAGTGATATGGAGTGGCAACTCCAGGGGAGACAACAGTTCTCCTAGCTTAAAATTCTATCTGAAAAGACAAGCAGGCAAGTGGCCTATTACGTTCGCTTAGAACAGGATCGATGGTTGCAGTTGCGTACAATCTTGGGTTTGGTTTTCCTAACCTTGAAAACCCTAAACCTAATTTCTGCCCCCTCTCTTCTTCTTTTCCACCCCAGCATGTAAGTAGGTTAAGAAGTCTTTGGAGAGTCCTGAAATAACTTCCAGGTTCCTTCGGAGGCCAAGAGGCTTCCACGTCTACTCTTTTTCCCAATTTTCCATCCAAAGGGGGAGGAGGGAAGCCGGTACCTCTTACCAGACCTGCTGTTTTGTGAGTGTTGTCAAAGTGGGTTTCAGGTAACATTACTGTTCCCTTCAGTTGCCTAGCCATGTCATTCTCCTTTATTCATTTTTTGATGTATAGTTGAAAATAAACATGATCGCTAATATGCTATATTCTTTCAATCTTCATTGACAGGCTGGGAGTTTCCCCGGAGAAATAACCAAGTTGATCCTTCTGGGTTTATGTAAGATTGCCCCTCGTCATATCTGAGAGGCAGCTGTCAATGTTTCGATTTATTTGTCTAGAAATAGAGGCTTCATTGTGCTCTTGGGTGAGGCATCAATATGCTTGAAGGGTAGACGCTATTGAGGGTGGAATTATCTCTAATTTTTAATCTACGTTCTTTGTTTCTTTTGAACAAACATTCCCTTTGGTGCATTTGGGGGCTGGAGAGAGGTAGTTTTGCAGTTTTGAGCACAGGTTGCTCTTACAGGGGACCTGGGTTCAACTCCTAGCACCCACATAGCAGCTCATAACCAGGTCTATGGGAACTGATGCCGTGTTCCTACAGCAGGCACATATTTGGTATGTGGACATGCATGCAGGCAAAATCCTCATACCTATGAAATAAAACAATCTGAAACAAACAAACAAGAATCTTGGTGCATTTTTATAAAAGTAAGGCTGTTGGAGGTATTTCCCATTGGCTTGTATCATACAGTTGAAAACCATGTTTAAACACCCCTGATTTTTGATATATACACTGACAGAGAAGGAATGATTGGGGCAGAGAGTTGTGAAGGAACTCGTCAGATAGGAGCACCGTGGGGACGCTAGAAGAGTCTGTGCTTTTGGTATGTGCAGGGAGCAGTGTGTCCTACAGTTTTACTCCTTGTTTGTCCTGGTGCTCCCTGTTCATGCTTGTGAGTCCTCCCTGGACCTCACTCCTTATTTTAGCTGACTTATATGGGACTATTTATTTATTTATTTATTTATTTATTTTACTCAGTAGTCCTAATTTGAGCTGAAAATGTGTTTTATCATTTTTTTTTTTTGTCCAGTTTTCTGTGGGAAAACGCAGCATACGTCTGGTTTCTCCGTATGAGGTACCTTTTTTTTTTTTTTTTTTAAACAAACAAAACATTACTGTTAAAAAAAAAAAAACTACTCTAAGTAATTATTCCCACAATTGTAGGTCTTCATGTGGTGAGATATATTTAGGCAGGCAGGCAGGCTGTATTCTTAATTGAGCATGATTGAGCCAAACGAAAATACCTAAATTTTGAATGATCCCTTGACTCAACTGAAGACTTCAGAAACAAAGCTAAGTACTGCAAACACGGTATTCCTCTTTTTGGGGCCAGTGGCATGAGAAGTCACATTTGAAAGAATGCTCCTGCTCCAGTGTTGTTGTGGTAGGGATTGGGATGCCAATCTGATGTTTCTCTCTGAGTGGTTCGCTTTGCACGGCAGCCTTCTTGTCAGGAGCTTCACTCACTGTGCCATCCAAAGCATGAAACATATCAGTGAACTAAACTGTCCCCAAAAACGTAATTTTATTTGTGCCATATAATATCTTCCACCGATTTACAACCATCCGGATCTTCTTATGCAACTTAATGTCTAACCACAGTTCTGAGACATTTAGGGCTAATTTCTGCTATGGCAACATGTCAGTTTCTCTCACAGAAGGAAAATTATCTTTTCCATATTTAGTCATCGACTTGATTTTAAAGGATTCATGAATTTAATAACATTCTCTCCTTTTACCCTTGCTTTTACATAGTGACTTTCACCCACCGTAGATCATGGGACTAGCATGGGGCTCCCTGTTTGATTCTTCCCAGGTTTATTATGAAAAACATTCATTCATTTGTACATTCGGGTCACATATAGCACAATTCCTAAGGTTTCTGTCCCTGTGCACGATGGTTTTCTGTTTACTGGTAAACATGGAATTTTTACATGTCATTCTCCTTCTGAAAGAATTTATCCATCTAGATCATCAAACTCATACCTGGCTTGCCTTGAACTGGCCAACATTGCTTTTTGGTTTGTTTTGTTTTGTTTTTTTTCGAGACAGGGTTTCTCTGTGTAGCCCTGGCTGTCCTGGAACTCACTTTGTAGACCAGGATGGCCTCGAACTCAGAAATCCGCCTGCCTCTGCCTCCTAAGTGCTGGGATGAAAGGAGTGCGCCACCACCGCCTGGCACTGGCCGACATTGTACATAGGGATGGGCAGGAATTGAGAGTGTGAGGAATCACCTTTCTCCCCTTGATGAGAGATCCAACAGGGATGAGTCAGCTCCAAGGCTGGGTGAGAAGACTCGCTGGCACTCATATTTTATAGAAGTTAGCTTACAATTTTCACTTGCTATCTCTGTTCATGGGAAAGAAACAGGAAATTGTGCACACTCCCAATTTCAGTGGATATTGCGTAAAACTTCCTTCTTTCAGATCCCATCTGGCTTTTACCCACACTTCTTAGAGGGATGGAGTTTGTTCCCAGTGTAGATTTTCACACCATTCATAGTCCAGAGGGATTGCCTGTGTGCATTCACGATAGCCACTAGTGCCATTGTGTCTGCAATTGACTTTCTTCATGACCAAGGAATAGTCTCTATAAAATAAACATCCCCCTACCCTACATTAAAAGTCTTGCTATTATCATGGCCACTCTAACCTCTCACCCATCTCTGTAGTTTCTACTCTTCAGAACTATGGAATAGATAAGGTCATATACATTGTTACACTCTGTATGTGAGGCCTCTATTCATCTTCCAGCAACTCATTTTGTCTGTCCAGTTGTTCATTTCCAGACACACTTACTGAGTCTCTACGAGGAAGAGCCCCAGAGCTAGCAACTGTGAAACATGATAGCGAGCATCTCATCAAAAATAATTGTTAGTAAATGTTGCCACTTGGGAAGAAAAATAAGTCAGAGAAATTAATGATATCCATTAAAAATCTTAATGGTCGAGTTGTATATAAGCAAAGACAGGCTGCAAGTATTTTTAGATGGTGGTGTTAAATCCAGGTAATGTTTTAACCAGAAACATTTAGATATTGCATTTAAATGTGATTTATGCCTAAATAATGCATTTAGCGAATCAAGTCTCAGATAACGCAACAGCTGGCCACACCGACGACGCTTCGGCTGCGTTTTGCTAAAGAGGCTAAATATTGGATTCCCACTTTTTTTATTATAAGGACATCGAAGTGTGGTTTATCTTCTGAGAGCTCAGTTCCCTCACATTTAGAAGTAACAAATTTAAGCAAATATGGTCCTCGATGGATTCTAGTCCCAGTGAAAGCTTCAAGTTGCTCCAGAGAATAATTCACGCAGTACTTTTGGCTTAACTGCCTGGTCTCTGACTCTTGGCGCAGAGATCCCCTTTTTCCCTGAAGGGATTCTGATTGGACCTTGGAGCATTGTTCTTATACTCCCAGAGCATCCTGGACCTTGTTAGTATTTCCCTGGAGCTAATCGAGCCTTTGGGAATGTTAGCATGTGGGTTTTCCCCAGAGGTGAACAAACTCTCCTGGACATTGATGCTACCTAGGTCCACAGCGGATCTTCAGTGAAGCTAAGAGCTCCTTTGTCTTTGCTCTGAAGTGTAAATTAAGTGTACAGGTCAACGGGTATCAAGTGACCTACCCGTATCTAATTTGCCATGGGTGTCTTCAGGGTGAGTGACAGAGAAAATGGAAACGCTCAGTTTATCTGAGCCTCATCACGCTGGCTTCTTCCAGAGAGATTACTTTTTAGAAATAATCAGTTTCCATGGCTGCCGTCTGGGACACCAACTGATCTTGGCCTTGCTTTTTCGCTTTCTTTTCTCCCCTGTGTCCTCTTTACGTTTGTTTCCCAGGTGTGGTTAGGCCCCCAAGCAGGGACCTCTCCATGTTAAACCCAGGTCTTCAGCGTGCCCGCTTTGTCCTTACCAAGCAAGCAACAGTTCCACCAAAACCACCATTCACCAGGAAGGTTTTTGAAAGAGTGGGCGGGCAGGAAGCCTTCGGTTTCCCCCTTGTCTTGACAGTGCCTGGCTCACCATGGTTAAATAACATTTTCATATTCCGAGTACCATTATTATATATAATCTTTACATTTTTTTTTCTGTTAAGATACTTCCATCAGAGTCAGAATTTTTGCCTCAATAATTGATTTCTTCTATATTTTGAGTCTCTCTGAATTCAGCCAAGACTACATGGGCATTTTCTGTGAAGGTATTATTAGAGAGGATCACCCTATGACACAGGCGATTAGTTGATTAAAATACCTTTCCTCTCAACTGAATCCTCAGATAATATTGTTGTAAGTCTCTGGGATCTTTATATACCTGAATTTTACCGGATTAAAGTTCTTTATTCTGGTTCTTTATGTCCACTTGTATAGACAGTGTTGGGCACATGACCCATTTTGATCTGTAGAGGTTGGCCTGGTGTTTCCCTAGGAGGAAATGAAAGTTTTTTTTTTTTTTTTTTTTTTTTTTTTTTTTTTTTTTTTTTTTTTTTTTATTTTTTTTTTAATATTTTTATTACATAATTTCCTCAATTACATTTCCAATACTATCCCAAAAGTCCCCCATAGCGCCCCCCACTTCCCTACCCACCCATTCCCATTCTTTTGGCCCTGGCATTCCCCTATATTGGGGCATATAAAGTTTGCAAGTCCAATGGGCCTCTCTTTCCATTGATGGCCGACTAGGCCATCTTTCGATACATATGCAGCTAGAGACAAGAGCTCCAGGGTTCCGGTTAGTACATCATGTTGTTCCAACAATAGGGTTGCAGATCCCTTTAGCTCCTTGGGTACTTTCTCTAGCTTCTCCATTGGGAGCCCTGTGATACATCCAATAGCTGACTGTGAACATCCACTCCTGTGTTTGCTAGGCCCCGGCATCGTCTCACAAGAGACAGCTATATTTGGGTCCTTTCAGCAAGATCTTGCTAGTGTATGCAATGGTGTCAGCGTTTAGAAGCTGATTATGGGACGGATCCCTGGATACAGCAGTCTCTAAATGGTCCATCCTTTCATCACAGCTACGAACTTTGTCTCTGTAGCTCCTTCCCTGGGTGTTTTGTTCCCAATTCTAAGAAGGTGCACAGTGTCCACACTTTGGTCTTCATTCTTCTTGAGTTTCATGCGTTTAGCAAATTGTATCTTATATCTTGGGTATCCTAAGTTTTGGGCTAATATCCACTTATCAATGAATACATATTGTGTGAGTTCTTTTGTGATTGTGTTACTTCACTCAAGATGATGCCCTCCAGGTCCATCCATTTGGCTAGGAATTTCATAAATTCATTCTTTTTAATAGCTGAGTAGTACTCCATTGTGTAAATGTACCATAATTTCTGTATCCATTCCTCTGTTGAGGGACATCTGGGTTCTTTCCAGCTTCTGGCTATTATAAATAGGGCTGCTATGAACATAGTGGAGCATGTGTCCTTTTTACCGGTTGGGACATCTTCTGGATATATGCCCAGGAGAGGTATTGCTGGATCCTCCGGTAGTACTATGTCCAATTTTCTGAGGAACCGCCAGACTGATTTCCAGAGTGGTTGTACAAGCTTGCAATCCCACCAACAATGGAGGAGTGTTCCTCTTTCTCCACATCCTCGCCAGCATCTGCTGTCACCTGAATTTTTGATCTTAGCCATTCTGACTGGTGTGAGGTGGAATCTCAGGGTTGTTTTGATTTGCATTTCCCTGATGATTAAGGATGTTGAACATTTTTTCAGGTGCTTCTCTGCCATTCGGTATTCCTCAGGTGAGAATTCTTTGTTCAGTTCTGAGCCCCATTTTTTAATGGGGTTATTTGACTTTCTGGAGTCCACCTTCTTGAGTTCTTTATATATATTGGATATTAGTCCCTTATCTGATTTAGGATAGGTGAAGATCCTTTCCCAATCTGTTGGTGGTTTTTTTGTCTTATTGATGGTGTCTTTAGCCTTGCAGAAGCTTTGTAGTTTCATGAGGTCCCACTTGTCAATTCTCGATCTTACAGCACAAGCCATTACTGTTCTATTCAGGAATTTTTCCCCTGTGCCCATATCTTCAAGGCTTTTCCCCACTTTCTCCTCTATAAGTTTCAGTGTCTCTGGTTTTATGTGAAGTTCCTTGATCCACTTAGACTTGACCTTAGTACAAGGAGATAGGAATGGATCGATTCGCATTCTTCTACATGTTAACAACCAGTTGTGCCAGCACCATTTGTTGAAAATGCTGTCTTTCTTCCACTGGATGTTTTTAGCTCCCTTGTCGAAGATCAAGTGACCATAGGTGTGTGGGTTCATTTCTGGGTCTTCAATTCTATTCCATTGGTCTATTTGTCTGTCACTATACCAGTACCATGCAGTTTTTATCACAATTGCTCTGTAGTAGAGCTTTAGGTCCGGCATGGTGATTCCACCAGAGGTTCTTTTATCCTTGAGAAGAGTTTTTGCTATCCTAGGTTTTTTGTTATTCCAGATGAATTTGCAGATTGCACTTTCTAATTCGTTGAAGAATTGATTTGGAATTTTGATGGGGATTGCATTGAATCTGTAGATTGCTTTTGGCAAGATAGCCATTTTTACAATGTTGATCCTGCCAATCCATGAGCATGGGAGATCTTTCCATCTTCTGAGATCTTCTATAATTTCTTTCTTCAGAGACTTGAAGTTTTTATTATACAGATCTTTCACTTCCTTAGTTAGAGTCACGCCAAGATATTTTATATTATTTGTGACTATTGAGAAGGGTGTTGTTTCCCTAATTTCTTTCTCAGCCTGTTTATTTTTTGTGTAGAGAAAGGCCATTGATTTGTTTGAGTTAATTTTATATCCAGCTACTTCACCGAAGCTGTTTATCAGGCTTAGGAGTTCTCTGGTGGAATTTTTAGGGTCACTTATATATACTATCATATCATCTGCAAAAAGTGATATTTTGACTTCATCTTTTCCAATTTGTATCCCTTTGATCTCCTTTTGTTGTCGAATTGCTCTGGCTAGGACTTCAAGTACAATGTTGAATAGGTATGGAGAAAGTGGACAGCCTTGTCTAGTCCCTGATTTTAGAGGGATTGCTTCAAGCTTCTCACCATTTACTTTGATGTTGGCTACTGGTTTGCTGTAGATTGCTTTTATCATGTTTAGGTATGGGCCTTGAATTCCTGATCTTTCCAAGACTTTTATCATGAATGGGTGTTGGATCTTGTCAAATGCTTTTTCCGCATCTAAGGAGATGACCATGTGGTTTTTATCTTTGAGTTTGTTTATATACTGGATTACGTTGATGGATTTCCGTATATTGAACCATCCCTGCATCCCTGGGATGAAACCTACTTGGTCAGGATGGATGATTGTTTTGATGTGTTCTTGGATTCGGTTAGCAAGAACTTTATTGAGGATTTTTGCATCAATATTCATAAGGGATATTGGTCTGAAGTTTTCTATCTTTGTTGGGTCTTTTTGTGGTTTAGGTATCAGAGTAATTGTGGCTTCATAGAATGAGTTGGGTAGAGTACCTTCTGTTTCTATTTTGTGGAATAGTTTGTGAAGAACTGGGATTAGATCTTCTTTGAAGGTCTGATAGAACTCTGCACTAAACCCATCTGGTCCTGGGCTTTTTTTAGTTGGGAGACTGTTAATGACTGCTTCTATTTCTTTGGGGGATATAGGGCTGTTTAGATCATTAACCTGATCTTGATTCAACTTTGGTACCTGGTATCTGTCTAGGAACTTGTCCATTTCATCCAGGTTCTCCAGTTTTGTTGAGTATAGCCTTTGGTAGAAGGATCTGATGGTGTTTTGGATGTCTTCAGGATCTGTTGTTATGTCTCCTTTTTCATTTCTGATTTTGTTAATTAGGATGCTTTCCCTGTGCCCTCTAGTGAGTCTGGCTAAGGGTTTATCTATCTTGTTGATTTTCTCAAAGAACCAGCTCCTTGATTGGTTGATTCTTTGAATAGTTTTTCTTGTTTCCACTTGGTTGATTTCACCCCTGAGTTTGATTATTTCCTGCCGTCTACTCCTCTTGGGTGAATTTGCTTCCTTTTGTTCTAGTGCTTTTAGGTGTGTTGTCAAGCTGCTAATGTGTGCTCTCTCTAGTTTCCTTTTGGAGGCACTCAGAGCTATGAGTTTTCCTCTTAAAAATGCTTTCATTGCGTCCCATAAGTTTGGGTATGTTGTGGCTTCATTTTCATTGAACTCTAAAAAGTCCTTAATTTCTTTCTTTATTCCTTCCTTGACCAAGGTATCATTGAGAAGAGTGTTGTTCAGTTTCCACGTGAAGGTTGGCTTTCTATTATTTATTTTGTTATTGAAGATCAGCCTTAGTCCATGGTGATCTGATAGGATGCATGGGACAATTTCAATGTTTTTATATCTGTTGAGGCCTGTTTTGTGACCAATTATGTGGTCAATTTTGGAGAAGGTACCATGAGGTGCTGAGAAGAAGGTATATCCTTTTGTTTTAGGATAGAATGTTCTGTAGATATCTGCCAGATCCATTTGATTCATAATTTCTCTTAGTTTCACTGTGTCCCTGTTTAGTTTCTGTTTCCATGATCTGTCCATTGGTGAAAGTGGTGTGTTGAAGTCTCCCACTATTATTGTATGAGGTGCAATGTGTGCTTTGAGATTTACTAAAGTTTCTTTAATGAATGTGGCTGCCTTTGTATTTGGAGCATAGATATTCAGGATTGATAGTTCCTCTTGGAGGATTTTACCTTTGATGAGTATGAAGTGTCCCTCCCTGTCTTTTTTAATGACTTTGGGTTGGAAGTCAATCTTATCAGATATTAGAATGGCTACTCCAGCTTGTTTCTTCATGCCATTTGCTTGGAGAATTGTTTTCCAGCCTTTCATTCTGAGGTAGTGTCTATCCTTTTCTCTGAGATGAGTTTCCTGTAAGCAGCAAAATGTTGGGTCTTGTTTGTGTAGCCAGTTTGTTAGTCTATGTCTTTTTATCGGGGAGTTGAGTCCATTGATATTAAGAGATATTAAGGAAAAGAAATTGGTGTTTCCTGTTATTTTTGATGTTAAAGTTGGCATTTTGTTCTTGTGGCTGTCTTCTTTTAGGTTTGTTGAGGGATTACCTTCTTGTTGATTCTAGGGCGTGGTTCCTGTCCTTGTATTGGTTTTTTTCTGTTATTATCCTTTGAAGGGCTGGCTTCGTGGAGAGATAATGTGTGAATTTGGTTTTGTCGTGGAATACTTTGGTTTCTCCATCTATGTTAATTGAGAGTTTGGCTGGGTATAGTAGCCTGGGCTGGAATTTGTGTTCTTTTAGTGTCTGTATAACATCTGTCCAGGATCTTCTGGCTTTCATAGTCTCTGGTGAAAAATCTGGTGTAATTCTGATAGGCTTGCCTTTATATGTTACTTGGCCTTTTTCCCTTACTGCTTTTAGTATTCTATCTTTATTTAGAGCATTTGTTGCTCTGATTATTATGTGTCGGGAGGTATTTCTTTTCTGATCCAGTCTATTTGGAGTTCTGTAGGCTTCTTGTATGTTCATGGGCATCTCTTTCTTTAGATTTGGGAAGTTTTCTTCTATAATTTTGTTGAAGATGTTTGCTGGTCCTTTGAGTTGAAAATCTTCATTCTCATCCACTCCTATTATCCGTAGGTTTGGTCTTCTCATTATGTCCTGTATTTCTTGGATGTTTTGAGTTAGGATCTTTTTGCATTTTCCATTTTCCTTGATTGTTGTGCCGATGTTCTCTATGGAATCTTCTGCACCTGAGATTCTCTCTTCCATCTCTTGTATTCTGTTGCTGATGCTTGCATCTATGGTTCCAGATTTCTTTCCTAGGGTTTCTATCTCCAGTGTTGCCTCATTTTGGGTTTTCTTTATTGTGTCTACTTCCCTTTTTAGGTCTAGTATGGTTTTGTTCATTTCCATCATCTGTTTGGATGTGTTTTCCTGTTTTTCTGTAAGGACTTCTACCTGTTTGATTATGTTATCATGTTTTTCTTTAAGGATTTGTAACTCTTTAGCAGTGTTCTCCTGCAATTCTTTAAGGGATTTTTGTGCTTTCTCTTTATTGTCTTCTTCCTTTTTAGCAGTGTTCTCCTGCATTTCTTTAAGTGTGTTATTAACGTCCTTCTTGAAGTCCTCTATCATCATCAGGAGATATGTTTTTAAATCCGTGTCTAGCTTTTCCGGTGTGTTGGGGTGCCCTGGACTGGGTGAAGTGGGGGTGCTGGGTTCTGATGATGGTGACTGGTCTTGGTTTCTGTTAGTAAGATTATTACGTTTACCTTTCGCCATCTGGTAATCTCTGGGGTTAGTTGTTATCGTTGTCACTATTTAAAGATTGGAGCAGAAGCTGTGTTCCACTCACCAGCAGTCCCAAAATCCTGCGGCGGGGGTCGTGGGTAGCTGGCGGGTGTCAGGCAACCCTGCGCTCCCGCTACCCTGGCGCTGATCCTGCCGGGTGAGGCCTGTGGCCCTACTCAGGCTGGTTTCTGCTTCCCTAACTAATGCAGTCTCAGGTCCCGCGCAATTGGATTGGAGCAGAAGCTGTGCTCCCCTCACCAGAAGTCTTAAGATCCTGTGGCGGGTGTTGTGGGCAGTTGGCGAGTGTCAGCAGACCCTGCGCCCCAGCTGCTCAGGTGCTTTTCTGACCGGAAGAGGCTTGTGGCCCTGTGTGGGCCGGATTTCTCTCTCCCCAACCAGAGCAGTCTCAGGTCCCGCGTGATTGGACTGGAGCAGAAGCTGTGTTCCACTCACCAGCAGTCCCAAAATCCTGCGGCGGGGGTCGTGGGTAGCTGGCGGGTGTCAGGCAACCCTGCGCTCCCGCTACCCTGGCGCTGATCCGGCCGGGTTAGCCCTGTGGCCCTACTCAGGCCGGTTTCTGCTTCCCTAACTAATGCAGTCTCAGGTCCCGCGCAATTGGATTGGAGCAGAAGCTGTGTTCCACTCACCAGCAGTCCCAAAATCCTGCGGCGGGGGTCGTGGGTAGCTGGCGGGTGTCAGGCAACCCTGCGCCCCCGCTACCCCGGCGCTGATCCAGCTGGATGAGGCCTGTGGTCCTACTCAGGCCGGTTTCTGCTTCCCTAACTAATGCAGTCTCAGGTCCCGCGCAATTGGATTGGAGCAGAAGCTGTGCTCCCCTCACCAGAAGGCTTAAGATCCTGTGGCGGGTGTTGTGGGCAGTTGGCGAGTGTCAGCAGACCCTGCGCCCCAGCTGCTCAGGTGCTTTTCTGACCGGAAGAGGCTTGTGGCCCTGTGTGGGCCGGATTTCTCTCTCCCCAACCAGAGCAGTCTCAGGTCCCGCGTGATTGGACTGGAGCAGAAGCTGTGTTCCACTCACCAGCAGTCCCAAAATCCTGCGGCGGGGGTCGTGGGTAGCTGGCGGGTGTCAGGCAACCCTGCGCTCCCGCTACCCTGGCGCTGATCCGGCCGGGTTAGGCCTGTGGCCCTACTCAGGCCGGTTTCTGCTTCCCTAACTAATGCAGTCTCAGGTCCCGCGCAATTGGATTGGAGCAGAAGCTGTGTTCCACTCACCAGCAGTCCCAAAATCCTGCGGCGGGGGTCGTGGGTAGCTGGCGGGTGTCAGGCAACCCTGCGCCCCCGCTACCCCGGCGCTGATCCAGCCGGATGAGGCCTGTGGTCCTACTCAGGCCGGTTTCTGCTTCCCTAACTAATGCAGTCTCAGGTCCCGCGCAATTGGATTGGAGCAGAAGCTGTGCTCCCCTCACCAGAAGGCTTAAGATCCTGTGGCGGGTGTTGTGGGCAGTTGGCGAGTGTCAGCAGACCCTGCGCCCCAGCTGCTCAGGTGCTTTTCTGACCGGAAGAGGGAAATGAAAGTTTTGATCAGGGAAATTTAGAACGTCTGTTGTTATAACCTTTCAAGCCATAAAGGAACCCTACTAACTAGATTATAGTCACTTTCAGCTCTTTGGTTGGAAGCTAATCTTCTGTTCATTTGTGTCTGGGAGGAAATATGCAGTCTCTGCTCTCAGTCTTGGCCAGCAAGTAGACGGGAGAGGAAAAGAAGAAGAGAGAGAAAGAGGTCGTCCTCTTTCTCTTTAATTTTTAAAATTTTTGTTTCTCTTCTTCTTCTTCTTCTTCTTCTTCTTCTTCTTCTTCTTCTTCTTCTTCTTCTTCTTCTTCTTCTTCTTCTTCTTTCTTCTTCTTCTTTAAAAAGATTTATTTATTTATTATATGTAAGTACACTGTAGCTGTCCTTAGATCCTCCAGAAGAGGGCATCAGATTTTGTTACGGATGGTTATGAGTCACCATGTGGTTGCTGGGATTTGAACTCGGGACCTTTGGAAGAGCAGTCGGCACTCCTAACCACTGAGCCATCTTGCCAGCCCAACGTTTTTTGTTTTTTGTTTTTTTTTTCCTTTGTATTCCTTAGAAATTATGCATAGTTTCATTCTGAATCATTTACTTTTGGGGGGATGGGTTGAAAACAAAAGTAACATTTAAAAATAAGCCCCAAACTATCATCTAGACAGTGATGGGGGAGGGGTGTCACTTTGCTGTTCCAGAGTCTTACTCTCTGTGACCTTTGTCAGCACTCAGGAAGACAAGCCATTTGTAGGCCTATAATGTCTTCCAAAGGCCTGTCTGTTGTTGAGGGTCACGGCTCTTCCTGGTATGCTGCCTTATACTTGTTAAAATGAATGAAGCCTTGCCACCTCACCTAAAGAACTTTAAAGATACAAAAATGCTAATATAAACTGGGCCTCCCTCCTCCAAAATACTCCAAAATGGAAACATTTTCCGTGTCACCTTGATAGCATACCCAATGCGTGACGCTGCCCTGTTACCCTCGGCACACTGTATCTTCATTACCTTAGTCATATTTCATTATATTATATATTCATTCTATTCCGTTATGTTAATTCACAACGGAAGAAAACAATTGCGTATTAGTAGCATATACATTCAGAATCAGGAGTGGATGCTGTACGAGGTAACCACACACAATGGTGGCTAAAAGAGCGGCCACTTTGCATTTTAAGAAACTCTATGCAACTTTGAATCAAGCACAAAATTATTAGAAATAGTGCATAAAAGTATCTTTAAGGTCCAAAATGTAAGTGAATTTCCTGCTGAGAGTTGAAAATATGCATATGCAAATATTTTAAAACACACACACACACACACACACACACACACACACACACAGTCTGAAACACTTATAGCAAGCCTTCCTGAGAAGGGGATATCCAACATGCAGCCCAAAGTACTCGTTAGGGGCTGAGAAGGATGGGTCCATTTATAACTCATACAGTGTTGAGGGGCACAGTTCAGACCCCAAGCACCCTGTAAAGCTGGATACCAAACCACATATTTGTCATTCCAGTGCACCTATAGTGAGGTGGGAGGTGGAGACAAGGAACCTCTGTGTACCCCAGGTCTTCCATACAAAGCAAGAGACAGCAAGTAACCATGCTCAAATATTGTCAATATGGTGGAAGGCAAGGGTTCAAGGTGGTCCCATGGTCTCCACTGTGTCTTATGTGTGCCTCTCCTTACGCAAACGAACACTATCCCACGCGAACATGTGCATACGCATACTAAACACACATACCATACATACACGTAAGTGGGTTCTGCCAA
The DNA here is from genome assembly GCF_978045245.1 of Mus caroli. NCBI lineage: Eukaryota > Metazoa > Chordata > Mammalia > Rodentia > Muridae > Mus > Mus caroli. The sequence goes on from NW_028227273.1 coordinate 32,128,349, forward strand.
TCTCTGTTGGCTACCAGCCATAAGTTAGGCTGTACACTTGGTCGATACTCTGGCATAGCAAATATAAGTAACACTACTACCACACTAATGAGCTTCCAAGTTACATATTTTGTTAGAGCCAGTGCCGGTTCATCTTTGTAAGGTGCCAGTCAATTTTAATACATTCTCATCGATTTGTACATGTGAACTTACAATGTGACTTTTTAGGCCATCTTAGGGAGATTTGCTGTCCAGGAAACACTGGACATCAGTCTTTTGTCTCTGCTTCTCTTTGTAGTGAGAGGGTTTGAGGTTGTATCCCTCTCTGATTCCCTTCCAAGTCTCTGGTTTGGATAAACCTGTGACATAGAGCCAGTCCTCATGACTATAAAGCAGAGATGCTTCGATTGCTAAAATGACATAAGGATCTCAAGGGGCCCAGACCAGTGAGTTTGTCTCTTAAGATGTACAAGGATCTGTTTCCCTAGACTTCTCTCTTTTCATTTCCACATGCAGGCAGGCAGCTGTACAAGTGCAACCTGAGTCTAAATCACTGGGCGTTACAGCACACAAAGCTTGAATGTGGCAACTGTTACTGTGTGCTGTAGTGAACTGTCAGGGGAAATTCAATCCCTGTGGTCGGTCTGGCCGTGGAGCCCTTGGTCATCCGTGTAGATGGCTTCAAAACTGATTCCAGACACTTCTCATTGGAACTGATATATAACTCCAGCCTGCAGCTTACTCAGATAGTCGAGGTGCTATAGACTAGTGGAATGTTTTCGCTGTTTTGAGCTGTTAACATCCCTAAAGGCACAGCATGTCTCTGTTTCTCTTTGTTATTCTTTCATATGTCTCAGGGGTAAAGGACTACGATAGATAATGAAAGATCTCCTAGGATCATATCACGGGGGAATGAAACTTTAGCAGTTGTGGAAGGACGCAGCTTAAATGATTTCTGTTGTTGTTCTCAGTACCGTATATATAAAACGGTTTAACCTGGGTGAATTTGTTCCGAGGTGAAAAATGGGATGTTTCTGGAGGTTATTAATGCGTCTTGGCAAGTGAGCTAGCTGGGGGAGGAGAGAACTAGATCTAAATTATACAAGTTGGCTGGCGGTGTTGTTTACAGCATGGATTGCTCAATTCGCAATGATGTCTTGCTACAATGATATACTTTATACACATGCATATATTGTAAGGTTTTCCTTTTCTAGTTTTATCCAAATTACAGATTTATAGTAAATTTTTTCCTCAATGTAGCAACTCAATGCCAAGATTGAGAATTCTTGAAGCTCTTTGTTTGTTTGTTTGTTTGTTTGTTTGTTTTAAGACCACAGTGAATTAAGTTCAGAGGTTCTAACAGTTTGGAGAACAGTGTGTTGACCAACACAGCTAAACTTGTGAGGATTCAGCTGATAGAGTGGTCCAGCAGGATGTGTCTGCCTACATGTGGTTGCAGCTGATTTTCTTTCTGTCTCTCTCTCTCCCTCTTCTTCCTGCCCCATCTGTCTGTGTATCTGTTCTTTCTCTCTCCCTCTGCCCCCCTACCCCACCTCTAATGAAACGGTATGGGTATTGTCTCCTATATGGTTTTACAGTTGTTCACCCTAAAGTCACCACTTTAGAGAAGAACTCTTCAATGGAGCAATGTATGTAGCAAGAAAAAAGGATAGTTTGATAAAATAAAAACTCTGTTCTCATGCAAGTATCCTTACTTTTCAAGTCCGGGTTGGAGTTCAATATATGATCAGTACTATCTCCAAATGGAGCATTCTTCATAATGCTCACAGTCCTGTCAGAGGTTTAATGTCTAGTATTACGTTTCTTAATTTGCAATAGAGATCAATTATGGAACAGACGCTCTTTACATTGAAATACCCACCTCACTATGGATACCTGACAAGTGCCTTCAAAAACCAAATTGTTGTTGTCACCTTCATCTATGTGCATGAGTATACACCAGGAGCCTCCAAAGTCCAGGAAGTGCTATAGACTAGGGTGAGCCAAAGTGCAGCTGTGCAGCCCGGGCCACTAAGGTATCGTGTAGGAAGGTTCCTAGTGCATAGGAAGGTTCTGCTGGGACCGAATCAAGTGCACGGCCTCATGTGGATGAAGCATTTTCACTAAACAGCGAACTCACCATGCTTGAGTGAACTGAACTTACTGAGTCCCACTGCTGATTTCAGGGGGATAGGGATGGTGGGAAAGACAAACAATGGCTCCACTCACTGTGGATTTCATTTTTTTTTCTACTGCACATCATACAGTTTTATGAAGAAGAACTTTTTCCTACCTTCTTTTCTTTGAAAGATAGACTCAAATAGCTGTTAGGAATCTTGTAACCTCTTAGACAGCATGCAGGTCTAAAGATAGCATGCTTGGCTGAAGATAGGATGGAATGCTGCCCCCACCTCCAGCCACGTAAACAGCAGTAACAATTATAGTGAGAGGCACGATTTCTCCTATTGCATGCTAGCTCTCTGTATACACCTTACTTCATTCTCTCAGTCCCCAGATGTCTTATCTTGCTCAGTATTACATAGCTGGATAATGGGGAAGCCAAAATTCCAATCTAGATGTGGCTATGTCTAAAATCTTTACTATTACGATTGCACAAGCAATTTTAACCACGGTGCCCACATATATAAAGTGAGAACAGAATTAGCACTTAATATCCAGAGTTGTTGGAAAGAATAGAGCAGGTTTGTGCATGGTGCACAGTAGGAACACAGAAAGTGTTGGGTCTGATCAGGACCATGTACTTCTGTTGTGGGCCCTTCACTTAAAATACACACACACACACACACACACACACAAACACACACACACAGATATATATATATATATATATATATATATATATATATATATATACACATACATACACACACACTCAATATCTCTGTCTCTGTCTCTTTCTCTCACATAGCCACACACACAACCACACACACACACACACAGTGTCCCCCCCTCTATATATATATATTCATGACCATGTTGGAAGGAAGACAGACACAATCCAGCATGGTTTTATTGATTTTATTTTTTCCTTTTGGAATTTAGAAGAAGTTGTTTAAGCCCTGGGTAGTGAGGTTGAGATTTCTGTGTTTCTCAGTCAGCTTATATCATCGAAGGCTCCTTTTCAGTTCCAGAGGGACTTTCCCTTTGTGGATGAAGTTGGTGTTAGGCTCTCTCCACTGACATAAGAATGTAGCCATCAAATGTCCATGGGTGTGAGCGTGTGTAGTGCGGACGGGCAAACCTCATGTCACCCTTGATGTCAGCTCAGTGGCTATGCCTGTAAGGATGACCATTCCTCCTCAGTGCTCTGGCTTAGCTTGTTTATCTTTTTTTTTTTATCCTGTGACTCTCATCTTCATCATGGAAACATATTCTGCATGTTTGCTTCCTCCTGATTAGAAGAGGCAAGTTTTTTGTCAGCTCATGGGTCTGGCTGGGACCCAGGGTAGCTTCGCTGTTCTTTGTACCCTGCTTCAAGCCACAACTTCACACTGATCGTAGCAGATATTTCTCAACTTTGAGAATGAAGCTCACAGTTACCTCAGACTTCGTGGATTTTGGCCTAGTCTACATGCCTAACTCGTTTAATTGGGCTCATAACTAGATTAATTAGCTTGTGTTCTACCTGGCTGAGATTGCATGCTTCTCTGGGAACAGCTTCTCTGTTGCATCTTCTCAACACCTAAGCATTCAGTAAATTCCTGTCAGCTGAATGACGGAATGACTGCTGGCTGAAAACCAGGGAGTTATGTAAAAAAAAGTGCCAATATGATTGTGCTTAGACTCAATCCATTAACAGCTCAGCTGTTTGGGGAGAGAGCAGGACTCTGGCCAAAAGTTTAGAATTTGAGAGAAACCTTTTAGAATCTCATCAGGATCCAGGCTGTGTTCTTTGATCAGTTAAGTGAGAAAAAAAAAATAGCAATTGTCAGGCATAACCTGAGAATTTGTGGAAATCCTCCACCGTGATGCCTGAACCCCAGCACTCCAGAAAAAGGGTTTCTCCCTCCTGTGGATGAGAGACAATGCGCTTCCGATGCAGCCGGTGATATAATTAAACTTTTGAACCACATGCCTGACTTTCGGGCAAGAAAGTGGCTAAAGCCCTGTGTCTAACGTGATTGAAGGGTGGAATCCAAAGCGAGGCTCTTCCAACTAATCTCTCCTTTCAAAATTCTCTAGAAGCTGGCCTTCTAGGGGTCCAAAGTTTACAACAAAACCCTTTTATACTTAAAATGTCATCAAAATACTAAGGCTCGCTCTTCCTGAAACACGAAGGGGGTAAGCCCGTCCATTCTTTCCTCTTGACATTTGGTCTAATTCTATCTCAGATAAGTGGGTCTTGGATGTAATCCAGCTAGAATGGGGGATCCTTAAGTTTCTCTGATTCCACGCGCTTTCTATACCAGAAAGGGAGGGGTACATCCTCTTTCTGCTTGGGCTTCCATCAGGAATACCTGATATTTAGATTTCTTAGGAACTATGAAATGTTCGTAGGTACAACATCCCCGCTGGGATACCAGCTTCATTTGGGAATGGTAAAATTCCCATTTTCCCAGGCTACTTTCTTAAGCAAGGCTTGGGTGTTGTGTTTACAATAGACTTGTTTCAGAGCGCCCAGGTGGTGGGGGTGCCTTGGCTAGCTCCCTGGAGGAAATTCTCATCTGCATTTATGTTAGTCATTTTGCAGGTGAAAGGTATTCTGATTCACATTTCACAATCTGATCTTGCTGCCAGCCAAGGGTGAAAGTCTGGTGCTATTGGCTGCTAGATCTTTTCAAATGAAGAATGAAAAAAATGCAGATATTAACTCTTTAGACAAAAGTCTCCGGGCCTCAGAAAGATAGGCAGGTTGGAACAGGTGTTTGTGTTTTGGAATGGAGATAACCCTGGGGCGTGGTGGGGGAGGGCCATGCAATCGTTGGACAGAATGTAGGTCGGACAGGATTTTATCCTACCTCCCTAACAACAACAGCAACTGTTTTCCTGGGATTTGGAAGGAAGGAGGCTCAGGGTGTTTGGGGGAGTTCTTTGGCTATGTTCTCTCATCACCCTGGCGGAAAGAATTTGGAAGTTAAAATTTGTTAGTCTTTTTAAACAGCCACTTTATTTCCTTCTCACGAGCCTGTTCCAGATATGCTAGGTAGACAACATAAACTGGTTGAGTTGTGCTACCCAGCCTTTATTTTTATTGGTCAGTTTATGGAAAAGCACTTGAATTACTCTTTCTGTAAGACAATTAAAAGAAATGTCAACGTGGCTCCTGATGATGGATTTTTAAATGTAATTGTTTTCTATTTAGCATGTCTCAGAATTGATTTTACGAATAGGGCTGCAGATTAACCTTTCTGTAACATACTGGAAAAATGATCACTTGAAAACAGGGTGCCCCCTAATAGCGTTCTTTGTGGCAATCAGGGATAATCTGCTTGTGGGCAGTCATGTTATTAGCTCATTTCCTTAAGCTGTTTCCGAAACTCGTTATCTGATTGCCATGATGGTCCCAGCTATTGGGTTGGAGTACAGTCCCTTCACATGTAACTTTTTGTTTTGTTTTTGTTTTTGTTTTTTTGCTTAAAGTAATTATGATAACAGTAATGGAAGAGACATTTCTGTGAGGACACAGTAGTGAGACTACAAGACAAGAAAATTGCCATTTGGAAGAACTCAGTTTTGAACTCTGCCAATGTGTTTAGAGAACTGTGTGCTTTGCCTAGATGAGATCTGGGCTGTCCCCATTAATGGCATCTTTGGGTGAGTGTTTTATACGGCCATTAAATTACTGTTTGTCGAGCATTTCCTCCTTTAGGAAATGAAGTGGTGTGCAGAAAATAAATTAAATAAATCCTCGCCCCTCCTTTTTATGACCTTTGTGGTTTCCACAAAAACTTTTATTTCTGGGGACCTCAAAGTATATTTGCTGTTGGCAAATGTTAATGTTCTCTTACCTAAGTGATTTTAGAAGCTAATGGAAACCCGTTCTGTTAAACAGATAGATGTACTCTGTAATCTCTCCCTTCTTAGAATCTCCAATAGTTTCTAAAGTTTTCCTTTCTTTGGAGGGATGTCTGCCGGGAGGATGCAGACTTTTTGGAAAGAGGGGCCTTCTTCTGCACTATTTGTTTTTACTGTGTGCGGTGTTTCTGCAGTATTTTGTAGCTTTCAGGATTATCAGCTGTCCAGACTATCTTGTCAGCAAAAAAAAAAAAAAAAAAAAAGAAGAAATTCCAGGCAAAGCCTCCCCATTTTCATCTGTGAAGAGTTTGGTAGACATATTAAGAAGTAACAAAGAATATCTAAGCAGCCCTGTACTAATTGGTGCTGAAACCATGTTTTTAATGGGTTCCTGTGGTTCTTAGAGAGGAGGTCCTTCATGCAGATACCCTGTATCCTGGTGGCCACGGACAAATCCAAGCATCAGAGAGGGTATCCACTTAACCTGCTTGGGTCAGTCTGTTTATAAATTTGCTATTTCCCTAATTATTCAAAGATTCCTTCCTGTGTGATATGGGAAGAGTGTTTTATTTTTTCCTTCATGTTAAGAACTGGTTTTCATGTTTCTTCCTTCAGAAGAAAACTAAAGGAAAGTTCAATTATATTATTCCGCATTACACTGGAAGATCGAGTGTAAAGGGGACACTGTGTGATGTCAGGAAATGGTTCTTCATGTTAGCATCAGCACAGCGGAGTAATTGCCCTTTGCTGTGGCTTTGTACCCCGGAATACAGGGTGCCCTTCAACGCCCTCAGTGATGATGGGCATAAAACAAATTGCGAGCGGTGTGTGTAGTGAATGTAGTGTGACTGCATTTTTTAATGTGTAAGTAGGCTTAGGTTTTTATCCTGCTTATCTTAAGCCCCCGTCAAGATCAAACTCAAGCGAGCATTCACATCCACAATTGAATCTCACCAGCTTTTTTTCTTTAAGTTAACATCAGTTCAAACTCTCCCTACTGCTTCTGTCAATAGATCTTTTAAAGGCAGGCATTAGAGTTAAGTTTGCCTTTAGTGTTTTCTCCCCACACTGCATAACGTTGAGCCCAAGGGCTTCTTTTAATAGGCATTAGTTAAGGCCTAGAATTGGGTAGACATTTGTGAAGGAGACTTGAAGTTTGGAACAGAATTGGTCTTTATAGCTTTTCCATGGGGGGAAATCTTCTTAGGAGAATAAAGGCTGCCTGCTAATCTGCTACCATCTGGAGAATGAAGAAGCCAGAGGTTGTTGGCACCAGGTCACATCCCTTATGTAAACTGTCAAATTCTTTTCATATTAATGGCATATTGAGTTTAATCTGAGGGGTATCAGACAGAGCTTATTTATTGATTCTCTCTCTCTCTCTCTCTCTCCCTCTCTCCCTCTCTCTCTCTCTTTCTCTCCTCTTGCAGACAAGGTTTCTAAGTATTGTTACAATATGAGAGTATCGTAACACAGTGTAGCTTAAAAAAACCAGAACTAGGTTGGCTTCCTGAGAGATGGTGGACGTCCCTTGTGCTACCACATGGCTTACTGTTGTGATGTTTGTAGAGGAGAATAACCTTCTCTACTGCTCGTCCAGTCGATAGCCACTGCATTTACCCCACATTGGAAATAAAGAGAGGCTGATTCTGGCTTTCCTAGAGAATGCATGCGTGAACATGGATGTGCAGTTTGGAGCCTTTGGACATGTGGAGCAACTGAAGTCATCCCAAGTCTTATGGGGGTCATCTACTGTCTAAGTGGTAACCAGTAAAAGTTATTTGCATTTGAACATAATTATGAGAACCTCTGGCTTCCTGTAGACACAGGGCCAGGTAGACTACAGATGTCTTGATAACTCTATTCAGAGAAGAATTATTCCCCAAACAGGTACAGATTGATCGGGTTCATTATAAAATTGCTCAGTTCCCCTCTCTTACAAATAAAAATCAGCCCACATTGTCATTCTCACAGCTTTTGGTAGGTAAACATTTCCCTCATCAAGCTATTCCTGGGGATGCCTGCCTACAGGACCAGCTAAGGCAAGAGGTGAATAAAATACACTCTTGAATTAAATATTGTCCCACATCGGACATGGGGACAAAAACACACCTGATGGTCAGCAAGTGTTCTTCGAACAAGCACATAAAAGGATAACTATAAACTGTTTCATCTGTGTTGTCTTCCACTTGCAGAAGAAACACAAAGAACCGAAACCTAAAAATTTCAGCAAACTGGATCCAATAAAGAGCAAGCAACCCGTTTCGATGTATGGCAGTGTCTTTAAAATTCTGAAATAAGGGATTTTTTCCCCCCTTGGGTCCTGTATTCCATGGGCGTTTCTTCTTACCCCTTGGTTTCGTATGTAAACTAGAAAATGAAAACCAGACCGAGTGACCCAAAGGGGATGAAGCATGTTTGTTTTGTCTATTATATTTCTCTGCTCACGCCTAGATGCCTTGAGTCCCTGTCCCCCGTGTTTGAAGTCGAGAGCTGGGAACAGACATGAGATTGAGGTCCCAGGGGGAAGCCAAGTTCAGCCTGAGCTGGTGAACTCTCGGAGACTAAGGGCATATGACTCCGAGCTAAAGACGCTCAAGTATGACGTTTCTGTCAGGAGTGCAGAGACCCGTGTGCCTCCACAAACAGGTTTTCTTTGTGGTAGTCTGAGTGCCGTGGCAATTTTCCTTGAGTAACTAGTTCCAATGGACGACAGCGAGTTTAAACACGAGCCCCAGATTACAAAGTGTTTTCTGCCCAAAGTGTTTTGCTGGAATTTGGGGGGGGGGCGAGGGGGGGGTAGTGTGCCAATATTGTGAAACATTAGCAGGATTTTGTAAGAGGCCAAACATAGGACAAAATAGGTGAGAGGGGAAAGCGGAGACACTGGAAGAGCAGCTCATGAAAAAATGTCTGTGCGCCTAGTAGCTTGCACAAAAATAGGGGGTTGGGGGGGTGGCGTGGGAACATAAGGCTGATTCTAGGTCACTCGCTGGCAAGGTGTTCTGTCTACTGTTCGAATGGGTTTTAATCCTAGGCTGCTGTGTCATGTGCTTGGGACCTTAAGTAATTACTATTAAGAATGTCACAATAAACCGGAGCCATTAGAAGGATAGTGGAGATTTAGTCCCATAGTCAAGCGCTATAAACATGTGAGTGTAATTTAGGAATCCTTTCTGTGGCTGGGCCCCATAAAATGGCCTCTTTCCTCCCTGGCTTTCCAACGTCTCACCTGCAAAGCAGTAATCAGCGTAGTCATTCTTTCCAGCCGCCTTGTAATTTATCTGACTGCAGAGAACCGTGACGGAGGTAGATTGTGGATGGGGCGGTGACCCGCACCTTTTGCTCTTTTTGTGTGCTTTGCGAGGGACTCGCCCATCTAACTCTGCAGGATTCTCTGTGCTGTGCAAGCAATTCTGCCTTCTCTGGAGAGAGACCAAGAGGCGGAGTTCAGAGTGGCGGCCAGCAGGGGGCGCCCTTGCCAGATAAGAACAGGGTTTTTTTTTTTTTTTTTTTTCCTTCCCCAATACCAACATAGCACAAACATCACACAGTCGCTATCCTGTCCTTTTAAATTAATTTGGCTCAAGATTGGCCCCCAGAAACATTTTGCTTTGTGTTCCCATCTCCCAGGCCACACCTGTCTGACAAGTTCTTCCACATCACCGTTTCCAGTTTCCATCACCTTAGCTGCCATCTGGTCACCTTTTACTTAGAAACTGGAGAGTGGCTTTCTTTCTCTCTTTCTATATCACAGGTCAAGCTGAAGGGCACAGTCACCTGCAGGGAATGGGACCAAGTATGTTCACTGAGCATTTTGCTGTTTTACCAAGAAGGAATGTCTCTACGAGGGAAGGAAAAACCCGTTTCCTTAGAGTGGCCCACAGCTGGTTTTCTCTCTCGTCAGGGTAATAATAGCTCTTTGGTTCCTGCCAGTGGGTATACACTGGGAAAGGTGGGAAAAGATCCTGAAAATTCCAGGGGTGGGCGATTCTTCTAGCTGGGAGGACAGTGTCTGATTCCCAAGGGTGACTCAGTACAGTAATTCTGACAGTCTAAACCTGTGTGATTAGCATATTGGGAGTCTCTCTCTCTCTCTCTCTCTCTCTGTGTGTGTGTGTGTGTGCGCACGCGCGTGCACAAATACATGAGTGTGAATGTGGTAGATGACAGTCTATCAGGGTGGAGACTAGAGGAAGCATTTTCTTAAAAGCTTGGCTTCCATGAACTTGGTGCTGGACCTTTATTGGTTAAAGTCCTCCTACCTAGCCAGACAGCCAGACGTCTGCCCAGGAAGAGTTCCCAGTGCACACCAGGGCTTGTTACCACACTCTAATGCTTTATCAGGAGAGCCTTTTCTCGACTGCCCGAGCCACTAGGTTCCTGTGCCCTCTTCTCTGCTGGAGGACGAGCAGCCCTGACACTAGAACGACTCCCACTCTGGCTGAGGCGAGGTGGAGGGCAGAACCTGCAGCAGGGGATGCTGTACTCTGCTTCAGGCTGTGAGCCCTCCTCTGCTCCCCATCCTCTGAGGCTGGCTCCAGTTTTCAGCTAGTCCTCAGGCAGCCGTGATTCCCAAATCGCTGCTTCCTGTTACACACTCTAAAAGGGAAAGAACACAAAAACCTTGAGAGCAGGTACTGAGCGCCCGCCGAGGCAGCGAGGTGAACTCACTGAGTCTCGGGGAGCCTTCAGGAGTCTGTGCGCAGTGAGTTTGTTCAGATGTTTAGCAGTTGGCAGTTACTCGAGGACGTGAGGTTTTCTTGCTTTTCTTTAGCCATTTCAGCTATCTAAAGAGAGAGTCACAACTCCTTTATCTGTTGGTTCTAGTCTGCTCATGTAAATGGCCTGGTTAAGCTAGTCACACATGTGCGAAATAAGGCGTCAGAATCAGTTTACTAAAAAAAAAAAAAAAAAAGAAAAAAAAAAAAAGAATAGCATTTATTTTCTGTCCCGGCACCCTGCTACTAACAGAGTCATTTAAGGCCTGCTTCTCAAACTCTTTTTCATTTTAGACGTCATCTTTAGACGATGTCTTCCCCTAAGCCTCATTGTTCATGAGTTATATTGTGAATCCATTTGGACACCGACCAGGAACTTGGTATAATTGCTCACATGCAAGTAAAAGCTTTCTCTGTGTATTAATTAGTTGATACAAGGGATTAAGATGGTTACAGGAAAGGCCTTGCCGCTTCCCCCGGAATAGTTAGGCCAGGTGGGTGCCAAGGCTTCATCGGATCCCATTTGCTCAGCAGGTTCCCTTGATGAAGTCACAGAACATGTACAGCAGCAGGCCTCCGTGAGGCAGGAAAACACAGGGTCTTTTGGATTCACTGTTTCTGTTGATATGAAATGTGGAGTATTAATCAAGACTAATTACAAGCACTGAGTTTAGAACAAACTGGAGGGCAGCTCAGGGCATGGTTATATCTGTAATCATGGGCTGTAAGGTACCAGGATAATTACTAGAAATTAGAGGTCCTTCAGTTTTGGGTCTTCTCAAAAATACAGAAACAGTTTCTCTCCCCTACCAGGAGGTAGGCCTCTGCTCTGAACTTGTGTTAAACAGATACAACATCTTTGAAAATATGCCTTACACACACTATGTCAAAATTTAGAAGTTACAGAAAGAATCCAGATAGTTCTAGCCTATCCTTTTCCTCTTTTGAACTTGAAATAAAAATTGGAATATATTTGGTTGGGGTAGAATTTAATAGTTCAGTGCCCTTTACTCAAAGACTGTTTCGTGGAATAGTATATTTTTTAAAAAGAAAATATCTACAATCTTTTATATGAATAAGTTTACCATCACATCTTTTATTTGAAAAACAGTAGTGTATAATTATTTCACAGTGTGGGTTTCAGACTGTAGCTGCCATTTCTGTGGTGACCCCTGTGTTTTAAGAGGACCCTCAGCATGCCTTTCATCCCAGCACTTGGGAGGCAGAGGCAGGCAGATTTCTGAGTTCGCGGCCAGCCTTGGTCTGCAGAGTGAGTTCCAGGACAGCCAGGGCTACACAGAGAAACCCTGTCTCGAAAAACCAAATAATAATAATAATAATAATAATAATAATAATAATAATAATAGGAGTCTTCTAAAAAGCCACCTGCAAGAAGAGGAAGGAAGGGGGTGTGGAGAGAAGAGAAGGGGAGGGAAGGGTTCATCTCAAGTGCAGGAAGCTCCGCAGCCAGAGTCGGTTGCCTGCAGTCTGTTGCAGGTCTGTGTAGGTCTGCAGTCCGACCTAACCGCACTAATGTCTGTGCTTAGAGAAGAAGCACAAAACTCCTGGCCCTGGCCCCACTTCTGCCCTCAAGGACAGGACCCCTGGCTCTGGTGGCTGTCGTCTTGTGTTCAGGACAGCTGCTGTCTAATTTGCCAGGAGGTTTTTTATGAGAAGTTCTTAAAGGAAATGTCATTTCTGTTAACTTCAATGGAGTTGGCTTTGGCTGTGAGCAGTCGGAGCTCTGACTTATATGTGCACTTGGGCCCAGACTGGCATTAAGTGGATGAGCAGAGACTTAAAGGTACATATTTACCACACTCATGCTGGCATGAAACAGTGGCATGCTTTATGAGTATGTGTGCACGCGCACATGTGCTCTTGCTTAAGCTTAGAGAAAGGACTAGGTCAGTAGGCTGCAGGGAATTGTGGGAGAACTAGCAATTTTTATGACGTACGCTTTTGTCTTGACATGTTTAGAAACAGGTGGATTTATAAGAATACAGAGGGCTTATACTAATTTTATAAAAGTGAAGGGCTTTACATCTAAGATACATTCTATTTGTTTACTTGTGTGTGCGTTTGCTTGTTTGTTATTTGTGGTGCTGCAGATTGAACTCAGGTTCTTGAACTTGCTGTGTAAATATACCGTTTCTTCACTAGGCTCCAAGCCTGTATGATTGAATTTTACCTCCTTCTGAAGTAGCTGATTTCAGCATCATACGGACTCGGACCTCTAATAAATTCAGGTTTATTCATGTTGCTGCTTGACTCGTTTACATCGAACAATTCTCTCCATCTTCTCCCTGGTCCATGTCTAGCTGTGCTGAGAGGAATTTCTCTATCTGCTGACCTGACAGCTCCAAGGAGCCCTGAGAGAAGTCACTGCATGTCTCAGGCACAGCTTGAGACTGTAGCTGGTGGCCTCTGTGGCTTCCTTCTGTCCTTATGGGTTTGTTCTTTTACAATTTTATCACTTAGGTGTTAATATAGTGCTGTCTTAACCGCTCTCCCTGGCTCTCTTCTCTAGTGTTTTACTTCTTTCTCATAATCTTTACCTTGCCCCTGTGGCTTCCCAATTAAAACACATTCACCCTCTCACACACACTTATGCACACACACTCACATACATACACTCATGCACACACTCACACACATGCACTCACACACTTATGCCCATACGCCACACACACTCACATACACAATACTCCACACACACACATACACATGCACTCACACACATACACACACACATACTCTACACACACTCATGCACACACGTGCACTCACACACATATTCCACACACACACATACTCCACACATACACACACACAGTCACACACACAGTCACACACACACACACACACACACACACACACACCCTGTATGCTGAAGATGTACTTTTACCCCAAGTCATGTGCCACCCCCACCCTCCACCACCACTTTTTAGTGTACCCTAAAAATGACAAACTGATCATCTGTACCTGGATTTCCTTTTCTGTACCTGGCTATTGATAGTTTCAGGTTAGTAACCACATTGCTCTTAGGAAAGCAGAATGTCATGTCAGCAGAACCCTGTGAGTGATGGCTGCTCTTTCTTGGAGCTGCAGACAGCTTGGTTTCAGGGATCACAGCCCAAGTGCTGAGTCTGTGTGTATCTTGTTGCAAACTCTCATGTCTCTGGTGCCATCATTTCTTACCTTCACAGAGTAAAAAAATCAAATGTGAGAGTCCATGGAATAACACACCTTGGCTCATCCCCTCCCCCTTCCCTCCTAGTTCTACCAGGAGGGGAAACCCCAAGGTCATTGAAGTAAATCAGAAAAACTGAAACCCAAGTTGTTGGTTCTTCACCTGATTCCTTGCAGACTCCCTCATATATTCTGGAAGAACTCATACACATTCCCCCCTCCTCGACATTGTAAAGATTTATTTCACCTTTGGCTCCAGAAAAAGGAAGTATAACTTGGCCTTTGGGGACTTTTAAATACAGAGTACAAGTGACATCATGGGACGAGCAGAATCCTGCCTTTTATTAAAGCACACATGGAATGCAGGGCGACTCAGACGATGGGAGGATGAGCCCTTCCTCTTCTGCTTCCTGCAAATAATTCGTCCACAGACTCAAGCTCTTTGAAACACTTTGTAAGAGTGGGAGGGACATTAGATAGGCATTTTTTTTTCTGGATTAAAAAATAATATTAACTTTTAAATTTCAAATGACCACGGGAACCAGGAAGGAGGCTGCTGCCCACTCTGCTCTTGCTGTCGCTCGCTCCTGGAGGGCTCCGTAGTCCGGAGCAATTGAAGGGATGATGATAAGTTGTGTTCAGAGGCAGATTTGGAAGCGTTTAGTAAGTAATAAGAAGACAGAACCCGTATTCTGCTCCCTGATACTTTCACACTTTCACAAACAATACTTGAAATAGGCCAAAGCCTAAAACCTAAATGATGCTGCTAGACAATGTTTGTTGTCTCTTGTCGTTCCCCGCCCCCGCCTCCGGTTGATAAAAGTTGACTGATAGGACCTAAAAGAAAAAGAAAGCCAGGAACCTCTGTGTGTGTGTGTGTGTGTGTGTGTGTGTGTGTGTGTGTGCAATGTCTGCAGCTGTGGTCCTCTGACACCCCTTCTTGTGAAGATGTGTGTACGCGTTGACAAGGGACACAACATTCTGATTGCCTACGTGCTTTAAAATATCATCAACAAAGCCACTGGCAGCAATAGCAGCATTTGGTTTTGTTTAAAGCTGGACTTTTGACCGTGTTTCTAAGCTTTTCTCAGCAAGCTGGGAACCATCTCCACCGGCAGCCATGTGCCTTCTGTTTGAACTTTCCTGGCAGAACTGTCCTGTCGATGGAGTCCAAACTAGTTCATCCCCTTTGTGTATAGAGAATTAGACACATGAATGCTGCAAATTAATCAAATATGAGGCCATAATAGAGAGCCCTCACACACAAACATGACTCTGAAAGCTGCTTTGAATAGCAAGGAAAAGACCTATCAAATAGACATGAAAAATAGTGGCTTGTGAAGGCCCTGGAGTTGTTGGGCTTGACCAGACCTGCGTGCCACCACTTAGAGGGGGCCAAGAGTAATGTGGGAGTAGGGACCACCAGCCTAAAAAGAGGGCTCTCTTTTCAATGGTTGTCTTCCATTGAGAGAAACTTCTGGGAATATCAGCAAGCCCCTTGCTGAGGCCGGGTTGGAGGTCAAAGTGCAGAGCCTGTTGCCAGCCTTCCCGGGAGCACAATAGGAAAGACATTCTGTACACAGGACAAAAGGGTATTCCGAAGCAGCGTTCACAGAGAAGCTGAGTGAAGCAGCAGTTAAGTTAAAATTATGCAGCATCATGGAAACTTGGCTCTTAATCCACCCTCTTCTTTTTAGAGTTGAAACTTGATTGACTCAGCTATCTGTCTGTCTATCTATCTATCTATCTATCTATCTATCTATCTATCTATCTACCTACCTACCTAGCTATCATCTGCTTATTTATTTATTTAGTTTCCTCTGCTAGTTTATTAATTTATAGAGCCTTTTAGTCATTTATTTCTTGGTTTAAAACAATGCTAAGTGTAATAAAGAGAATAGTTACTGGTTGATTAATGTATGCAGCACATCTTTGAACTGAATAAAAGTACATTCATCCTTCTAAGTTTGCATAAAGTATATAGCAGATACACCCAGTTCTCCTGTGCAAATGACAGCCACATAATTCAGTGACGTACTAATGTACTTGAATTAAATTTGTACACTTAGGTGTTATTTCGCAGAGAAACATGAAAAAAAATCTAAAGTTGAAGTCCTATGAAAATATTAACAGGAATCACTCAAGTATTTAGACTGAGAGACTCCAAATCTGGGTTTGATATAATATAATTTATTGAATGTAAACAGATGAAATAAGACACCCTAATGTAAACATAAAACAAAATGAATACTTGGCATATGAATAGATAGCACAGCTATGCATATTTTCCTGACTCTATCTTGATAAAATTGATAGTTCCATAAAAATATCATTCTGTGGTCTCTCTGCTCAATTTTTTTGGGGGGTGGGTGGGTGGGAGGTGTTCCTGGTTTAAATTTCCCTTTTTGTTTACAATGGCAGTGTGAGGATTCTATCAGGGTTTGGTTGGTGCCCATTGGTTCTGGGATAGACTCTCTTTGTGGCTTTCAGTTGGAGTGATATCATATTTGTGGTCTTTACATTTGCCAAAATACCCCCCACTTTTCTATTCTCTATCACCAGATCCCTTTAACAGTGATGCAAGGCTTTTGCTTCTTGGCCAAGCACTCACTCCGAGGAGTGTGTCCATTCTTAGGAGGAAGAACTGTGGGGTGGGACGTTTGGGCTCTCAACACACAGCGCTTGGAGTCTGAGTTTCTGTGATGCTTCCAACTGTTTACATACTTCTGAGACCAGATAACGAGGAACTGGAGTCAGATATGTATCATTTCATACTCGTAGCATGTTAATAATTCTAAATCTGAGAAAAACACAAAGGATCAGTGTGAGAACTTTCTCGGGGACTGCCCAGAACACTGTTGCCACTGCAGTTGCTGCTGCTGCTAGGATCGTCATCTAATGGCGGTCATGATATCAAAAGGACTAATGCAAATTAAGTTAAAAGTGTCCTAATTGTAGTTTCTGTTTTCATCAGTGTCTTAATGTTTGGCAAACCTTCCCTGGAGTTTGGGGTGCAGTTGGGAGGTTTGGGTAGTTCTGCACAGTGTCTATCCTGATGTTGGAAACACAGCAGGTATCCTTGTATCTGGCATTAGTGACGGCAAGACCTATACAATCGTTGACATCGGTTATCAGATGTTGTTGGGATTTAAGGAATGAGGAAGTCACACATAACCAAGGGGGTCTTGGCAGGATTTCTTAGGAGATCTGGGTGTGAAATGTTAGAATTTTGAAATTGTGGAATGGAGGGAAGGTCAGGGGGCCAAGATCGAGACACAGAAGTTCAACTTCTGACAGTAATTTGTCAGGCCATTTTTGCCTGCAGCATCTTCCAAGAAAATGATTTATGCTAGACACTTGAGTAAACAGAGCCAGCTGTTCAGACTGGGAAGCAATGGGCCCTGCAAAGTATCCTTCTTCCAGCCTGCTCAGCCTGCTCCTCTCATCCTGCCTCTGCTCCTTATGTTGTAGGAAGCAGTATTTCTCCACAGGTATAGTCTTTTGGACCACATTCTCTGAGACCCTCTCGATGAAGCCTGTTGAATGTAAACAGGGGCCCCTGAAGTTTTTAAGTGATAAGCTAAGAAGTTATATGTACCAGAAAGGTACATATAACTTGCATTGGAGCAAGAGGACTAGGAATCGAGAACTTTAAAGACGGTGCTAGTCCTCCATTATGAAAGGATAGAGCCTTGTTCAGTCACTGCGAGGAATGCATGTGTGCTGTCTAGTTTCATGTCAGCTAGATGCAAGCTATAGTCATCTAGGAGAAGGGAATCTCAGCTGAGAAACTGCCTCCATAGGATTAAGATGTGGGCAAACAAATAGAATGTTTTCTTAATTAGTGATAGATGTGGGAGAGCCCATCCCATTGTGGGTAGCGTTACCCCAGACAGATGGTCCTGGGTTGTATAAGAAAGCAGGGTGAGCAAGCCCTCAGGAGCAAGCCAGTCAATCAGCAGTACTTCTCCATGGTCTCTATATCAGCTCCTGCCTCTAAGTTGAGGCCTACTTCTTCGAGATCTTGCCTTGGTTCCCCGCAGTGGACTGAGCTGGGATGTGAAAGCCAAGTCAATTCTTGCTCCCCACACTGCTTTTCATTATGAGGGTTCCTCTCAGTAACATTAACTCCAGCAAAGATAGCAAGTAAAAGGGCTGTGAGCATCCAGCCCGGAGGCTTCCAACAAAGAAGGGAGAGTCGTGTCCAGTGTTTGGGAGAGAAAACATCTGACCGTAAGAAGGAGCACAAGGCTGCAGGGGACAACACCCAGGAAAGGGAAGAGGAAGCCTGGTGCATGGGGAAGTCAAGCTTGATTTTGAGTAGGGATAGGAGTAGCCTGAGAGTATAGAAGTATTCAAAATTATCAAGGCCAAGAGCAATCCTTTCTTAAAAGTCTGATCAATAAAGAGAATGAACTGTTAATTGACCCTCGCTGTTTCAAGAGAAGTTGAAGTCTGTTTTCTCAGAGTTAAGTATGGCTTTAAGAAAACATTTGCATCTGCCTCATGCCTTCATCTGGAGGGTTGCAAAAGCCAGCAGCTGATTACGGCCTCACCCCACTCGCTTTCATGTCGGTCTGTGAATCCACTGAGAGCTAGGCCCTTCCCCTCACATTTTTACAACACAAACAGTCGACTCCATAATTTAATGCTGGTTCTTCCAACATAAATATTATATTACGAGTATAATTTCCCATCATTACCACAAGAAATTATCTGGATGCTAAGAATAATTCAGCTTTATAAGGTCATCCACCGATATATTCTTTTCAAACCCAAATATAAAATAAATAGAAAGTGGAGCTTTCCTTCTAGCTTAATTTCTTGTCCTAGATTAAGAGTTTCATGGTGGCAGAGACCGTCTTCTTGCACGGCAAGTGTTGCAAGAAAATGTTACTTACCATGCTTGGTTGGCTGCGGTCATCTTCTTACAGTGGTCTGTTCGTCACAGAAACATTGACAAATAGTGTAGTTGTTCATCACCTGTTGTCTACTTCAGTGCGGCAAGCCCAGTTCTAGCTTCTATGAGCATAGGACCCAACAGCAGCACCACGGTAACACTAGATTTGAATGTTCTTTTACTTTAAAATTTGCTAGATGGCAGCTCATGGTGGCACACACCTTTAGCCCAGCACTCAGGAGGCAGAGGCAGAGGCAGGAGGATCTCTGAGTTTGAGGTCAGCCTGGTCTACAAAGTGAGTTCCAGGATAGCTGGAGCTACACAGAGCTCAAAAAAACAAGAACAAAACCAAAACAAACAGAAAATTCTGCAATTGTGCTAGAGAAATATTATTTGTATAAATAGGTAGCAACTTCTAAAATATTATGCACACACGCGTGCACACGCACACTGAGTGGATGTAGAGAAACGTAACTTCAAAATTATCTGTGTGTCTACAAGAAGGGTGCATGTGAGAGAGCAGAGGAAGAGCCAGGTAGAATGATAAATAAAAATATAAAAGGGGGGCTTTATTTCACTGGTATTAATTTGGTAAATTATCCATAATTTATTAGAGCTTGTGAACACCGTGGCAGTCGTTTTTGCTCTGTCAGTAATGAATTACTACATCATTAATTTTGTCATGGGATCAAGACACATTACTGAGCTGAACGAAATTCTGAATGGATAGGGCTGGGCCTGAACTGCTGGGGTGGCTAATGGAATTCAGTCACATGGAAGTTCCTGGATGTGGGAAACTTTTCCTCACGAGTAACCTGACCACAACTAGCAGAGGTGGCGAGCTGTATCTGCCGAAGGGAATGTGCCCTGCCTATCACAGGGTTCCTTGTGATACCTTTCTGTTCCATATGGCCTTTGTTTTCATCCAGGAGAGTGGACCCATGAAGGTACTGCGATACGACTCATATATTCAACTGCTTTCAAGTACATTGACGTGTCTGGCAAAAGATAATTTGAAATGTCTCTTGAAATAGAGGTAAAAGAGGTCAAAAAGACTTTAGATAGAAATATTTAAGGCACTGCTTAGAAGATGGCTCCAGAACTTCTGCCGGAAGCACGAAATTTAGCTCTTAGTTTCCTAGTGGCTGTAGAAAAAGGGAAACCTGATTATTCAAATACAGTTCTTCTTCTTCTTCTTTTTTTTTTTTAAATAAAAGAAGCCACCCACAACGGGAGATAAGGGGAGAAGGATATTTGTCATGTGACTCGTGTGGCTCATCATGTAAGTGGTACCACTCAGGATGTGAGTCTTTGAGATTGTAGGTTATTTGATTGTCTTATTAATAACCCCCTAAAATCAAATTTATGTCTTTGAAGAAAGCATTTCAGCAGGAACTGCGGGTTGTGCCTTGAATATCCAGGTTGCTTGATCTGATCGTCTGCCTTGCACCTAAACAGAGCTGAGGGTTCCTGAGTCATGAGCAGGAATCTTATTTCTGATACCGAATCTATCGTCTCTGTAGCTGCTACAGTGTAGCATTTCAACCTATCCTTAAAGGGGAGGTTTGTTGATAATTAAGACCCCATCGATTTTTCAAGGCTGTTATTCTCTACTAGTTGAAAGAAAGATCTTAGACCTTAGAAAGCTGATGTAGAGGTAGTCAGCACAGTACAGGATCACAGACCCAGCCAGGATCCCTTCTATGGTGAGTTCTGATGCTAGGGAGACTTAGGCTAGGCATGGTTTAAACATGCAGCCATCATGGCAGACAGGATGTATATATACATGAGTGGCTGGGATAAGGCCAAGAAAAGAGTGCTGCTGTGTGTCATCCTCTTTTGGCAGTCGGGGAATCCCTGAATAGAGACATTAAGTCACTTGCCTAGGTCACCAGTTCGACAACACCATGTATGAGAGTAGAACACAAAAGAGCCAGTTGGTTGATTTCTGTGTGTGGTCAATCAGAAGGTGAGGTCATTCCAACTCAACAGGTGGGAAGTGATTCCAGTAGTGGAAAGGAAATAGGAAGGAGAGATGATATTTAACAGAGTACATTTCATTAATCAAGCAGGGATATCGTCACCAGCGTTCATACACACAGCCAGGTTTGTTTGTTGTTTCCGAGTAAGGCCATACTCAGAATCTGCAACGGTTAACCTTCCTCTTTGACTTGAATAGATCTTACAGTCACGTGGCTACATGTCTCTGGGCATGTCGATGAGGGTAGTTCCAAAGGGGTGTAACTGAGGAGGTGAGACCCGCCCTCAATGTGGATGATCCCATCCCATGGTTTAGCATCACAGGGCTCAATTAAAGGGGACCTGGGACATGGCTCTGGAGTGCCAACATTTCTCTCCCTGTGCTTCCTGACATGGTATTCATGAGCAGCTGCCTCATGCTCTTCAACTCTTATAGATTCCCCACTTTGAGGGCTGCACACTCTACGAGTTCAAACAACCCCTTCTTTCCTTCAGTTGCTTCTGTCAAGTATCCAGTCTCAGCAATGAGAAACGTACCTAACTCTGTGTTTTAGCACAAGCTGCTGATTTACCTGCCAACAAGTTACCAGGTAACAGGTTCTCCTGATCCCTCACCATTTTATAGAATTTGAAAAGCTTTAACCAGGCCATTCTGTTTGATAATATAGCCAATATTTTTTTTATAAAAATTGAAAATCTCCATATGCTGTAGATATTTACATAAATATATAAAATTGAAGCTGAAAGCAATTCATTCTTTGGTTTTTCATTGTGAAAGCAATCTTAAAAAATAAATTCTTAGCATAAGAGGCATGAATTGTCAGTGTTCGAGCCTTTGAGAAAACAGAATAAATCTAGTTTTAGCGTAACAACTCTAATACTCTTAGAATACCAAAGTGTTTTACAGTAACAAGTTTGAGATAGGATCCAATATGAAGATATTATTCTCTCAGCCAGCTTGTTCCTCAGTCAATTTCAGAGCACACATTATGCAAAGCAATATGTATATACCCAGTCCTTTTTTCAAAGTATATTTATGTTCTCAGATTTGTAGTAGAAAAGCATTCAGCAAGAAGGGTTTTTTATTTTTGCTTTTTTTTTCTTTTGTCATTTTTCTTGTCTCCCCCCCACCAAATAAACTTCTCAAAGTATGATAACTGATCTTCTGCCAGCATCAATGCATCCCGTATCTGTCTTTGCAAGGGGGGATGGGGGACTTCTGCTCCTTTTGAGTAACTACACACCATATTCTAGGTTGGGTGTGGAAAAATCTCTCTTTACAGGTGTGTAATAAGCAACTTTCAAATATTTCCTAAGACTGTGTTTTCTTTCAGTTGGAGTATAAATATTCTTTGAATCGCACCTCTTACTTAAAGTTTTATATATGAAATGAAGTGAACATAAGTAGATGTAATCACATTTTTTTGATAAAAAATGTAAAGTGAGCATTTTTGCTCTGGGTTATACTGTAGAAGAGGGAAATGATGAAGGAATTCTTGGGGAGTTATTATATAAACATCATTACTGCCAAGAGGAATTTATTCCTTCCCACTTCTTGTCCGTAAGTACTTACTGCTCACGTGAGGCCACTATTATCCTGGATCTCAGCAGGATTGCAAATGCCATATACTTACGAAATGCATCTTTCAGGGGTGTTTGGGGTTGGTTTTTGTTTGGTTGTTTTTTTTTTTTTTTTTTTTTTTTTAGTGAGGCCGACATTTGTCAAAGAGTTAAAGGGTACGAGAAGAGTCACAATGGATGATCAGAAAATACAGACTCAGACAGAATTACAGTGAGCAATGGCTGCGGCTGCGGAGGAAATGGGATGAAGCTGGGCCGGAAGTGGGAATGAAGCTGGGCCGGAAGGAGAAAGTGGGTTGGAGGTGGGCCGGAACACAGTGCCACTGGGCTGAGAGGAAGGGGCCTGGTTGTGGGGACATTTGGTTCCTGCCAAGGTCATTTTGAAATCCTCTTGATTTCCAGACCCTTCTTCTGTGTGTATTCCTCCAAACATAGAAAATCTCTTACATCTCTTACAATTTGTTTGTCTAGGTGCCCCTCTTAGTTGGGAAATTTCACCTCCTTTCTGGCTCCAGCATCTTCCTTCAACATGAAAGTAGCAGACCATATATAAGAAAGGAGAAACAGAATGGCTGCTTCAGAGAAGCCATTGCTCCCTTTGTCCCTTTCAAATTCAGATTTCGTTCCCCTCTGCATACATATTCCCCTTTTAGAAGTGAATACACTGCTGGGAAGCTACATGTTTAAACATATATGGCTTTTATTGTTACATAATTACCGAGCCAGTCTAAATTGGATGGTTCTCATTAAATAAAAGGATAAGAAAGTAAGTCAGGACATAATTAGGTCACAGCATCTGACCTTCCCTTTTGCCTTTATCTGCCAAAGCTTTGCCCTTAATATGGACAAAGAGCAATTTAAGTCTCTTTCTATTCCTCTCCTTTTTCTTAGAGCTGCCTCAAATCTAAACCTCTAATAAAGAAAGGGATAATAAAATAGCAAGGAAAGTATAATGAGAATTATATTGACTCTCAAGAAGTTTTGGAAGAGAAATATATTCCTTCCCTCCTCCCCCAGCTCCATAATAACGTAATCATAGTGTGATCTCTTCTTTGCTAGACTGGGGACTATTTTGGAAATCTTTAATGAATATAATCAGGTAGTAAGCATTTAAAAAATTACTATTTCTTGAAAGCCAGGAAATTATTATTCAGTGTAATGTGGGAAGAAAGGGGGAGGGGGGAAGGCAGCTGCATTTTTGACAGCGTCATCTGTGTGGCGTGGTGAAACTGGATTGAAGCTCCAGGCTTGTGTTAACTGGACAAGTCACCCAATATCTTTGGGATTCAGATTTTTTAAAATTTCAAAATAACAATAACAACAAATATGTATGCTAACTGTGTGCCAGCCATTATCGGAAGTCCTTTATTTTTAGCCAGCTAGTCATCTCTACTGCACTGTAGGATAGATACTACCATATGATTGAAGGTTGGTTAACTTTGCTTGGCTTTTTAAAAAGATCATTTGAACTTACTGTTTGAATACATGCTGTTGACCACCACCATATTCGGCTCAGTCATTGTGAGGGGTTAAGGAGTGACGATTGAAACATGAAAGCAATTCTGAATGCAGAAATGCCAGAACTTTGTACATTGGAACAATCTGTTTTTAAAGAACCTCTGGACAGGGTCGTATATCACTGTGGTCATGGGACAAAATCACACTTATCTTACTAAATAAGAAGAATCTCTTTTAAAAATCCTATTGTACAGACAGCCCTACACTAAGAGGAGTGTCAGCAGAATTAGCAGAATGCCCCAGTAACCTGAACTCCATGCCCTTCTGATGTCAGTTGGCAGACTTCAGTATATAGATGTGACGAAGCAAGAATGGTTTTTATGCTCAAGTGTAGCACATTTTCCTGGGTATGTACAATCTAGGGGGGAACAGAGGGATGCTGGGAAATCAGAAGGGGAATTAGAAGAGGAGGAGAGAAGGGAGTGAGGGAAGTTACATGAGGGGTAGATCTAACTAAAGTGTGTTATATACATTCAAGAAAACATCAACACAAAACTGTTATTTTTAATTAGTAATCACTGATGAAATAATAAGAAAATACCTTTTATTGTTTTGTCTGAGGCACCACAGCCTATGATTTTCTATCAACTTCAGCACAGGCTATGGAACAGCCTAGGCTTTTGAGGGGCATATTATGGTTCTACATGCCAGGATGGGTTTGCTGCCTGTCCTGTATCTTTCTCCCATCAACCCTTTTGCCTGCCCTTCATCTATTTCTCATCATCCCTTCTGCCTGCTCTTCATCTTTCTCCTTTCATCCTTTCTTACTTAACTAATATTAACTGAGCCCCTACCATGTACCATTCACAGTGCTGGAGATGAAGAACAAGATATGGCCTCACAGATAAGGCCACTGTTCTTTTGCACCTTGTAGGACAGTTGGGGACATGGGCTATAAGGAAGTCATCGCATAAAAGGACACAAAAGATAGCTATGCTAACAGTAATAGAGTATATATATAGGTATATAGAGAGATTTAGGATAGAAACTTGGAGAGTATGGCTCAAATAATGTCAATTAATTTCTTTCCATGGTCTAACCTTATTGAGAATAGTTCTCACATGGATAATTCGGGACCAATGAAATGTGTTGGAAGTAGCCAGTCGTACTGATACACTTGTGATCCCAACACTTCTGAGTGTGAGACAGGAGAATCATGAATTCTAATCCTCAGCCAAGAGGCAAGTTTAAGTCTAGCCTGGGGTATATTAAGGAAAGGAAAGGAAAGGAAAGGAAAGGAAAGGAAAGGAAAGGAAAGGAAAGGAAAGGAAAGGGCTATAGAGAGAAAAGAGGATCTGGAGAGACTGCTCAATAGGTAGAGGGCTGACCAGAGCCCCAAGCAGATAAGATACCATGCATGATAATGCTAGCCAGCCTTGACAGAAATTATCTACAAAGTTCAGGATGCATGTCCACCAACAAAGGCAAAGGTTTTGGCTCTGACCCAGAAGGCAGTGGTTGGTGTAGGGGATTAGGAAGTGAATGTTCTATATGGAGAAGGGGAGTTTAGCAACAGGAAGTAAGAACAATTTGCCTCTAGTGCCCGATCCTCTTGCCTTACTACCTAGGTTAAGAGGAGGACTGTCTAGCAGCCAGACAGGAGGCACTAGGAGGTTTTGTGTTTGTATTCCACCAGAAGATTTTCCTTCTTGCCCAGACTTCCAAATGGAGGCCGAGAAAGAAGTTGAAGGAACAAACACTCTTTTTTTTTTTTTTTTTTTTACTATGCTCTTTAAATGGAGCTTTGCACTAAGTTTTTTTTTTTTTTTTAAATCTTACAAAGTTCTTTACCATTGAATTTAGCTTGAGACCAAATGAATAGTTACAGCAAAATCAGATTAGCTGTTTAAACTCCTATTATAGAAGAATGTGTGTTTCATACGTTTAACTTGAAGGCATTTATCCGTTCTGAGAGAAATTCCTTTTCTCTCTTACAGGGTAATTAAACACAGTTTATGGAGAGCATTTTTTACATGACACGGTGTGTAACATTTGGTTTTAGATAACCTATAAGACATAAAGGGTATACATCTCTTCAAGCTAATGACTTTTAAGTCTTATTTGTTGTCCAGTAATATTTTATATATAAATATAAATATAAATATAAATATAAATATAAATATAAATATAAATATAAATATAAATATATATATCATGGCTCTTCCATAATGCACAAAACAGAATATAAAAAATGTAGACCTGAAAATATTAAGAAAATACTGAACACTCGTAGCTGCACAAATAGGATTACAAGGCTGCACACTGGCGACCAAACAGATTAATGGATGATGTCTATCTGGCTATCTCAAGGTTTTGAAGGTGTACCAGAGCAAGATAATGAAATTGCCTGTCAGGTAATCTGATTTGAGAATTCCAGTCATCTGTGAACTGGTGTGTGGGCTAATAAGCCAGGAGTTTGCCAAGACTTGTTATTTTTTAAAGCTCAGCTCTCCATAGGCTGTCTCTGTGGGATATGTTAAACAAAGGGCCCCATGTGGAGCAAGAGGTGAAGGACCCCTGCCAGGGCCCAGGCTCAGGGGCATCACTAAGACACAAGTCCAGATTGAGCTAAACATGGCTGAGTTGTTTGGAGAGCAGCTGGAGAGATGCACAGCTGCCAGGCCAACAGCATGGTGACCTCTAGACCTGGCCCAAAGAAGATGCTGTTGCTGGATCTAAGAGCATATGCCCCTCCGAAGGCCTGCCGAGTGAGCATCTGAGGCTTGGCTCTGGTACTGCTTAGCATGGTAACCTTGACTAAAACCTGAGACACAGTATTCCTGTGGGCAAATATGTAATTAATTATAGTGCTCAAGTCATAGAATAGTTGATGAGAAGGTTGACCACATAGCATTCATCCTGTAGTAATTTGTAGGCGTAATTAAAGGACTTAATAGAGACCCTCCATATCTCACTAATATTTCCCTTTCCTTGTCCATTACTTTCTTCACATTCTTTTCTCCTTGAAATATTGTTTCCTTTTTCTTTGACTTAATGTTTCTATGAGCCTAAATTACTTGTTAGCATGTTTTGCTTTATTAGAACCTTAAATGAATTATGTAAATACTAATTGCCCCTATGTCAGTGGCACAGAAAAATGACTAGTGGTAACACCTCCTTTCTTTGAGGCACAAGACTGAATTGGAACACTGGAGATGGGAGGACTTTTTCAAAAGTTCCTTAAAGCCTTCATCAGTTTTCTTTCTATGACAAAGTCGTGTGCTTTTGCTATACATCTGTTTATACTCTGGAGCAATTAATTTCCCGCTCCTTTTAATTTGTTAGCCTTGGAATATTTTATGGGAAGCAATGTCCCATTAAGTGAGCTGTTATTGTCACTGCCATTCAAATTAGGATGCTGAAATGCCACTGGGGGACTGTGCTAGCTTTCTGGACATCCATTGCAGTTTGTCTGTTCACAAAAGAAACTTTAAAAGACAAATCCTACGTACAGTTTTAAGAAGGAAAGCAAGCATTTGACATTTGAAAGGAGTCATTTCAGAACTCTGTTAATTTCCTTTAATGAGGAATAACAGTCATATTTGT
The DNA here is from genome assembly GCF_978045245.1 of Mus caroli. Taxonomy (NCBI): domain Eukaryota; kingdom Metazoa; phylum Chordata; class Mammalia; order Rodentia; family Muridae; genus Mus; species Mus caroli. The sequence continues at coordinate 32,155,742 of NW_028227273.1, forward strand.
ATGTCAGATCACAAAATAGTTTTTTTAAAGCCCTGCACAGACCCAGTAGAGTGAGGTGTGGGAGAGGTTGCTGTGGAATTCATTTCCACTGACTTATGACAAATGACCACCCCAAGGTGATTATCACTCATTGAGACAAAATTTCAATATTCAATATGCTTCAGTTATGAAAGGAAGTCATAAAGGAAATTATCCTTTCCTCTACTTTACTTCTTCCTTTGAAAAAGTGACCAGTGATGACAAATTCCAGTAGAGACAGAAAGCAGCCCCAGGCCCCGGGTAACAGAATCTCCTGAAAAGAGAACTCATTTCATCAAAATTGTTCCCTCTGATCTGATCACAGGTATGGCCTTCGATGTTGTATCAACCGAAACCACAAATGTCAGATTATAGAAGCGTCATGTCTATTATCTGTTTAGTAACTTCTATAGAACTCCCGTTGGATATATTAATGTCAATAACAATGGCCATAAAAAACAAAACAAAACAAAACTAAACAAAACACAGTGTTTGTTGGGAGAGGATACACTGTTTTAGACCAAGCATGTTTGTTCAAGGTCAAGGCCTTCCGATGTATAAACAACTACACTTCTAGAAATGTAAGATGGAGATGACGTCACTAGATAAGAATCTAGTGGGCAGTCTTATTTTCCTAAGGGCACTGTGGCTTTACCTTCTCCCTTAGTGAGGCAAGCAGAAACAGATGGCAGTGGAGAAGAAGAGAACTTCCTTCCTGGCTCCCAGCATCCCTCAGTGTCATATCCCCTCTTCCCTATCACTTCCATAGCCCTGTCCATGCAGAGTCTCTAGCTACTGCAGAGCAGCCATTTAGTGTCCAGTTGTTAGCATGGCTGCAGCCTGCCTGTGATTTAATAAGATCCCTGGGGCAACCCAGCAAATACCTTAAGTTCTGGGTGTTTAGTTGGGTTGGGTCAGTGGCATTCTTCCTCTCTTCCCATCATGCTCTCCCAACATTGCCTTCTGTCAGGGTTTAACCTCTGGAAGGGAATTTATATCTCCATCTAATTCCTTAAAGAATTCTGCAACAATAAGATCACACCTTGTATTTATTTGTTCGTTAGCAATTTACAAACTGCTGTCTGACAGATTGTCTCATTTAGCCCTCCCCCCAACCCCCAAACTAACGCTCACAAGTGAACTCATAATATCTCCATGTTGATAGCTTATAGAAGTCCTTCAAGGTGGCAGAGCCTTGACCCGGGAATTCCTTTGCAGGACTTAGGGTAATTTCCCACTTCACTGTGCCATACATGGCTGTAGGTAGTATCTGCTACCCGTGAAAACATCAAAACATACTCCTGTAGATTTTAAAAGACTAAATAAATAAAACCGTTGAACTCGGATATGGAGTATCCTGTTCCTATAAGCAGGCTTTGTCTGATGCTGTATAAATTAGTCACTTTATCAGTCCAGTTACATTTGAAATGGTATTTTACTTTAGGCAGATACCAACTATGGCTTATTGATGGGCCATTGAGAAAGACTGACAGAAATGTGAGATCCTGGAGTCATAGCTGAGTCTGTCTCTCCCAGATTTCTTCTCACCTGTGATTGTTTCTTTGCCTGTTTCTTGGCTTCCCTTGGGAAAGCTTAAGGATAGAATGGGTTGGTCCACATGGAGAATCTTGGTGAGCACCAAGGCTGCACTCAGCTGATGTTAGTGGGTGGTTTTCTTATTCTCCAAGTTGTAGTTTGTGATGGAACTCTTTTCCCCTCACCTCTGCTGCTCTCCTTTACTGAAAAGCAAGTGTATAGAAGGCTCTCAACTACTTTCCCTGCTTTCTGCGGAGAGAACAAGAACACTGTCATGTTCTGTGGTGGATTGGAGCAAAGTGGCCAGAATTGCATAACTCCACGTGAAGCCGAAGCTTTAAGGGGAAAAAAATCATTTATACGTATATATGACAACATTTTGAAAGATTCAGGTCTCTATAAAAAAAATGAATTGAAAGAACGATTGTCATAAAAGTCCACTTTTAGCTGAAAGTGTGGCCCATCCGTGCCGAGTAGTGGGAGTTTTCAACTTCGTAAAATTTAACAGCTTCTCTCTCTTTAAAACCTGTGCATATCTTGCTTGTTTTATGTAACTTAAGGGATGTGGCACACAATCTTTTTCTTTATTGGTTACCAAGAAGATTAAGATTGGTGGGGCATTGGATTCCATTGATTACAGCTGAGCTGGCAGAATACCAGTCCTATCAGCATCATCCAAATATATCAGCACAAGCTTGACTGACAGCTTCCTATAGACGAGGAAGCTGGCCAGGTTCATGCTCTGTACATCTGGGCCTCAAACAAAGGACTGCTTCAGTAGATACTCAGACCCCGTCTCTTTTCCTCTACTAGACATGTCTGTTCACTGCTCACACCAGCTGTGCAGTTCAGCTCTGCCTTCTCCATTTGTCTTTAGCTTATCATGTAACAGGAATCCAAGCCAGGTATTTCCCAGGTTTCAACTTGACTATTGATCCTCTTAGTAAAAATAGTCGTAAGATGTGTGTACAGCATCCCTTTATTTTTAGTTGTTACCAATCTAAACATCATTATCATTTCAATTGTGAGACAAAATTCCAATGGGAAATATTTTCATTAATAATAGCACCAGGCACTAGCAAGATGGCTAGCGGGTGAACGCCATTGCCACCAATCCCAGGGGATCCACGTGGTGAAAGGAGAGAACCAACTTCTGCAAGTGTTCCTCTGGCCTCCACACATGCGCGCATACACATATGTGCGCACACAACACAGAAATACATGTGTCATTTAAGATGTTTAAATTAAAAAATAGTAGTAGTAGTCTATAGATGATATCCAAATTTTCCATAAAGCTGAAATGTGAGAATACTATTTATAGCATCCATTCATTTCATAAAATTTATGTCAATTCTCAATGCCAACATTTTAAAAACTAGCTTGTTTTCTCAATTAAATAGTTGCCCAAATCCTGAGTTTTCAGTTTGGTTGTATAGTCAGCCCTGCTGGTCCCACACTCCTAGGTAGTAGGCTATTTTTCTGGAAGTCACTTTCCATATTGAGAAATGAAGGCTTCTTTGATTGTTGTAGCATTCTCCAAAGTCTTTTCTAAACGGAGTTTATTCTTCCCAATCATCTTCGGCTAAGATAACCATTACAGGATTTTCTGTAGGTCTTCTAAGGAATGGAGAACCTACTCTGTAGAAAGACAGCTACTTTTTTTTTTCTTTTCTGAAATTGAATGTTTTCTTTAGAGCATGATGTTTGTTGTTCAAAAACTCCAGAACACAGTTAAGTTCCATGCTCTGATTTTTAGTTGTGATTTTATCAAGTTTGTTTGTTTGAGTTTTGTTTTTTACCAAGGTTGTTTGTTTGATTGGTCTTTGCTATTTTGGGACACACACACACACACAAACAAACAATTTTTTAAAGGTAGTGTCGATTTATGAAGCCCTGGCTAGCCTGGAGCATTCTGGGTAGTTCAGGTTGTCCTTGAACTTTACCATCCTTCTCCCTCTTTTTCCTGAGAACTGAGATCCCTAGATCTTAAGTCTGAATATCATAAAATTTCTGGGGAAAAAGGAAGCCCAATTAGACAGTCTCACGAAATCTGCCCTTGTAGACATTCACAATTAATATATATCATCTTAGAAGCAAAAAATGTTCTTTTTAATGCCTGTCACAGGAGACTTAATAGAAACGCACAATCTACTTAATGTCTTCCTTAATGCCTCACAGCTGATGCAACCAAAACTGTCTTGCTGAGGGTAAGCACTAATCAGGTTTTTGATTGCCCAGCCTGCAACCAGTCTAGCAAGGTAGGCTTCTTATATGCTCTTGAACAAGGTTGAGTGTGTCGCTGTAACACTTCAGGCTTACACTCACAACCACTCTCCAGAGTGGGGCGTGGTGGCGCACGCCTTTAATCCCAGCACTTGGGAGGCAGAGGCAGGCGGATTTCTGAGTTCGATGCCAGTCTGGTCTACACAATGAGTTCCAGGACAGCCAGGGCTACACAGAGAAACCCTGTCTCGAAAAAACAAAAACAAACAAACAAACAACAACAACAAAACCAACCACTATCTGGGAGAGCATCAATGCCAGAAGGCTTGGAGGGTTCTGTGTGACATCACAATGCTCATGTGTGGCTTGGGGGGGTGGGGTGGGGGGAAGGGAGGTCTCTGTTGTAGGGATGAGTGTATAAGGACAGCTGAAAACCCATCGCTCCTTAGGGGGCTGCCTCTCTCAGAATGTGGAGTTTGTGTTCTGTCTTGCCTCAGAGACCTTCCTCTGGGGCCTGGAGGGAGTTGTAACTCCTGGTTTTTTGTACTGCAGTCTAGTGCTCAGGCAGGCCCTTTACACAGTATGCCCATGAGCTCTGAGCACACTCGGAGGATGAAGCTCTAAGAAGTAACGCAGAGAGCTACTTCTGTGGCTTGATTAAAACAGTCTGCTTGCTGCTTGCTTATCAGCCTGCGCCTTTCCAGGGGAGTTCTTTGCTGCTCCTCACGTCTACCCACCATGGCAGAGCATGCAGAGGATGGTATACATGCAGTGCCCTGTGCTTGCTTAGCCCTTCGAAAATACCAATGCATCACTACATAGGCCCTACAAGGGACCATTCACTGGCATGCTAGAACCTTACAATTTACCCAGTGTTCCCTGCTATGGAAGCAGCTCCGTGACTGCGTCTCAAAACAAAAAGAGCTTCACAATATGGTCTCATAGTTGTTAATAAAAAAACAACTGCTTGGTGACAGGAAAGGCATGTGGTAGATTTTTAAGATGCATGGCCACATGACCAGTATTTCAGGTTGATTTTTTTTTTTTAAATCCCACTTCAGAGCAGGAGGAGAAAGACAGGCCTCAGAAAAACCTCCAACCTGATACCCATTTGATGAGGTGTTTCCGCCCTCTCCAGCTTCCTGTTTCATTGCTTGCCTTGGAGACCTCGGAAGACAGTGGTGACAAAATGGAATCAGAGCTGCCTGAGATCTTTTTAATGCACTGCTTTGGACACAGTACATATGCTGTGCAAATAAGTACAAAATTAGTGTTCCTGTTGGAAGCATTTGGTGAGAATGAGTGATTTGTCTTGCTTATGAAAGGTGCATACATTTCCACTCATAGCTGTTTATCAGCCGGCTTCTTTCTGCTTATGGATTCAGAGACGGAATACATCATTTGTCAGAGCCCAAGTGCGTGTGCTAAAGATGGCCAGATTGATCCGTGAAGACTGAGCCGGGCAGCCAGGCAGTGCTAAGAGCAGGGCCTCTACAAATTGTATTATCTTTTGAGGCTGCTGGCTACTTGCTTTTTCTATACTACAGGAAAAGGGAGAGGTGCCTTTTCTACTTTCCATTTCAGTAAAAGGAAAAAAAAAATGTGACCACTTTTGGTGCAGCTAAATGGAAATGGAAAACAGCCCAATCTCTCTGGGTAGTGAAATCTACTAAAACCACATTTTTTCCCCCCTCCAAAGATCCACACACACACTCTCTCTCTCCTCTTCTGATTGCAAGTTTATTTGATGCTGGATTTCAATTAGAAACAAAACACTAATGTCAGGATTTCAGGAGCGCCATTTCCTCTGTTGTCAAACTGCTGCAGACAGAATTTTCTCTTGGTTCATAGAAATAATTCCCTCTAGAGTGTTAGAAGGCAAGAGACAGCGTCTTGCTGGGGGAACTAATGGTTTTCTGAGTTTGACTTGCTTTTCAGTCTGTGCAAAAGGCCCGTTGAAGCTGAGTTGATTGCAGAGCCATCAAAGCCCTCCTTTCCAACAAAACTCCTTTGCACTTGTGTCCTGTTGAAAATTACTGTCTGATGCTGGAAGATTGAGGAGCTAAACTCAAGCTACCGAGGACCTTCCTCGTGGCTTTCCCACCATGGGTTTTTGACCCTGGCCTGAAGTAATTAACCATCTAGGAGCGCATCGGTTTGCTAAGGGCACCAGGAGAAAGAAACAGATCGCCACCCTTGGGTAATGAGTGGATGCGAGTGTGAAAGCAGAGCAGCTTGCCTCAAAGCAGGGCCGGGGCTCTCTGCTAAGCCCTCCGTGCTCCCGTCGCCCCTGTCTTGCCTCTACAGTCTTCCCGTGAATACATTCCTCCAGGTGATTTCTTTTTAATCAAGTCGGCAGAAAGACAATTTCAAACCCAGTCTACTGAACATCTAAATCGTCAAAAAGTCCTGCATGTGTTTTTGAAAAATGTGGCCTCTAGCTCTGTTCACAGCTGGCTTACAGCCGATAGCACTGAACTAACGCAGGGTTTTGTGCCCAGCCCTGATTATGTCTTACAGTAAGTTGGAGGTTCGGTGTGTAATTTCCTCAGTTATCTGAGGTCTAGGCAGGGCTTTGGAATGCACGTTTGACTGTCCTCCCCTTTTAGACGTCGTCGTTCGGTTTCTGGTCGGCGGCTTAAAAAAAAAAAAAAAAAAAAACTGAGTCACGTGGCTCTAGAGACCATATCACATTGTGGAGATGTGGTCAGCAGTGACTGCCTTAGTCGAGCAGATGGTCGTCTTTTGTTCCTTTTCACATACCCGAGAATGGAGAATGTTCGTCCCTTTGTGTTTAGACCTAGCATAATCAAATGCCTTAGTCGAACGCTACCTGTTTGTGCCTGAAATCCCAGCTGTCCAGAGGCTGAAGCAGGAAGATCTCAGTTCGAGGTCTGCTGGGGATCACACAGGGAGGTTAAAACAAGCTTGGGGGAGCTTTGTAAGACCCTGTTGCAACATAGAAAGGATGTATCTCAGTAAAAGGGTACTCGTACAGTTAGCATGCCTTAGGCTCTAGGTTCAATCCTGAGTACGAGGGGGACAAAGGAAAAAAATTAAGATGTTGTGTTTGCTGCCCTCAAGGCCGAGGTGTGGCATGCAAATTCCATGAGGCATGCTGAGTGCTGTAGCTGGGTCAATTCGGGATCACATTGGACAAGCAGCTATTCTGGAACAGCCTGTGCTGTTTATGTCTCTTTGTATTGTTCAAGTCAAAGAGGCACTGAAGTAATTTTTAGGGCTCGCAACACTTCCATGTTGGCCGTTGAGTAATAGGAAGCTCAGGGTCATATTTTTATTTCTGAGCAGAGCAGCTCTGATTGAGTATTGCTTCTCATCCAGAACACTGCCGTTCTGTCTGGTCCCCAGGTGTTCAGGGACATTACACACTCTAGGTGACAGCTCTGGATGTTTTGAACATGGACCCAGAAGAGATTTGAAAGCTCTGTGAGCTGAGCCCAGCATCTCTTTGGAGTGTTTTAAGTAGCAAACACCACACACCTCACACACTGACTGGGAGCTGGCTGTCTCTGAACTGATTGAACACCAGCAAGTGCTCTTGGGGAGGGTGATCCTGATTGCCCATTTTCTCTGTTTCCTAAAGGGTCTTAATTGCTTTTGTAAGAGGCCTCTATTCAACGCCTCCCTCCTACTACAGGTGATTCACTCAGTAACAAGGGTAAGATTACCCAGATGTCAGGACCCCCACAGATGTAATGGACTTCTCTCCAGGGGCCACCTGGCAAACCTCTCTCTATCTGTCATACACCTTTCCTGCCCAGAAGCCCAGCCTCTTGGATGAGACCCCAGCTCACTGCCCTAGAAGGGAGTAAAGGGGATACTGCTCTAGCTCCGCGTTTTTTCGATTTTACATTTCAAAAAAAAAAAAAAATCAGAGTCTGTAGGATGTGTGGGATGCTCGTATGTTAGGTATTCTTAGACCCATTTTAAAACATTAAATATTAAAATAGATACAGGATAGTGTCACCAAGACTGATATTTAGGATATCGCAGGTAGAATTGTAATTTACATCTTGGCTTAATGGAGTCTGAGGAAAGGAGGTTAAAGTTAGGCATATTCGGCTCTTTGTTATTCTTTCTGCTACTCTGGGATTGTCTTTCCAGTTGAGATGGCTTTGGAAAATTGTATATTCTCTATTTAAAGTTTATTTGATCACAGCACCTCCATGACAATGGTAAGTAAATAGAAAACAGCCAAATTAAAAAGATCGGAGAAAATAAAGCATTTAAATAGCTTGCCCTTACCAAGTTGTTCTTTCTATGATATCTTCCCCCCCCCCCCCCTGAGTGAAGAAAATAACTTCCCCCTCATTTCCATCAAGTCGTGAGAAAAAGGTAGGGGTAGAAAAGCATTGTCATATTTGAAAAAAGAAATGATTGACAGTGTCACTTAAATTCAAATGTCTCCTTAAAATAAATATAAAAAGGCCTTTGAAGGAGTTGCTTTGAAAATCCTTTAAAAAAAAGAAAAAGGAAAGAAAAAAGTGGGAGCCCTTAACTTTTCTTCCTTCCTACTTTCTTTGACTGCTGACAGAGTTTAGCTCCCACCAGAGTGGAGGGTCTCTGGGAATGTCCATCCTATGTAGATCAATGATGTGCAGCCGGCCCACAGCCTTGTCCAGGTGGAGACTGAAGCATGTAGGTCTTTCCACACTGGACCGCTTCCTCTTCTTGGGGGTCACTGGGCTGTGCTGCTGTGCTGTGTGTCCTAAGTAGGGCCCCAGGCTGTCATTTTTATTTTAGCCTATGCCTGTCCACATTCCTCCAGGTAGTTTAGCTTAGAACAAGCAAGCCTGTGTGCTGCCGGTGGAGGTAAGACAGGCCTTTTTGACTTCCTCTGTGGCGATGAAAAATACCTCCCATAATCACACTGATACTACAACTGAGATTAGATACACTTTCCTAACCAGGCATTGTGAAAGTTACCAGGGTTTCTTGGTACTTGGTGTTGTAAGATGCCAGCCCCGAGGCCTGCGTCAGGATGGCTGATAGTAAGGTAGATAGATAGTTTTCCCACCCCTGGGGCACACATGAGTCACCTTAAGGTAGATAGATAGCTTTCCCACCCTTGGGCACACATGAGTCACCTTGGCCTGTGGAGAAGGCATGGCCCTCTTCAAAGCCTTTCCCACCCTGTTCATATAGATGCTGAAGATATAACAAGCCCAGGGCATTATATCTGCACCCTCTGCAGAAGCCACAGTGCTTGTTGCTGTGCCTGGGAGTCTGATGTCACTATATCTGCAAAGGACAGACCTTGGATCTACCTTTTCTTCCCCATCTTGTACTAATTTGCTACTCGCTGTACTGTTCCTGTCCCTGGGGAATCCTAGCTGTGCCCACAGGACCAGAGCAAATAGGGCTGGACCAGAAAGGACTTTATGCCCTCTCTGGCAATGTCTTTTCAGTATGGCATCAGAGAAACAAAGCCCGTGTCTGAGACTTTCGATTTTTTATTTTTTTTGTAAACAGCCTCTTAATAGTAAGCATTTCAAAATATAGACAAGGAAAACATGCTATCACGTGTATGTTTCCTCCTCAAACAAGGACCCATATTAACTCTGAACCCATTGAAACTAGCAGGGTTGTAGATCATTAGATCTTAACGAAATGTCAGTATTTTCCTCCGAAGTTAACTTTTCTTGAATAGTTTCCATGTTAACTTTTTCTAAACACATTACTTCTATTGAGAAGCAATGCTCAGTAACTTATAGCCGTTAAATGGCTATTTACTCTTTACCAAGTACTTAAAAGGTAAACAATAATTTAAGAATCTTACTATACTTGTATAGCAAAGAAATTAATGTTCTTTGAGACAGGGTTTTTCTGTGTGGCCCTGGCTATACTAGAACTCTGTAGATGAGGCTGTCTTTGAACTCAAGAGTTCCACCTGCCTCTGCCTCCTAAGTACTGGGATAAAAGGTGTGTGCTACCACTGTCCAGCTGTCCTAAAGTATAACTCATGTCTTTCCCCACCCTCTTATCAAGTACAGTGTCCTTAGCATCTAAGGAAATAGATTCTACCTTATTCATACCCTTCACTGATTGGACCTGATGTTGAAGTGTGTCTGCCTTATCCTGGAATTTGTGTGTGCACAAGCATGAAATTTGCCTGCCAGGCAAAAAAAGCCCACTACCCTCTGTCTATGAGACACACATCTCATGTCAGTGCCATATTAGGAACTGATAGTAACTGTAATCTAGCTTATTTTGTATTACTCATAAATACTGTCAGAGCATTGTGCTTTCATTGCCACTTTTAGAGATATAGATGTCGATTACATTTTCTGATCTTAAAATTCATCACTTGTAACCTATGTGTAGCAGTCTATATTTGGTTGTGAGCCTAGCCTTTAACAGCAGAGCCAGCTCTCCAGCCCTATTTATAGCATTGTAATGTGTTAAAGTAAAATACTGACTCATAGATGTTTGCTATTAGCGCTTTCTTGCTTCAACTTTCAGTATTTTTTTTTTCTATGTACACGTAAGAGCTTTGGTTTATTGCATAATTTTTTTCTACAACCTATAATCCTATGATATCTACAATAATTTTCTCACTTTTTACTGTTATTTTTATCTATCATTTGAATTCTTATCAAGTTAATAATTTTAAAATATAAACCAGTGACATTGATCATGCATGCCTGTGACCATTGCACTGGGGGGGCAGAGGCAGGAAGAGCAGAAGTTAAAGGTTCTTTTGACTGCATTGTGACCTTGAAGCCAACCTAGGCTACATGAGAGTCTATTGAATATTTTTAATGTATATTAAACTTTGGTAAAGTTCTTACAGACTTTCATTGCTGAACGATTGAGGATACTGAGTTATTTTTCACTAGCTTTAATAACTGACAGCAACCAATGGCTGTTGTCTATACTTTGTTGATTAATGGATATTTTCTCATGTGTGTGTGTTAGATTGTGTGTTTTTTCATTTTGTGTGTATTCTTTGTAAGACTATTTTCATGGAATTACTGTACCCCTTTAATGAATAATCAGTCATTTCAGTGATATTACCTTCTTTTTCAGGAGATATTTTCCCCCTTTCTGAATATGTGAAAGAATAAATAGCATTCTTTTTATTCCTTTCCATCCTAGCAGACTTACATAAACAAGTTTGTCGTGCATTCTTAATCTTGTTTTAGACTACACTTTGGAATAGCTATTTTGTGCTGCTTCTGGTTTGACCATGTGCTTGCTTGTGGGCATACTTATGTAAGTTCCCAAGACTTGAGAGTTATACGCACTTTGCGTTTTCTCTGTCTGCTCGACAACTCTAGCTGCCTCCCTCCTCTTCCCCAGGGTAGATCCTTGTCTCCCTTGGACCCGTCTGTCAGGTCATTCATCTGAGGAGTTAGCATGCCCTCACTTTCTCAGAATCATCCAGAGCTAAGAATTAGTGGCTATGGAAAAGCTGGTGGCCAATCATCTTGATTCCTGTATATAGCGTGACAAACAGAGCGCTTGGGTAAAAAAGTGGTTTCAACAGCCCATTCTGACATATGGGTTTCCCACCTCTGCATCCTCAAGGATTCCTCTCCATCTGTCTTTCTTCTAACCAGAAAGTTCTCCTTCAGTGGCATAATCCTCCCTCTCCCCTTCGATGTCACTTCCTGCATGGTCTTCATGCTGCTAGTCACTGGCCATAGATTAAAAGCATTATCAGTTACTAGGCTACAGCTAACACTGTCTACTGATTTGTGCCTTTATGTTCAAAGGAGAAGGGAATCCTTTGTATGTAGTGAATTGGGAGAAACCTTTTCTGTCCCATCCACTTCATGAATTGTATCTATCTCTTCGTAGCATCACAAACCTGATTAGTCTGTGGCCTTAAACAGAGTGGGCATATAAGGTATGCCTGTCTTTTAAGAATGTGATCAAGACGACATACAGAGAAATTAGTGTCTCCCACGTGGTCTCAAAGCCACAGTGGTGTGAGCTTTTTATTTAATTAGTGTTGTGTGTGTGTGCACATATGTATTCAGCTACACATATGGGGAACAGTGGGTGATTTTGGGGTGTCAGTTCTCTCTTTCCACGGAATCCAGGAATCAAACTCACATTGTCATATTTACACAGCGGATGCTTTTATCTGGGGAGCTATCTCAGTGGCCTGTGGTATGAACTTTCATGAGACATAAATGAGATTTAAAATCTACTCCTCCGTTACTTACAATATAGCACACATTCTGTGTGTTACACTTTACAAACTGTGGATCTTGTGGCTTTTGTTCTTAATGTGTGCCATTTTCAGTTGCACAAGCTACAAGTCCAAGAACCATGTAAAAGCAAGGTGGCTTCAACAAAGGAGAGAAGCAGAGTATCTGAAGGGACCCATTCACTACATTCCTCCCTGTTCCCCTGGACCCAAGACCCAGGTGTTCCTATGATGTCATTACAAGGGAGTCTGAATTTTATGGCTAGAATGTGGAACTATGAGCATAGCCTAGAGTTACCCTCACAGTTGAACCTTTTACTCCTGCTCTGTTCTCCTCGTTGAATTTATATCTCCATTGCCCTGCATCATTTCTGATGTAGACACACGAACTGTTTTGCTTATAACTCAGTTCACTGCATACATTGAACTCATTTTGTCCAGAACAACGCTGCTGCGTATGTTACAAGCTGGCAGTGGCTACCCTCCCAACTTCCGCTCATTGAAATCCTGCTTCTCTTGGGATATTCGTTGCACATGCTGCACAGATCATCCTTCTGGTTCTCAGTTACGCAATGTTTAATTTGAGCTTCACATGTGTGTATCTGGGCTCACTGAGATTGTCATCTGAGAGACTATACATAGTCGTGTTACTTGCCTGAGCCGAGGCCATACTGCCTTGCTTCTTGGAGAGTCTCAGAAATACTTGAATGATTAAATTTTTCCCTAAGAAAACAAATTTAAATGGATGAGGCTGAGGAAGGGATCTTGGTGATTCCTCGGGTTGAGTAAGGTTGGCATAGTGGTACTGGTAAGCTGTCCTTGGCTTCAAATTGTCCACTAAATGAAAATGAGAGACGTATCGGTTGAGGAGTATTTTTAATGCAGACTACAAACTAATAAGACCTGTCATCTATAGAGTTTCTGCAGCCTCCCTCCCTGCTTACCCAGCTCTACCCACCTTTCAAGACACAGCCAAAGGTCTACCTTATCATGGGCCTTTCCCTACTTCTCTAGCCTGTGTCTGGCCCTCATTTGCAGTCCTGAAGATATCGAACCCTTATCTGCCCATCACGTAGTACTTGCAAATACTGGGTCGTATTATAGGCTAATTATTTGTGCATATCTGATTTCCTTCCATGACTATCTCTCAACCTCCTTTGAGGTCTCAGGACCGTAGTTTAATCCTTTGGCATACTGCAAGTAATTAGCTTGATGTTTGTTCCTGGATTTAGGGGAAAGCATTCAGAAGTTGGGTTCATTTGGCAGTTACCTAATAATCCCTGTGAGTTGAGCAAATCGCTACCTCCCTCAACCTTAGTTTTATCATCAGTGAAATGCTCATTGTCTTAATGGGGTTTCTATTACTGTGATGAAACACCGTGTCCAGAAGCCACTTGGGGAGGAAAGGACTTAATTGGTTTACATGTCCCGGGTCACAGTCCACTGAGGGCAGCCAAGGCAGGAACTCAAAGGAGGCAGGAACTGAAGCAGAAGCCATGGAGAACTGCTGCTTAGCCTTTGCCTTCATGGCTTTGCTTAGCTTATTTTTTTTTAACGCCATTCGGGACCATGGGCTCAAGGCTGACACCACTCACATTGGCCTAGGCTCTTTTTATGTTAATTGTTAACAAAATGCTCTTACAGGCTTGAATACAGACAATCTGATAGAGGTAAATTGAAGTTCTCACTTCCAGATAACTCCAGGTTGTGTCAACTTGACAAAAACAAACCAAAACCAAAATGGAATATTCACCATTTTCATAGAATCAATATGATGATTAACTAAATTGTGGATAAATATAAACTAAAATACCAGTGGAATGAAATATTGTCATTACTTGGCCATGAGCTTTTAAGCGTGTGTGTCTGTTTCTAGCTGGGCACATGCCTGTAATCATAGCTCTTGGTAGGAAGTGACAAGATTAGGCCTTGAGTAGAGCAAGCTTGAGGCTAATATGGGCTGTGTGAGACACTATCTCAAAGCAAACAGTATGTTCCTGAGATAGGGCTGTAACTCAATGACAAAGCACTGTCTAATGTGCGAAGCCCCCCGAGTTCAATCCCCAGCCACTCAGAGGCTCCAGAGTCCTCCCTTCTACTCCTATTGAGTACAAGTTTCATTAGAGGTGATACGCACCACTTTTCCAAATGGCTAATTGTGCCTTTTACATATAGTTGATGATAAAAATACATATTATAAAATAAAATATTGTATATATGTGTGCATGCACACATCTACTGTTCTGAACAGAACTGGATCAGAACCCAGGACTAAAGATATTTCTTTGACTGGCATATTTGCAGCGTGATTGGAAACACTCTTCAACTTGTGGTTCGTGTGTGCATGTGTGTACATACACACATACACATGCACTGTAGAGGTGTCACTATTTTGACCAGGCTCATCTAGAACTCACATAGATCCACCAGCCCCTGCTTTCCCAGTGTTGGGATTAAAGATGTGTGCTACCACACCCAGCCCTTTTGGTCTGTTGTTGTTTGCTATTCTTTTTGAGATATGGTATCACACGATAGTCCAACTGGTCCTCGAACTCCTGGTAATTTATATTCTCCAGCCTTCATTCTGGAGGTGCTGAGGGTAAAAGCATGAGCTACTAGGTAAGAAATACTTTCTGAATCAAGAATTTGTACATATGTCTATTCTCTTTCAAAGGATGGAGACTTAAGGATCCATTAGAAATAACACCTAACCAGTATGTTAGTTAGGCGTGCTAAGCATGGAATTTCCACAATAAAAAATACTGAATAGTTTTTAGAATGGTTTACAGGACCACAAATAGCATAAAGATATACTTGAGTGTCTTGTGGTACGGAATCGAAGGGAAGGATGTGAAAGGAGTTATGATTCTTTATGTCAATATTTTCCTACCCTCTTTATCTTGTAGAAACAAACAGGTTGCCTAAAAAAGGAATTCAGATGCCTGGGTTTGAGCACAGCTCTATTAGGATTTCTTTTTTATTGCTGTCAGCAAGATGGGCAAATTGTTTGAAGAGTTCCCTATGTTACTGTTTAATGTCTTACTAAGATTCTCTTCTGGCAGCCAGACTGCTGAGAGGGTATAGCACAGACACATTGACCAGCTAGCTGTAGAGTGATAAACCTTGCGCTGTATTAGTTATAGAGTAACCCCATGTAGGTTAGGTGCAAACTCACTCCCCACACTTATTTTCTCCCTTTGAGGTTTGGCTATTGAAAAAAAATTGTCCTGGAATCAGAAAAAGAAAAAAAAAACTACATACTTAAAGAGGAGGGGAATGAAATAAGCACTTCCCAGAGAGACATGAAGAGAACCCATTTTGGGTGAGGAATTCTGTGTATTTATAAAACCATGATAGCGTTTCCTCTTAACCTCACGTACAGTGACTCGCCCATTGACATTAATCGAGAGTAATGATCTCGATGATGTTCATAACCAAAGTTAATTGCTAGTAATTTGGGCTCTAAGGACCACAGGAGACAACTGTCACTAGGTAAATGAAGTATTAAATCTCTCCCATAACCTTTTCTCAAATCTATCTTTTTTTTTTCCTTAACAGCTAATAAAACCATTTCTGCTGGTATGAGAGGACTCTGCAGCCTAGCCTAAATTTGACAGTGCCTCTTTTTAAATTCCCCATAAAGTGTTTGTTTTTCATGCAACTAATGGATATTTTCCTTTTTAAAAATTTCTATGACTTTATTTAATTCTGTCAGTTTTATTCTCCAGTCTTTGGGTTGTTTTGTTTTATTCTTGTTTCTGGTCTTTTTCTTTTTCTTTTCTTTTCTTTTCTTTTCTTTTCTTTTCTTTTCTTGTCTTGTCTTGTCTTGTCTTTTCTTTTCTTTTCTTTTCTTTCTTTTCTTTTCTCTTCTTTTCTTTTGGAGTATCTTGGTCTTAGTGAGGGGCGACCTGGTCCCTCCATTGTAGGGAGAATCCTTTGAAGTTCTGAAGTGTTATTTATCCTCTGATATTACTGGTAAATTACTTTCTTTTTAAACTGCACACCATGTTGTTTGTTAGCTGGGGGGTCATTAGGCATCCAGGTTCCTTTCTCCTGAATCTACAACTAGTCATTGTTCACTGGTATCTGTGACATTTATTTTTCCTTTCTAAGTCTGCAGTCCTTTATCCACCTACCTACTACCCACCCCTGCTGAATGCCACTCTGCCATTACCCACCTCTTTTGGACAATAGGGGCTATTATCCTCTATTTATACCCCAGGTGTGAGAGATAGCTAAATGAAATAGCTCCTAATATACCACCCCAGCCCCACTCCTCAGAGAGGAATACATGCAGGACCGGGTATCATCTTTTTTCCTCCTTCTTCACAAAAATGCATAGAAAGTCACTTTTAAATAGAAAAATGGAATATTTTCCTGAGTGACAAACTTCCATTATGCTTTTATTTACTTTTTTTTTTTTCATGAAAGAAACGAGTGCTTTCTAGAATCAGGCTCGCTTTGAAGCTACACCATCTCCCTTTTCTGTCCCTTCTCTCTTTGCATTGCCACTTGGCTGATAGGTATTCCACTGTCCTACGTAGTTGTCAGATCTTGATAAGCTCACACACACTGTTCCCGGCACGCCAATCTGGGGCTGCTTTCCTTATCTGTGGTCTCCCAGAGGGAACATGGGGTTGAGGTTTGCCACCTCTGCCTAGTGTTTTGGCTCTGACTCTACAAACTTCTCACAAAACAGACATAAATATGTGTATGAACAGCGAGGGAAGACAGTGGTAGAATCTTGTCAGCTGGGGGCGGGGGTGGGTGGGGTGGGCAGAAAAGCACCCCCTGACTGAGAAAAGGAATGCACGGTGGCCGGTCTGAGTCCACTGCAAAAGCCACCGCTGGGATTTCAAGACCAACTAGATTTACATTCCTTATCGTTGTTTGCTCTCCGACACTAGATAAAAGAGTAATTAATAGCTTTTGCAGTTTGCATGTGTTGCTCTTTCTAAGCTCATGTGTTTACATGGAAACACTCACCCACATACACAGAAGGAAGGAGGCCTCCAGTTACGTTCCTTACATAAGGGAGATAGTATCAGACCTCTTTAGAGTTTATCCATCCTCAAACTCTGTTTACTGTGGAAGTCAAGATCTTGAAGTGTTTGCTGCTCCCAGGTTTAATTGGTTTTATCTGCTGTTACCTTTTCATAACAGCCTCATCTCTGCAGACAGTTGCATGGATAATATTTGGAGATTGGAATTCAAGCCCAGACACACAGTATCATCCCGCAATTAAATGTTACTTGATTCGTTCTGTGTGTAGCTCAGGTGCTGGGGAGCTCCCGCCACTCGTGGGCAGTCTTTATAGCATCATAAAATAGTTCTCAGGGGAAATCCAGATATGGAAAGCTTTTTGAATAGAAACAGCTAGAAAAGCCAAGGTAAAGTGCGGATCAGGCTCTAGTGGCGGTTCCAGTCATTGACCGTTGCCTAATGACTATGCAATTCGGGTCTGAGAGATGTTTAATTATTTCTGTTATTGCATTTTGGTGAAAGGCTGAAGAAGCCGTCCAGCTCCGTGACATGGATGCTGATGTATGTTTTGGGGAAGTCCATTAAATGAATCAACATTGCTTTTCACATGCCCAATTTAATCCCTATATGAGAACTACATAAAACATACCCTTTCTAGGAGAGTTCCTGATGGATGTTTAACTGCATGGAGCTAATTAGATGCAGAGCAAGACTGTTCTCCAAATGATTAACTGGAGAGGTTAGGTGGACCTTCCTTTGTTTTGTTGGGGTTTGAGCTTTCTTCCTATAACATTTCCTTTTTTATCTTTCTAAACTGAGTTTCCGAAAGCAGAAATGGAGGCAAAGCAAGGACTTGATATGGCCTGGGTTTGAAGCGTATTATAGTTATTCTTCTGGGCTTTTCCAGGAGTGGATTAGCTCTTAACTTCCCATGGCCTGTATGGAAGAGATAGAGAGAAGCCCAATTCAGCCTTCTGTGTAGGTGAGTGCTACAGTGGTCTGCTCATTGCTTGCTTTAATTGCTCAGCTGTGCCTGGAATGTAGATTAACTATCCAACACCTGAAAAAAAAGATACCCGCCCCCTCATATCGAGAGCAGTAAAGACGGGGAGACAATAGGATGACAGATGAGATCGCTAAGTGAAGCCCTGATCAATACGGAGTGCTGTCCATTTGGGTAATGGACATCCCTGGCATCTCAGCTGTTAAAGAATTCAGCAGAGATGAGTCCCCAAAGGTCTGCAAAGTATAGGCATCCAATACAGGAAACATTACCACCTCCCTCCCCAACCCCAATAAATAAAAAGGTGTATCTCAGGAGCCCCGTCTTTAGCTGCAGCAAGCTGTCATGCGTGGAATTTATTGTACTCTGTTTTCAAAATTCTGTGCACGAAGCAGAAAGACAACCCAGAGACTGGGGAGCAGGCATCCGTTTGGGCGGGGGTGGCTGTGTCTTTGTTTTTTTAGGTCTTCATGATGATATACATAGACACATTAGGTAATCCTGTACGTGTTGAAGAGGGAGGTCCTGAGATTTAGAATGGTGTCTTGGTTTTAATTGCTCTTTGAAGAATGCTTTCCCTTCCACATGGTCGTTTTGAGCCAGTAAATTTGGTACCTAGGAGGGCTGATGAATGGCCTTTGTCCTGCAGCCGTATGGTAGCTGGGGTGGAGGTCACTTGCCCCTCCCCCCGCCCTCCTTAGGTCAGTGTTATTCATGCTATGCATCTATACTTTACAGGGAATGTTCATGGTCTTCCCTCCAAATACTTCCAACATGGTCAATCTCTGCTCCTGAGAAACTCCTGACTGCTGCTGTCCTGTGCTGTGTTATGCAGTCTGGATGGAACCTTCTTTCTTATCTGCCCATTTAACCCCGCCGATCTCCACAGAGATTGCCGGAACCACTGACAGCCAGAATCCTAGCTGGAACGTGCTTGGGTGGGTTTCCAGACGGTTGTGACAAGGAGTGCAGTTTCACTGGGCAGTCAGGTGTGGGTCATTAATTTTCAGTGCTGTTGTTTAACTATTAATGAGGTCGTGGCCCTGGGGCCAGACTGCCTTTACCTATCAGATGTCTCCTATCTCCCAGCAGGCCATTCACCTTTAGTGTGGGGGCTCTCCACTAATAATTGTCCCATGTGGTGTTCACACGCCATTGCTTCATCTCTTAACCTCAGCTTCTTCTAGATAAGAAATAATTCCTCCTGCCCATACCCTCAGCCATCCATCTTCAGTAGGGCCCATAAAACAGAGCCCTTCCCATTTTCCATTAACCTCTCTTGTCCTCAAACTTCAAGCCATATAGACGTTCTCTTCTTCCTCAGCAAGGGACATCTACTTGCCACCATTTCCAGGGGTCTTAAATTATGCAGAGCGGCAGTCATCACCCCTGTTGACCCAGACACCTACTTTACCTTTCATTTCTCTCCTATTTACCATTGCCGTTGATAACTTGTAGAAGTCAGTAAAGTAATTCACAGCTGTCAGCATCTTTATTATACTGCAGCCGGCAGCAGAAATTGTAACCTGGAGGGATATCTAGTAAATCAAGATTTCTGTAGCGTAAGCAGCGTAAATGAATTCTGCGAGTTACATTATTATTTTTATAATGTCTTTATTAAAATGGAAAAAGAAAGGATGCCTATTTGGAACAAGTGCAGCGCATCCCAAGGCTGGTGGAGACTTAGGATTAGAAAGCACAGCAGAGATCCTCGTTCCCAGCCATCCCTACCACATCCTCAGCAGGTCCACAGCTAAGCTGTGTTGAGCTGTGATCTCACCTGCAGTTAAAGGTGGTTCCCACCACTGCATGCTCCTACTGCTCTACAGAGCAATGTGGAGAAGGATGTATTCTGCACGACAGCCTTGAAGGTGCGTGAGAGTGGGTACCCTGTTCTCTCTCCCATTGAATATTTGCATATATGGGGTTCGCTTCCGGTTTAACCAGTGGTATTCTAAGCATTGCAGCAGTATGTGGTCTGGCTCTCGGAGATAAAATATCGAACCCTTTGATCTGGACTTCAGATTTGTAGTCAAGTGTGCAGGGTTACCTGGAGAGAGAGCCTTGTCATAGCTCACTGGATCAGGATGAGTTGGTAGTTAACCAAACTCTTCCAGACTAAGTCATGGGAACATTAGTTAAGTCAGAGAGTCAACCCCCTTTTACCTTTTCTGTGATGACTCTTTTGATCCCGAGTGAAAACTTATTTAAGAACAACAGCAACAAAAAGCTTCACAGGGAACATTTTGTTGAATTCTAAAATCTATCATTTTGCAACTTAGAGTCACTGGCAAATTAAATTTAAAAGATCCTCCTTATAAAGTAGCATGCATATTCTGGGGAAAAAGTACAAATATGGCAAGAAGGGACTTACTCTGGTGTGCCCTCATAGCACAGAGAACACACAGGTCTCGGCTCTCCTTAACCAGCGCTGTGGTGTGTGTTCCCAGTATCAAACAGGATCGCCTACTGCTGTGCTTCTCACCCTTACACAAAACCTGCAAGGTGAGTATTGTCCCCACCTGCACTCCTTCTGGATCTGGTCCAGAAACCAGACTTGGCAACATTAAATGACTTACCTGAAGCCATGACATTAGCAAGCAGCATGGGCAAGGTGTGAGCCCAGATCTATGAAGTCACTCTCTTCATTCTAAGTTGATAGCCATGTTAAAGTTTGCACACTGACTTGGCTCTTTGGTTAAGTTTCTATTATTTCAAATATTTATAACATAGAGTCTTTCTATCATCTATCTATCTGTCTGTCTATCTATCTATC
The DNA here is from genome assembly GCF_978045245.1 of Mus caroli. Classification (NCBI taxonomy): domain Eukaryota; kingdom Metazoa; phylum Chordata; class Mammalia; order Rodentia; family Muridae; genus Mus; species Mus caroli. The sequence goes on from NW_028227273.1 coordinate 32,176,460, forward strand.
TATCTATCTATCTATCTATCTATCTATCGTAGTCAACCTAAGTCAGTAGATTAGGGCCCAAGAGCAAAATATTCTGTGGTAGAGATAACTTAACCTCACATGCTATTTGTAGAAAATCATTTGAGCTTTTAACAAAAGTCTTGGTTCTCTTACCTTATAGGTGTATTGTATGTACTGGCTGGTTTTGTGTGTCAACTTGACACAGGCTGGAGTTATCACAGAGAAAGGAGTTTCAGTTGAAGAAATGCCTCCATGAGATCCAACTGTAAGGCATTTTCTTAATTAGTGATCAAGGGGGAAGGGCCCCTTATGAGTGGTGTCATCCCTAGGCTGGTAGTCTTGGGTTCTATAAGAAAGCAAGCTGAGCAAGCCAGCAGAAGCAAGCCAATAAGTAACATCCCTCCATGGCCTCTGCATCAGCTCCTGCTTCCTGAATTGCTTGAGTTCCAGTCCTGATGTCCTTTGGTGTTCAACAGCAATGTGGAAGTGTAAGCTGAATAAACCCTTTCCTCCCCAACTTGCTTCTTGGTCATGATGTTTGTGCAGGAATAGAAACCCTGACTAAGACATTGTTAAATTCGGTGTACTTATATGTATGGCTCTATGCAGGCAACAGCTGTGAGTGGAACTGGCCCGTCTTCCTTTTAACAGGAGCTTTATGAAGTCATACGTGTTGGCCAAGTATTCTGTTCCCTCTTGTAGGACCATTAGCAAGTTTACTGACAGTAGTTCCCTATCAGCCTAGTCACCCCGTGACTGCAATGACTAAGCCCTGCCGACTTGTGCAGTAGGCCTATGGGTAGCACAGCACAGATCTTTATTGCTTCTAAGTCACCAACAAGTTGGAAGTTGACTGTCATTACTTTGTAATCTAATCACCTGTCTCGGCTATCACGAGGAGCTTGCCAAAGTGGAAATGTGACTGAGCTGTCCATCATGAAATCTAGCCCTGCTGAAGACATACATTTGCAGTCACTGAGGCTGGAGAGATGGCTTAGCACATGGTTAAAAGTACATACTGCTCTTGCAAAGGACCTGAGTTTACTTCCCAGGTCTTTTGGGGGCAGCTCACAGCTTTCTGTAGCTTTGGTTCCACCATTTATCTTTATCTTTAACTGAAAGGATCCACCACCTTCTATGGCTTCCATAGGTACCTTGTCCTGTGCCCACACTTCCAACCCTCCATACACTTAATTAAAAACACAAGTTTTTAGAAACAGAAAATTTGCAGTGACTATACATTCTTTTGAACTTAAAAGAAGGAAGGTAATGCCATATATAGACAGTACCAGAGACTCCTCTTCCCCCTGTCTTTGTTAGTAGCACACAGTAGAATCTGGCATCTGGGTTTATGGCATTGTCATAAGATGAGCTTCCTCAACAACAGATTTCGAATCCCTTCATCTTGTTAACACTTAATTAGGCAGAAGGTCTTTATGTATCCAGTCACAGGGAATCAAGAGTGGGAGGAAAATGGGTTGAGATGGGGAAGGTAGAGAAGTCATGCAAGGTTACGGTATGCCCAGGGCGAAATGTGGCCCCTGGGCAGTGCAGGTTCGTACCAGAGAGGCTGTGTTTTAGACTTGGTCTGCTTGGTTCACAGACAAGGAAAGTAAGCAATTAACCTCCTGGCTCCTTGCGTTTTCTGAGTCCCACTGGTCAAAATCCCATTCAGCTCCAGGGTAAATAGCCTGGTTAGTCCCCCAAAGTTTCTGGGCAGCCAGAGTCCTAGAGTGTCCAGTCTAGACAACTGTAGGCAGTGCAGCCTCCCCTGGCCTGACAGGCCCCTTAGGCTGCAGAGTAGTTAGAAGTGTAGCCAGCGGAGTTTGGCCCAGGACACACACGGAGTCCAGTACAGACATTTACTAATAGATCTGAGGCCCTTCATTACCCATGACCTCTGTTATCAATGAGCAGAGGACATTTTAATATCAGACTAGTTTTTAATTGCTCCAACTGTTTGACTAGCAATATTGGAATAAATGGCCGATCTAATTTTATTGTAGAGAAAATAGAAATTTTTTGTCTTACTGTGTTGCCCAGACTACTTTGAAATTCTTAGATCCAAGCAATTCCTCTGCATCTGACACTTGAGTGCCCACTATACCTGAACAGTCATAAAAGAAAACGTGACATTTGCTTCCTTAGTACTCCTCAAATGTTTTTGTTTGTACCATGGCCCCATTGTAAGAAATTAGTTTTATAACTAGCCAATCGAACTCATATGCAACATACACATATTGTTGTCCATTAAATTTATGGTCTGCAGTTTGAAAAGCCTAGACCGTGTTGTCTGTCTGTCAACACCCTATCCCAATACACCTCTGTCTACCTACCTATCCCAATGTACCTTTGTGTATATCTACAAATGGTATAAGTAAAATATTTAAATTATATTTGTAATACTTTCGCTATGATGAGCATCACTGACACATTTGACATTTAATTTTCATTTTTTTATGTAGTTGTGTTTAGGAAAACTATTTTAAAACTATTTTAGTTACAGGAAAAAATGAATCTTAAAACAACTGAGAACTGAAGTGTATAGAAGTTAACTACAGTTCTTTGAGATCTTCCGTGTCTGCCCAAGGACACATGGGATAGCCATACTTTACCAGAGTGACCTACAAACACATTTCATTCTCTTGTTCCTATTGAATTCTGAGGGATTTTGTTTGTTTGTTTGTTTTGTTCCTTTGTTTGTTCTTTTGGTTTTTCGAGATAGGGTTTCTCTGTGTAGCCCTGGCTGTCCTGGAACTCACTCTGTAGATCAGGCTGGCCTTGAACTCAGAAAAATGCACCTGCCTCTACATCCCAAGTGCTGGGACTAAAGGCATGCACCACCTCTGCTGCCTGCCTGAATTCTGAGCTTTACGTTACAGAGACATTACAACAATGTAAACACTTAAGAGATGTTCTCAGTATTGTGTTGACTGTGATGACAGTTAAGAGATAAATGAAGGAACTCTATCTTAATTAGGCAGAGAAGAAAAGCACAAATAATTTTTCCCACCGCAAAGGTATTTTCTCAGGTGAATTTTGGGGTTAATATAGTTGTTCATTCTGAATAAAAGAAATGGAACCCCGTGGGATACCTGTGATGGTCATATTCAAATAATGCCTTTCCTTTTTCCTTCAGACTATCTTGTCATAACTTCTGGACTTTTCTAATGTTTTTTTTCCCCCACCATTTTCTTGTCGTGGTGAGTTATTACCATGACTTCAGAATTTATCTTGAGACTCCTATTTTTACCACAGCACCATATTGTTTAGGAATTTCCTCTCCTCCTGGTCTCCTCGGGTTAACTGGCTACCCTATTCATCGAGTTGTAAGAATAGAAGAATGTACTTTTGCTTTCAGATATAAATCTTGTCCTATTCTTTCCTGTGCACTTTTCGCTTGGGAAACTATTTAATCAGAGACTCTGTTATCATTCAAGCCTGACTATGAAGAGGTATATAAAAACAAATCCAGAAAGGAAGGCCTATACCTTCTACTTTCCTCCCCTACCACAGCCATCCAGTTGGGTATGGCCACAGATAGATTAAGTCCAGGCCATTACATTCTCATGTGTGTGTAGACTTTCTACACAAGACCCTGCTCTAGTTCCAGAAAGAACACACTCCAGCAAATCTAATGCTCAGTGAAGTGGTGCTGGGTAAATAGTATTCTGGCAGGAAATGGCAGAGTTGGTACTAGGACCAGGCTTCTCCTCCTCTTGGAGTCTACTGCAATTGCAAGAAGCAGTGTTCTCATTTTCAAAGCCTTGAATAATACAAGTCCTTGTTTTTGAAATAAGGTCTTACTGTGTATCCCTGGGGTAGCCTCCAACTCACACTCTTCCTGTCTCAGCTTCCCGAGCAACAGCAGTACACTGCCACATCTAGGTGGCATTCAGTTTCTGGTGTGTTCAGGCACTTGCCTCATTTGAAGCTCTGTCAGCTGTCTGTGACTCACTCAACCTGGACGTGGGGGCCTTTTCCTGTAACTAGGCATGCAACAGGATTTCTTCATTATTACCATCCTTTCCTACTTGTTGAGTAATTGCTCCTGCTGAAGCAGCTGGTGCCAAGAATAGCTTTATATCACCTCCAGTGAATCTTTTGGTTTACAAATCTGTTCTGCGGGGAACTTAGGCGAGTAACTTAACAGTTAAAGCATCACTCACGGAAATTACAAGGTAGAAGGCGCACGGTTTGGCCACTATCCTGTACACTCAAGATGGTCCTGAGTCTCCACTCAGGGGTTAAATGGTATTGTTGTGGTTGATTAGCTACATGAATTACAAAGCAGGAAAACTCAATAGATTGATTTCAGGATCCAGACCATTGACACTGAACAGCAACAACAACAACAACAACAACAAAAACAACCTTTTCATTGCTACTTTGCATTACCTTAGAGATATTCAGAACCTAAGCTCTTTCTTTAAATTTCTGTGAAATGTAATTTGCTATTACAAGAATGAAAAGGGCTGTCCAGTATGTGTGTATGTGTGTGTGTACGTATACATACATATAAGAGCATATATAAGTTAATTGCAAACAATATATATGTGTGTATATATGTTAATTGCAAACAGTATATACGTGTATTGTATATTTGTATATGTATGTATATATGTGTGTGTGTGTACACATATACAACCCAGTCTGCTTCTATTGCTTGTGGTTGTTGGTTCCTCCCTACTGGGCAAAAGAAAAGTACCCATGCATCACCCATTTGCATAAGGAAAAGAAGAAAACCCTCATTTGTTATTACAAACAGATTTGTTTCAATAAGGAAAGTGAAGGGCCGACAGATAAGTGCACTTAAACCTTTGGAGCCTTGCAGCAAGCTTGTAGAATTTGGAACTGACTATAATCATCGCATTCTCTCCTAATGATATAGCCCCTTGGACAGGGTAACATTGTGCCTGGGACCATAATCCTCTCTTTATGCATCTGTGTTGCTTCCTAGCGGGCAGAAGGCTCGTGGCTGGTCCTTTGGTTCTCCACCTGCTGACCCCCTTGTGAACAAGAGCCTTTGAATTTGATGGAGCCCTTTGGGTATTTGCACAAAGCCTTCTGCCCAGTTGTGAGTGGTGTGCCTTCTGCAAAGCAGCGGGACAACAGGTGCCTCGCACAGACGACAGACTGTTCTCAGCTTAAACAAGTGGAAGACAAACAGACTGAAGCTGAGGCTACTTTTTAAAAGCAGTCCACAGACCCATTTTTTTAACAGCTCTTTGTGATTTGCATAATATTAGGATTTCTGGCTTCCAGGAGACTCTGTCTTACATTATGTCTTTCAAAAGCAAGGATATGAACAATAGCAAAAATCTGCTATTGTTGGTTTCTTTTGCAAAAGTAGCAATAGGGTTTAATATTAATAGTATTGCCTCAATGTATGAAACAGTCTGTGTTGTTTGAACGCCACTATCCAGAGAGCTTGAAGAATAGAAGCATTTCTGATTTTGAAGACTTTATTCAGGGGTTTGGTAATATTGATATAGACTTTACATTTGAGCATTGATTATCCAAAATACCTAATATCCAGAATATGTTTATGTTCAGGTTTCAGAGCATTTCAAATTTTGGATTTTCCAATTGGGGGTTCTCAACCTGGTCAGCGGGAATGGTGAGAGCTCTGGTTAGGTGATGGCACCGATCTTGTGGTTTGTTTGTTTGTTTTGTTTTTTTACAGAGCAAATCCTCTTTTTTTTTTTTAAGTTCAATTTCAATGTGGGATACAGATAGCCTTCAAAAAAAAATGGCCACTGTAGATAGAACACAACACTCATTAAAAAGTCGAGGTGGGATAGAGTGCTGTTGCCATGGTTTCCATTGCCATGATAGGCATTATGACCAAAGCAACTTGGGGAGAAATCGGTTGTTTTCATCTTACAGTTCTAGGTTATAGTCCATTCATGAGGGAAGTCCGGGCAGGAACTCAAGATAGAAAATGATGCAGAGGCCATGGAAGAGTACTCCTTGTTGGATTGCTCCATCTGGCTTGCTCAGCTTGCTTTTTTATAGCACCCAAGACCACCAGTTTAGGAGTAGCACTGCCCATGGCGAACTGGAACCTCTCACAACAATCAGCCATCAAGAAAATTCACTACAGGCTTGCTCACAGGCCTTTCTAGTGGGGGCAGTTTTTCTGTTGAGGTTCCCTCTTCCCAAATGATCCAGTTTTGTCAAGTTGACATAATTAGCCACCACGACTGACTCTTTTTCAACTCGGCATACAAACACCTCATGGCTCAACTATAACCTTTCCTTTCTTCCTTGTCCCCAAGATCTCATATTACTACCAATATTACAGCATAAAACAGTCTTTTAAAATTCCCACAGTCTTTTAAAAATGCAATCAATGTAAAAGTTCAATTTCCTTAAAACAAATCCAAGTCCTTTAAAATTCAAGTCTTTCTAAACCATGCAGTCTCTCTAAAGTCTCCCTGAAACCCCAGAGTCTCTCAACTGTGTGCTTCTGTAAAATCAAAATAAATACTTTCTTACTTTAAGAGAGAAGAACAAAGGTTCGATTACAGTCGGATCAGGGCAAAACCAAAGGCCAGCATTGTAAAGTGCAGGGTCAGACTTCCAGAATTCACAGTCTCCTTTAGTCTCCAAAGCGCTTGCCATAGCACTGAGCTTGGCTTATAGGCCCAGGCTGGCCCTATTCCAGGGCTAGCCCCATTCCAAGGCTGCCACTGCCTTTGCTCATCATCCCTTGGTACTGGCATTTCCAAAATGTTGGGCTCTCTTCAGTTGGGCTGTACAATCACCAATAGCTCCTCCTGAGCTCTTTTTGGGGATTTATCCTTGCCACACAGTACCTGGCTCATATGCTCTCCAAGACCCCAAGCTGCAGTAAAAATCAGTACCATCTGGGAGACCTACACATTACCAAGTTCAGCTGCCACCATGAGGTTCCACCTTGGGTGCCTCTGGCTTCTGTATGCCGACTCTGAGGGAAACCCGTAGCGGAAGATCTTACCACACAATGATGCTGGCCTATTCTTACTCATTGCTCATTTCTTGGCTCTGGATAACTAGCATTAATTGTCCTTGCAAAGCAAATGTTCCACTGAAGTGGTCCTAGTCTCTTGTTAAGCACAGCCAGTTATTTCAACTCCACCTGACTGGAAACCAGATCCAAATATCACCAGGACAACTGGAGAGCATCTTTGAGGGCCTCTCAGTTACTCCCCGAAGCTCCATCTTCTGCACTGCTGTCAGGGGTTCTTACCTTCCCAACACCATCACCAAAAGCAACTTGGGTAGGAAAGGATTTCTTTTCCTTAGAATAATTGATAAAGAGATGCCAACAGATAGCTTGTCGTGCTTCATCCAGGGGAGTCAGGGAAGGAGCTCAGGCAGGACAGGATGGTGGAGAGGTGAGGCAGAACTGCTGCTTAGCTTGCTCAGCCTGCTGTTTGATAGCACCCAGGACCACCTGCTCAAGTGTGACACCACCCACAGTGAGTGGGGCCCTTCCACACCAATCATGAGTTAAGAAAATGCCCTTTGGGTTTGTCTCTAGCCTGGTCTTACGGAAGCATTTTCTCAATTGAGGTTCTGTCCTCTCTTCTCTCAGATGATTCTTGATTGTGTCAAGCTGAAAAACAGAACAATAAACACACACATACACACACACACACACACACACAATCCCACATAATCAAAATCACTGGCTAGCCACAAGTGCAGTTGAACAAAAGCACTCTAGTGGTCATGAAAGATGGCCACAAACTCTTAAGTCCTACCTGAACTGAAGCCAGGCAAATAAGAAAAGGCTGAGATGCATGTCTTGGTCTTTGGGTGGCCCATGAGTCCTTCAAAGGCATATTTACAGTCCTTATATTTTAGAAGTCAGAAATACAGGTCACTCTTTTCCTTTAAATATGCATATTTTGTCCTTACATTCGCAAAAGTAGTCTCATATGAAATGGTAGTTTTGTCCTTTCTAGGGTTCAGGTGAGACTATCACAAGGACAATGTTGGATATTCCCACCATGGAGAGGAACAGAATTGACTGAGTTGTACTGTTCTGGTCATTTCTGCTGCAGGAGGAAGATATGCATGTTCTAGCTAGAGCAGGCATTAAGTCATATACAAGAATAATCATAAAACAATGCAATGTACTTTCCACGTACATTTCAAATAATTCTACACTTATCAGATAGTATTTACAAACTAAATATAAGAGAATAAAATCTCTGAAAAACAAGTACATGTAGTGTTCTGTCCAATTCAGTGAGTTTATGCTTGTGTAGGATGCTGTAGCCAGGGAATGAATGACTACTGACCACCCTGAGCTGTCAGAACACAGATACTCCTGTAAGAGGACTAGCAGACACATCAATGCACACCTCCTATCAGTCCCTTCTGCTTCCAACAGGTCTGCAGGGGGTACCCAGCAGACAGAAAGCTTCTCAAATTTTGTTTCAAATCTAGTTCTTGTACTAGATGGGCTGATTATGAGAAAGCACAATGTTGGATGACATACGACTTTTCCATCACCTATGTAAAAGCTTGAATAATTGAGATACACATGCCAATAGGTCGTCTACAGTTTCTCCCCCTGTCTTGAGACTAAAAATACAGCGAACGTAGGCAGATCACTGAGATCATAAAACCTACCGTGTATGTATGTTAAAGTCTTTTCATTTCATACCTGAGTCAGTTTTAGCGTTTTGGTATTTTTTAGTGACTGGTTTCTTGAATTCCCCATCAAAAGGCTTTATTGTATGGAGAGAAACCCCACCCTGGACATGCTCCCGCTGATTCATTGCATTTATAAAGTTCCTAGTGATAGGCCAGATGTGGCATGCAAACACACTCCCCCAGTCCAGCCGACTCGAGCCTCGGGTACAGTACAGTAAGCGAGACGAGTTTTTGTTAGAGCAAGTGACACAGTGATTTATGACGTGTCAAACCCCCTTGCCTTTGAAGAATTCTGGCCTTCACATCTGTCTTTCCTGTGTTTAATTCAGTTGCCTGGTGTGACACACTGTCCCTCTAAGCCCCGAAATGGTTCCCTGGGCCTTGTGACAAAGAATGAGGGGGGAGGGCCGTTTTACCCCTTTAAAAGAAGGGGGGACAAAGCCATGAATGAGAAATCAGGACAGAATGGGAAAGTGAGTCACTGTGCTTTGTCACCATGGCACCTACTTTATTTATCACACCTCAGCCGTGGAGGATGGCAGTTTAGTGGGTGTGTGTGTGTGTGTGTGTGTGTGTGGTGGGGGATGAGGTCCCTTCTCCCATTCCAGGTCAGTCCTGTGGTTCTCAGAATGAAGGTAAATGAACAAGTCTGACTTTTCTGAAACTTCCACTTTCTCCTTTTTTTAAAAGTCAAAACACGAAAGCACACTTAAACAAGGTTATGCTTATTTCAGACTTGAGTTGTCTTTGGAATAGCTGGGTTGCTGTTTAGGGAGGTATCTCATTGTATATTCTCTACATTGTGCACTTTTTCTGCGGGGGTGGGGTGGGGAGGCAGAGGGTGGGGGGTCGATCACTTCATGGGGCTCCGAAAGGAACAGCACTGGTTTCCTGCATGTTTTATTTTGGAAGAGAGAACACGGTTTCAAGGAGCTCTGTGTATTTCCCCCCAGAACTTTGACACCCAGCACGTCTGTTTATTGTTTCAGTATCATATAGAAATTCAGGACAAGGCCTTCCACAGGGTGAAATGGATTAAGAGACAACAAGTTTTCCAAAAGGATTAAGCTAGGAAAACCTAGTTTGACCTTGTCAAGGCAAGATTATTTTTTTTTTCTTCTGCCCTAAGAAATGATCTTCTGTTTTCAGATAAGAGTCGTGTAAGGGTAAATATGCCGTTTTAGGGTAATCTGAGCCTCAGCCTGTGGGTTTAATTGACACTCGGAGAAGCAGAATCAGCAACTGCACCATGGTTCTGCTCGCCAGGATTTTAAAAGAGCGTTTTATTCGAGGTGAACACTTTTCTGAGGCAGCAGCCGATCTCATTAACAAACAGAACTCCAGCAGGGGGATGGCATAAAAACCTCTCCTCGCAGTAACCATTGTGCTGCCTTTAAGGACCAGATCTTCTGTGGCTGAAGTCCTATTCATCCAACCAATTTAATGGCGTATGATTGAAATAAATATATTATCTCTGTGACCATATATCCCAAGCATCAGTATGTCAAGTGAACCTGCCTGGATATTCTGTTCAGTGTGAGTCATAAGGACCTTGAAGGGCAGGAACACTGGGAACAGGTTGACAGGGTCCCTCTCCATCAGGGGAGTTACAGAACATACTGCTCAGAGAGTTTCTAGGAATTCAAGTTCCACAAAGACATTAAAATTAAGGTGATTTGGTGGCTCCAAGCAGTAGTTTTATTTGTTGTTGTTGTTCTGGGCTTTTGTTATTGTTGTTGTTTATTTTTGCCTGTCAGACATGCTTAATGAGAGTGGCATCATTGAACTTTACAGAAAGCAGGGTTATCTCACTAACATGTCTTGTTTGCAAAGTTTATAAAATGACAGTTCATAAGGATGCATTTGGGCGCCAGGGCTCCCACCTTATTACTAAGGAAAATGACTACAAGACTTGCCTTGTCTTTTGTCCAATGCCGAATCTTGCCCTGGGAATTTTTTGGTTTTCTTTCTTTTCTCCTTCTCTTGGCATGGTATACATCAGCTTCCCAATGAGTGCTAATTGACTGGGAATGCTATTTGCAATCCTTGAACATCCTTCCGCCCACCACTCCCCCAGGCTTCTCCTGCTACATTGTTCTTCATAGTGGCTGCTCTTCTATTAAGCATGGTCAGGACCCTGAGCTCTTCTCTCGAGAGATGGGTATGCATTATGAACCCTCCTACCAACACCGAAATCCTGTCAATCACACTGACCTCCAGGGGCCTCTAGCAAGCCTGGTAAACAAGGGGGCCGATGTCTGCAGTGGCTTTTTATTCTTTTTTTTTTTTTTTTTTTTTGAGTGTGCTTTCTAATTACTTGGTTGTGTATGCAAACACTGAAGGAGCATTAGGCGCATCAAGTGGGGGCTCTGCTTTTATTAGGAAACCCTTTTATTTTCTAAATAGAATATGTCAAACATACTCTTTCCTTTTAGACAGTTAACCTTTCATCTCTCCTGTAACAGAAATTCCAGTCTCTGGGGCTTGCTAATTTTGTATTTGAAATATTCTAAAGCAGAAGGGAAATGCTGTTTACAGTGGCTTCATTAAAAAGCTTTTAATCGGGTTGTGCTGTTGCATATAGAGTTTGGATCCCTGCTGGGTACACTTCATTGCGTGGGAAAATATAGTACTTTTTTTTTTTTTTTAAAGACGCACCAGTCAACCTAGTCCTGCTTTGACCCTGGCAGTTGAGTAGACAGAGTATTTCTGTAGTGTTCACATTTACTAGATGATAATGAAAAGAACAAGTTCAAAGGATCCCCAGAAAGGTGTATTTGGATGCTTCAACCTTCCTACTTAGGAGACAATCATTTTCTTTTGTCCACTTAATTTTTGCACATGACTGTGGTCCTTAAGTAACAGAATAGTACCACTTATAGCATAACTTATCATAGAACATGGCTTACACACAATGTAGTTTATGCTAGGCATTGCTGCCTGACCTTTCTTTTTTCCTCTCTCTCATACCTTGCCCACAGACAAGTCTGAAATATTTGTAGGGTACACCAGAGGATCCTAAAGAGATTATAACAACAGCAATCATCACCTTTTATCACTGTTCAGGTAATGAATTTAATGATCTCAACAGCCCCATGAGATAAGTGCTGGTATTATTTCTGTTAAGAGGTGAGGGGCGTGAAGCACAAAGATTGTCCTAAAGTGATTTACCTGAGGTTACCAAGCCTCGAAGGGCTCCCAGTCTGGCCAGTGGTTCTGTGTGTTTTCCAATGCGCATGCCTGACAAAGCGGTTATGCTTTCTCAGCTCCTGGGGAATGGGCACAATGGGCAAAGAAGAGAAACAGTTCACACGATGAATTCTGTAGGGTACCATTTTCTTTTCATCTCTCTCCCTGCTTCTGAGAAACTGGAAGATCTAGAAGGCTCTAGATATATTTCTCCTTTGCCGTTTTAACAGCTTTGAGAAGGCATGATTTATATACCATAAATTCATGAGTTAAAATATAGAGTTCAAAGAATTTTGGTGCATTTACAGGGCTATATAATCTCTTCTGCAGTCTAATTTTACAATGCTTCCATCATAGGATGGCCCTCGTGCTCTTTGTCAGCTATTGTTTTTCCTATTCTTACTTGTATCTGCATACTTGACTGTTTTAGACATTTCATATTAATGGAGTCAAGTCGTGTTATTATCTTGAATCTGACTTCATTTTGATGAACATAATGCTTTTAGACTTCTAGACATTTGACTGAGATGCAAGGTTTTTTTTTTTTTTTTTTTTTTTTTTTTTTTTTTTTGTTATTTAACCTATCTTTCGAGTTATTTTAAGCCTGCCTCCAGGAGGGTAGAGCCTAGCTTTGCTCACTGAAGGCTATGGCTTCTGACTGTCACATTTATGTAGACCAACTGAGGTCTAACCACCTCTTCCTCTTCCTCCTCCTCCTCATCTTCCTTATCCTCCTCCTCCTCCTCATCATCATCATCACTGTTGTCAACATGAGCTTTCTAGATGCATATGAAGTGCTCAGATGTGAATGTCCTCCTACATAAAGCATCTTGTCATTTTATAGCTCTGTATATAGTGTGCCAAGTACACAGTTTGGTAGGAACAAAAACTAACAATTCTCTGGGAAAAATATGACCTGGTCATTTCTGACGGCATAGTTAACTGCTTGCTTGATGAGCAGATCAGCAGACTAACCAGTTATTTGGAACACTGTGCAATTGAATTAACTTCCTTTCCTACAGGCCTTTCTTTTGGGCTCTTTAGAGTTAAGCCATCTTAGTTTCTATATATTGTAGCTACTTAAAACAAAACCCTCCAGTCTAAGGACTGCAGGCCATTTAAATTGTAAGGACAAATATCATAAAGATATTTGACTAGTGGACGATACAATAAGCTAAATAACAAAATCACTTCTGTTCATTTTAAAACCATTTTAGAATGATTTTCAGTCACTGTAGCTTGGAATTCCCTATATGTAGTTCATTTCAGATAGATAGATAGACAGACACATAGATAGATACATAGATACATAGATACATAGATAGATAATTTCAGATAGATAGATGATAAAGATAGATGGATAGATGGATGGATAGGGTATGTAGTTCAGATATATATATATATATATATATATATATATATTCCATCATAGATGAATAGATAGATAGATGGATGGATAGATAGATAGATAGGCAGGCAGATATCCATGAGAGCATATGTGTAGGAAGAGGTAATGACATAACAAGTATCAGAGTTCTTGTTTGAAGTCCACTGATTTGATTGGTGCCATCCAGATCTTGAATGTGTTATGCAGAGCCACGTCCAGCTTTCATGCAGAAGAGCTAAACTATGTATGACATTGCATATAATTTCCAAAAGCTTCCTCTTCAATAGATGATAAATTTCCATTAAAAATAGCTACTTACTGAACACATTAGGAGGATTAGGAGTTCTGGGATGTGTCATGAGTTAGAGTCATTGCTATCAAAGGTAAGAGGAAATGGATGAGGTATTGTGGGGCAGCTCTGTGAATCCAGTGGCCATGAAATGTTCTCTGGTGAGGTGATGTTCAAGGGGAGACCTGGCACTGAGGGGAAGGCCATTGTAGGCACAAGCAATAGGACATTTTGATGCATCCAGGCTGGGCTGTGTCTTCAGAATGGAGCAGTCTGAGAAGCAGGTTAATAATAGTGAGAAATGCTGGGCCTGAAAAGGCAAGTTTTAGGCAGTTGGGGCTACACTTGAAGCTATTGGAGGATCCTGAGCGTTTATCTCTTCCTGTGAAGAATAATGGGCTTTTATTTATTTGCTTGATAATAAAAATCTCAGGAAACCATTGCCCCTGGTGGTTTTCTTCTCATGGAAAAATAAATCTGCACTTGTCTGTCAGAGTCCTGGGGTCTCCTGCACACCCTTCAGGTTGTGGGAAAAGTCTGAATTACAAACCAGCGGTTCCCAAATGACTCCCATGCCAGGTGGGACGATGTGTTCTCTGCCCACCCCAGAGAAGAGGGAATCACTTCCTACGAAATAGGAACCTTTGCTTTCTCTGTGTGTTCTCCTAGGGGCAGAAAGCATAGCTCATGTTCTTTCTGGTTGCGTGCTTGGAATGTTCCTTCAGATGGAGCTTTCTTGAGGTCCCAAGAGAGGATTTGGGTCCGTATTTAGTCTCAAATTCCTAGTGAAGAGGAAGCAGACACCTGATGGGGGACACCTCATCTCCTGGCTGTTTTCTTTAGGTCTGGGAGATCAGGAGATCGGAGATGCTTTGTAAGTTGGTGCCAGGAGAGAAGGGAAGATTGATTGGGGTTTTATGAGGTGGCAAAATCCATGGCTAAACCTGGGGACAGGGATGCCATTTCATGTGACAGATACCGGGCTTTATTTTGTTGTTTTTGTTAAGGCAATATGAGACCTGCTATTTCTGCCCCCACAGTCCTGGCGGTTTATATGTTAGGCACAGATGTTCAGGAAACAAATTCCAATGCCAGCACCTGTGTGCTGCTGACCCAAGCTTACCTTGCAACATCCTCCACTCTAACTGTATCCTGCAGATCAGTTTACAAGCAACATTTATCCCCCACTCCACTCTGCCTATCCATCCTTAGCTAGCTACCATATTGTCCTGTCCCTCCCTGGGTGCTCGGGATTAAAGTTAAAGCCAACAAGGAGACCAGTGTCTTAGTGGTGAACCTGTTTTTAATGAATACAACTGCCTTCTGCTGAGAAGGACCTTAGGAATCCATGAGCATAATTGTGCAGGTTTGCCAGAAGTTGGTCCCTCACTGCCCCCCTTCCATAGCATACAGAAATGAACAGTTGATTTCAGGAGGGTGCCAGTGTTCTATTTTTAGAACACCATGTTTTCATCCAGGGCCGTTCAGGTAGTTCTCATTTTAAATCTCTAACATCTGGCCAGCATACGGCTTCTGACATCTGGCTTCCACTTGTTCTACAAGGGAGCTATTTTGACGATTTTCTTCATCTTTGCAGTGTGAACATTACCTGTTTCTGGCAGGCTCTGAGGATGGCCGGGTTGCGAGTTTGTGACAGCGTATTAGAAACAAAACACATAGAACCAACACACTCATCATGATTTTATTATTAATTGAGCTCCCAAGGGAGTTTTCCTAGTAAATCTCGACAGGTATTTTATGTGATTGACTTAAACTCTCTTTAACTTACCACACAATAAGACACCATCTTTCTTCTATTGAGGTTCTGTACCTCTGACTGTAGCAGGACCTCATAGCATAGCTCAGTAGCTGGGGTTGTCCATGTTTTCCTATCAGTTACTATCACAGAGGCATGGTGCCAAAGTAGGGAGCATAAACTACCCTTCACTCCATGTGGGTGAAGACCAAGGCCTGTTCCACACTCCACAACTCCCCTTGAGTCCTAGTAACAACCTTCTTGAGAAGGTATATAGCCTCTTTGCAGCAGTAGAACATCCCAAAGCATTAGAAGAGCTACTGAAAGATAGCTCACCTGCAAACTGCTTCACCAAGGAGCCTTGTTGATTTTCTCTATAGCAGTTTCGTATTTGTATAGAACTCCACTTTTCTTGATACATTTTTTTTTTTTAAAATAAGCAACCGCATGAAGGTAGTCTGAAGAATATGGGGCATAAAGGAGATAAAGCAATCTCCAGTGTGAAGTTGAAGTCATAAGACGACATGTTAATTCCGCATAGCATTCTTGGTGACTGTTTCACGATGATGCTGTCACCCCAGGATGAAGGTCTTGTTCTCAGTCCAGTAACGACAGCCCTGTGCTTTGCATTGCTCTGGCAAACTGTTTTTCATCCCTCAAACTCTTAGCCTTTGTTGGTATTCTCTGCAAGTCTATTGTAGAGTTCTCTCTCAGCCTCCTGGCCTCAGTGAGGGGCTTTAGTTGTGAGGCTCCTATGAGTCCCTGGAATGAGGATTCCTGCAAGTACTGTAAACCAGAGGGCCAGAAGATGGGATGGCTACACCCCTGAGAGTATATATAGAAAAAAACTAGTTATTCCACCCTTCGCCCTTGGTTGAAAATAAGTTGCTTCTACCTAAACTGTGGGAGCAATTTACACCCTACTGAGGAGCTGCCTTGGGGTTCTTTAACTGCTGAGTGAGGGTTGATTGACAGCTGCTGTCTTCATTGACAACAGGGATAGAGTGAGCCTTATACAGACTCAGTGGGGCGGGACTTTCCCCGTTGAATGCTGCTTTATTTCTTTTCAGCCAAATGCCATTTACATGTGCCCACCATTTGAAATTCTGCTTTGACTGTCTGCCTCTCACAGAAAAGAAGTAAAGCAAGCGTTGCAACAGTCACAGATAGCATCTTGGCATTTCCTTCGCCTTCTCAAAATGCACCTTTCGGATGTTTGTGAGCAAGATCTTAGGGGAAGTCGATCTTTTCGCATGGAACTCTTTCTTGTAAAGGCATCACTGTAAGGCAAGCTTGTGAAAACTTTGGAATGTTTTGTGAGCTGACTCTGTCCATAAAGGTTCCTTTGCCCTCTGGATGGAAGAGGCCTGTGCATGACTTGTTTATGATGTCACCCTGTTAGTCATGGTAACTCCTTTTTTTTTTTCTGTTTTGTTTTTATTCATTTTCAAGACTGTAGTTTAATTACATTTCTCCCTTTCCTCCCTCTAAATCCTCCCATATACCTTTCTCTGCTTCCCTTTAAATTCATGACCCCTTTCTTCATTAATTGTTGTCTTGTGAATATGTGCATTTGTATACACTTTAACTTTTTAAAAGAAAAGCAATGGGTATCATCGATTCACAGTAACTGGCTTGATTTTTTTTTTTTTTTTTTTATGGTGGGTGCTTTTGAAGTTGGTAGAGGATAGATGCAGAGCTAGACTGCCAGACTCTTCAGGATACTTCATCTACATGTTAACATTTAAATGAAAGGAATTCTGTCCTCCTCTGTGAAAATAGTTGTGTAATCATGCCTCTGAGTTAGTCCTTGTGGCTGACAGCATTGTAAATCAAGGAAAGATGTCTGGTCTCTATCAGGTCCCAAGAGGATGGGAAGACACTGATCACAGCCTGTTCAAACAATGCTCAGACTTGTATCCAAGAGTTTTATGAGAAAAGATTGTTGGGTTCTGATGCTCAGCAGTTCATGAGTCTTTTTCCAAAGCACTGATGGTTTCTTTCTTCATCTGCGTGTTCAAGGAAACTTATTAAGTACCTACTCCCATTATAAAGTAAGGCATTTGGTGTATTCTGACAGCACAGAAATGGGCCCATGTAACAAGTTGTAAAGCATTAGTAGCCCCTCCACTATTTCCATGAATTAGTTAGTCATTCATCATTTATATTCTGCATGTCTGTTATGGGCCATTCAACTCATTCAGAATATTCATTGAGTATCTACTGTGTGCCATACCAAGACTGTCGTGAATTCTCAGACTATAGTAGTCAACATATCATGCACAAAAAAATATGAAGACCCCTGTGAAGACCATATTCTTTTGCTTCTCATCTATATTTTAAAATCATTAGTAATTTTATGTGTATGAGTATGCTCTTAGTGTATGTTTGACATCTTTGCTCTTAGTGTGGTTTCTTGGACATTATAGGAAGTTGTTTCAGAGTTTGAATGTGTTTCTGAATACAACTGCCCTTATATGTAAAGATGTCTGAAAAAAATTCAGATAACATTTTATTATAAACTGGCATGCAAAGGTTATTAATTAACTATTGAAGGAAAGTCATCCTATGAATGAATTTACAAGAGTAACAGTTTTAACAAATATCACTTCTTAAAAACCTAAAGTTCATTCTTACACATGCAGTTTGAATATTGAAAATATCCCTGTAAATATCCAAGCATAAATATGAGAACAATTACTGCATGTAACAAAAAAAAATAAACTAACGAATGACTGAATGAATGAGTGAATTGAATAATGAATAGTGACTAAATGAAAATTTTGAAGAAATGGATAAGCCTAAATCCTGAATGATGATATATACATACATAGACTATTAAAATTAAATGTGGACCAACTTTTAAGCAGCATTAACTTCTAGAGTGATTTTTCTCATTATTGTAAAAGCAAGACATATTTCATGTGTGTTTGTTATTCACTGTCTAAGTATATATTTCATACCTGAGAATACTGTTGATTTTTAGCTTGACTTACTCAGTTTTATTTAAGCATAAAGTTACTCTATCTCAGTTCCCAAAAGGGATGAGAAGACGGTAGCATTAACCTTGATATTTAAGGCCATTCTGAAGTTTTGCCTACGATTTGTATATTTGAATTTAGGGCAATATTAAAGAAGAGATGTAGACATAATACCTTACACCAAAGGAGTCAGCTCTGGTGTTGTGTTTACATGCATAAAGGCATGTATGTAGTTGTTCATGAGGGCCCTATTTTGTGTATGGTGACCTCACGCTAAGAGCTTGGGATGCTCACATGATAACTGTGTTCTCGGAGGGTGGATGCTATTCTAGCATAAGGACTGGCATGCATTCACTTCTATTCTAAAGAGCCATCCATCTGCACTGCAGTCAGCTCACAGTTCTACTAAGGAGCAAGCAAAGTGAGAATTTGCCAGTTCAGTTCAGTGGAAGAAGAGGGAAGACCTGATTTGCCCCGAGGTATCCAAGGATCGTGGGGAGAGATTCCTTTCTTGTGTAGAACTGCCCACTCGGTTTCCCTTTGAGATAGCACAGTGCCCTGAAGACCCATCTCTTTTCTCTTCAGATTCTTATCTCTGTAATGGCTAGATTCCATCTTGTCTCCTGGGCTTCTTTGACATGTGGCAGTGCACAGCCTGTCGCCTTTCAATCTTGCTGCCGCGCCTCCCAGAAGAAGCAGAAGCAGTAAAAGATAAACCATATTTTAAAATTTTTCTAATGCCCATTTTAAAGTCAAAGCTTGTCTATTGGTGAAATTGGCTTTTATGTAACTCATCATATCAAAAAATATTGTCATTTCACTATGTAATCAATATGAAAATATTGAGGTATTTTACATCTTTTATAGCCAATCTTCAGACTCCCATGTGTAATTTATATTTTTAGCAGTGTTACAGATTGTGAGCATCTAAAAATGTTATCTTTTGTTATTTATATCCAAAACCTGCACTTCCACATGGCCCGGATAGGTTCTTAATTACGAGAGGCCACCAAATGGTTTGTTGATTGTCATTGCCAGTGTTGTCTTAATATTTGACACTTAATAAAGATACTACTAAAGAGTTGAACTTTGGGGTGGGGAGAGTAGAATGGACACTCTTTGTCTCTGAGCCCTCTGAGTGAATTGCATCCTTCTCTTGTCAGGAGCACCATCCTTCCTTCTTAGAGCAGAGTCACGGTCCAGCTCCTCTTTACTAGACGATAACTTAATACCCCATACTTACTAAACCCCGATTCTGTTTGTTTGGCTGGTTTTGGGGTTTTCAAGATAGGGTTTCTCTGTGTAGCCTTGGCTATCCTGGAACTCACTCTGTAGACCAGGCTGGCCTTGAACTCACAAAGGTCCACCTGCCTCTGCCTCCCAAGTGCTGGGATTAAAGGCGTGGGCCCAGCCTTGATCCTGATTCTTATTTAATCCTCATCAGAGACAAGCATTTAAGCCAACAGACTTTGATCCATTTCTATTTCTTATGATGTTCTAAGGACAGTTATAAGGTCTTACATACCTTGAGTAACTGTGTGGCATGCTTCCTTTGTGTCAGGTTTTAGGGTGATTTTGCATGTCAGAAGGGCTGATGTGTAGGCAAATAAGTCCAACACAGATCCGATGAGTAGAAAAATTGGAATATGTCCCAGGTTTTTCAGTAGGTCAGAGGGGAAGCAGACAGCTTTCCCTGCAGTGGTTCCTGAGACTCTGGGGTCTATGCTAACAATTGCTTCAGGTGTTAGGATCTGCAGGGGTGACGTCTGAAGGTCTGGAGTTTGCTGTGTCTCTTGTACCTCCCCGTGCTTGTTCTGCTTGAGGTGGGTGCCACATGGTGCCTGAACATGCAGCTGACCTGGGTTCCTATCCCTCCTGGTTTGCCTGGAAAAAATGACTGGGTTTGTGTTTTGGCTTCTAATGTAGGCATGGGAATCGAGATGCTTTTGCTTGTTGGTGGCATTAGGGAGAAAGGGACAGCTAAGGGTTTTATGACAGCCAGTCACTATTCTGTGCTTTGCCTTCACATCTGTCATCTCGCTGTGGATGTACACTTACACTCGTCTATAACACAGTTTCTAATGATATTTGCCAATGTCATGGAGGTATGAAGGGCATGTGTGTGTATACGTTCCTGCGAAAGCACATGTGTGTGAATATGTACTGGGTTTATTTTGGGTCACTGGGGGAAATTTCCAATGCTGAGATCAGCGACCCGGAACTCTTTGTCTGCTGTGGTTTCCAGCTATCAGCGTGATCTAGGCAGCGTGTGCGGTCTGTATATGGAGAATCAGTTCAGAGTGTACCTGGTAGTTTTACAAGGCTAATGAAATCTGAATGAAATTAGTTGTGTAAAGTGGGGATGCCACGAAATCCTCCTATGCTTCTCACTAAGCTGGTTGGGTATTATTTAAAATTGCTTTTCATACAACCAACAGTATTTTTTTTCCCCTCTTACATGTACACATTGCCTGCTTCTTCACAAATTATAAAGTATGAATTTTACTTAGCATCTAGCAGGTCCCTCATCTCACGATTTATAATATTTTTGTCTTGAACTGAGAGTATTGTCAAGATCTTGGTAGGCCCTTTCTCTTTAGAGAGCAAGTCCCTTTTGTAATTGATGCCATGGTAGTTTTTTCTGAACCGACGACATTAAAGATACAGAAACACAAAGCCTACTGTTTTATACATACTCTGGCTTATTGAAGCAATAATTGAATAATAAATATGACAATATTATAGTGCCATAATTTTACTGGTAGTTCCATGGTAGCTTTCTCCATTACAGTTTATTTTTGAAGTGCTTTAAAAGAGGGAGGGTTGTTCCCCGGGAGTAAAATTAAGTGTCTACCAGAATAGTGATAGAAATCACGACAAGTCCATCTGCCCAAATACCTGCTACCTCGGAGGAGGCTTGGGGTTTAAGCGAGGCTTCTGGCGCCATTTTTTTTTTTTCATGGGCTCTTTACCACATATCACAGAGGAGCTAGAAGGCTGCTTCAGTGACTTTATAGATGAGTAAACTGAGTCATGGTGCAGTAGGAGGGGTTTCCCAAGGTAATGTTGTCCATATTTTGTTAGCTCTTACCATTAGCTTCCCACTGCAAAATGTTAATTCTTACGGAGTATGTGTGTTATCTGTGCCTTGTGCTTCCTTAACTCATTCTCTTTTTCTTTTTAAAAGAATTGTTATTATTATTATTTTTAGTACTGCTATTACATCATTGTTGCTATTTATTGTGAGTGTTTGTGTATGTGTGTTCATCATATATTTAGGAGGAGGATGATGTCCTACACTGCATGTGGAGTTCAGAGGATGACTCTATGGCGTTGGCCCTCTCCTTCCAGTTTTACGTGGGTTCTAGGGAATGAACTCAGGTGACTGGACTACTCACCAAGGCCCTCACTCGCTGCCTCATCTCTCTGGCCCACAACTTGATTTCTTTTTCTACGTAAGAAGATAAGAGAACAGAGCTGATAAAGTCCCCAAAGGAGAGGTCACATGCTTGAGTAAGGTTGTCTAGTGTCTATTTTTAAAACATGGCAGTGCAGCAGCCCTTCCTTGAGTGGAGGGGCACATTTGGTCTTATTTATCTGTTAACTAACATTAACAAAATGTTAGTGGCAGTTTAAATTCTGCAATTTAAAAACAAAACCAAAACCACGTTTTAATACATTTCAGCCTTTGCTGGGTTATGATCTAAACTTTTGAGAAGGAAGCCCCCCCTCACCCCACCCCCACCCCAGACACACACAGAGATAACTTAAGAAATGACTTTTCCTTAATTATTTCAGCTCAGCACAGAAGGGCTTTTCCCGTTTTCTTTTCTGCACGACAGGGAGTTCTTTAAAACAGAAACACTAGAAGGAGCAGAAAGCTTCTCATGGAACTGATAGGCAGGAACTCCTCAGGACAAATGAGGGAAGACGGTCTGTTGTCAAGGATACCCATCCGGTACTTGCTTTCCTGTTTTAGAAGTTCTAGATAGCAAATGAGGATGCTGTAAAACATGTACACAGTATATCTTTGTTTCTGAAGACCTCAAGACAAAATTGTATTTGGAAATTTCGTTCAAAGATTTTCTAATGATGTTTTCTACAGTGATAAATAATCATGGTAGTTGAAAAACTAAAGTGACTGTTGAAACTGTGGTACTTTGTGTCCTTTTACCAAATCCACCCCATGCCTTTTCCCCTTTGCCTGCTCCTCTCCCTCTTCCACTCCCCCTCCCTCTTCCTCTCTCTCTCTTTCTCTGTCTATAAAGAATTCTAGAAACCACTAATAGAAAATGCAATTTCCTATTGCCTTTCTGTATCGGGCTTGTTTTGCTTTAGAGCACAAGTCTCCATTTGCATCCATTCTCCATCTAATGACAAAATTTCATTCTTTAATATGGCTGAGTAAAAAACTCTTGTGTGTTTATGCTACTTAGCCTTTATTGGCTAGTCTGTTTACAGAAACATGGTTTTATTCCATGTGGGCTATTGTAAATCGCCCAGTAAATGCGGGCACAGGGGTATCTCCGTTCTATGTTTACCTAGTGGACTTGGGTGTATACCCAAAAATGGTATAGCTGGAAGAGAAGGGGACCCTTGTCCACAGTAGTGAGAGAGGAAACTGGCCTTGCCCTGAGGAGATCAGTATGGAAGACCTTATTTCTTTAGAATGTAAGTGCTGTGCCTCTTTGGTTTGGTTCATTTCTATGTCTTTCTTATGTAGGGGTTTGCGTGTGTGGTGTAGTTCTGACTCTATAGGTAAGGAAAGCACAACATAGGTTAAATAATTTACTCTTCATTTTATGCTGACTCATCATCAGGCAATTCCCAAGGTTTTATGTTGCTGTTCCTGTACAGAGTACACAAGGCAGACCTGCAAGGAATTCTGGGGATGCACATTAGAAGGCTGTCATTCAGAGGACTTTGAGTCACAGGTTTTTAGAGAACTTCAGAACTATACCTGCAAGAGTAGGGCAGCTTCTGCCAACAGCATCCACTCTACTGAGTGCCATCTTGTTCACTGTACATCTGATGATGTTGTTACCTGGTAGTGATTTTAAGAATTCTGGAAACTTAGCAAGAGGAAGCAGTCCTGAGTGGAAATTGATGACCCAGTCTAGGGAGGTTCGTAGCATGCTCTTTCCCAACACGCAGCGACGCATTCTGAGCGCCTCTGTTTTTTAGCTTCCACTATCCACCACCCAAGTTCTCAATTCAATTTCAGACTCGGGCAAAAGCCTGTAATTCTATTTGTTTTGGGTAAATTTAGCAAGCTGCTCCTGATTACACCTTAGCCAGAGACCATCTGTTGACTGGTGTGCCTCTCCGAGGAGTGGTTTCTGTAGGCGATGAAACGGGAAGAGGTTGAAGCGCTGTTGCTGTTAGTAAGCAGATGCACCACATCCGGGATGGTCCTTCCCGCCCTTCAATCTGCCAACTCTCTGTATTGATGGAGTGTCGTATGCCTGCGAGTCATTCCATCCTCGGGCAATGAGAAGTGCTCTCCCCAGGGCCATTTATCAAGTGCTTCTCCTGGCATTTGATGGAAAGGAATCTCGAAGTCATAGCTTGATACACACAGGGCACAGCCATAGCCTCTGCTGCGTGTCCCGAGTATCTAGGTCTGTGTGTATATATCAACTCCATGCATGCTTTTCAGCAGCTACAGTCATGAGCTGTCAAAGGCCCCCCCTAGATGAAACAACAAGATACAGCTGTGCCTCCTAATGCAATGAGTAAGCCTCCGCAGCAGCATCAGGCTCACATTCTAGAAGGCATTGCTTCCTCTACTATTGTGATTGCTAGTTCATTTGCATCAGATAGCGGACATGCGCCACATAAATTCACAGTGTCGAGGAACAGTTTCAGCACTGACTGTGACATGCTGAGCCCCCCTTCCCCCTTTTTTAAATGATGATGATATTGTTAGCTCATGGCTGAGTCTGTCCAAACTCAGCACAGACATTGGCTTCCCATGGCAGTGAGGCAGGAGGGAAAACGGAGAAGCTAAGCAGGAATTAGCTTTATATTGTTTTCTAAAGGGATTGGAGAGGGGTGGGGAGGAGGGAATGGGTTGCCAGGATGCTTGACTACCAGAAATAGATGGCAAACTGGGAGGAACCCTCAGTTGGGTGAGTCCCATGCTGGGTGGAGGAACACCCAGGTTGATGTGATTAGCTGATGTACATTGGAAATACCCAGGTTCCATCTTACAACCCCATCAGGTGGGGCATTTCTGTTGAGGTTTCTTTCTTTCTTTCTGTCATGGAGAATAGGGAGTTCTTTAGGATTAGGTTGTGGCTACATTATTTTTATTTTAAGCAAAAAAGCTTAAGTTTGTTTAAAAGCTAGCCTTTGCTTTTTTTTTTTTTTTGTATAGTACCGTACATTATTATTTTGATTGTATGGCCTGTTTGTTTTCAGTACTGTGCATCCACAGCTGAAGGCATTGTATTTACAAAGCAATTACCATACTACTGAGTTGTAGTCTCAACTCTTCACCACCTTTTTACAAGAACAGGGTCTCACAGTGTAGTTCTTGTATCTCCTCCGTGCACACACAAAACTTGACCTTCTTAATTCAAATTTTGAAATTCGCTGGAGATTCAGTAAAGTGAGGATAGTTTGTTATGTCAGTAACAAAACGCAGCATACAGTGCATAGCTATGTTTCTGCTTTGTCTGTCTGTCTGCTTGCCAGTTTGTTTGAGAAAGGGTTTCTCTGTGTAGGCATAGCTCTTCTGAGACCCACAATGTAGACTAGGCTGGGCACAAACTCCGAGATCCACCTGCCTCTGCTTCCTGAGTACTGACAGGCATGCACTGCCACACTTGACTATGTTTGTTTTCCTCATGTTCTGTTGTTATGCTCAGTGTTCTCGTGATCAAGTGCAGGGGTTTGTGTGTACGAGGCAAGTACTCTAAAGAGGGGATGGTAAGGAGTTGACATCAGCCCTGGATGTGACCATTCTGGCCTGAATGAGATCCTCTCTCAACATCGGCTCCACCACCGAGCAGTGTGGTGAATGCCTATAGTCTTAACACCCAGTAAGGGGAGGGGGACAAAGAGCTCGCAGCAAATCCAGTATAAATGAACGGACTTCCCATACTCTTGCTCCCAGGTGGGTTTTACTATGTGGCCCAAGCTAGCTTCAACCAGGACATGTGGCTCTGCATACTGTCACACGTACAGTCCTCCTAGCCACAGCCAACAGGAATACCTTCTAAGGGACTAACATCAGGAAACCTGAATGAGAATGAGAGTCTTTGGGAACAACCTTGCTGATGGGGAATTTGAGCGGTTGGCACTGACGAATGAGAAGCAGATTTTCTAAGTGTAGCGGTGGGGCTTCCATGTCACCTGGGATTTAGCATCATTTATGTAGAACTGTGGATCACCCGCAGACCACGTAGTAATTATAACACAAATAGAACACGAAGCTTAATGTACAAATAAGAGCTGCATTTTATTGATTCAGGGCTTAATATTGTACAGATGGTAAAAGGTATCCTGAAAGCAAAATAGAATGCTTTACAAGACGCATTTCCCAAGTCATAGAGTTTGAGTTACACTATAATTAAGGTTATCCTATATAAAGCCTATACGAAGAGTTTTTAATAAGGGTTTCATCCTTTACAAAATGGCACTGGAGCATTTGTTATTGAAGTTGTCCTCATGTGTGAGATTATGCTATGCCTTTAGTAAC
The DNA here is from genome assembly GCF_978045245.1 of Mus caroli. NCBI lineage: Eukaryota > Metazoa > Chordata > Mammalia > Rodentia > Muridae > Mus > Mus caroli. The sequence continues at coordinate 32,202,419 of NW_028227273.1, forward strand.
TCCTTCCCTGGCCTGCTGTGTTCTACAAAGCAAAGGCATTAAGATGAAGCCATGGCCTGAAGATGCAGCCCCTGAGCTGGGAACTGGAGGTGTGAGTTTCCAGCACCTTGCTACTTGAAGAAACAGAATAAGGGAGATTTAAGGCAAAGCATGTATGCCCCTTTGTCATACTTGAACATACGTGCAATGCTCAAGTGTGAGCTGCAGTGTCTCCTGCTCCAGTCACAGCAGAGCTGTCTAATTCTTGAGGCCTGTGCACTTCCATAGCATAAATAACAGAAACAGATGAGGCAGACCAGTGTCATTTAAAGCACACCTGTAAGAAGGAAAGAGATGGGACAACTAACACAGGAGCAAACTGCCAGGTCGAACAGGGTGGTGTCAATGGGAAGGCTCCGTCCTCTCATCCAAAGCAACTGAATTCATGTCATCATTTAGTGTGAAACAGTGTGGCACTGTGAGAAGTGGCGATGAGGTCCCTACTCTATGAACCATACAAGGGAATTTGACTTCCATGTGCGAAATTATTAGAAGGCAAGAAGAACTTACCATAAAGAGCGGTGGGAAAGGATAAAAAGCTGCAAACATTCTTCAGGGGATAAAGCTTAAATTGTAGGGCAGATTTAAAAAAAAAAATCAAACCAACCTTCATGCCCTACTGATCACAGTCGTTGTTGATACATTTGTGTGAGTTTTGCCTTATTGTGGATTATAAACACAGTCTCAGGAAACAAATAATTACTAGTGATCAACCTATAGATGGAGATTATACAGGAGTGGGTCTCCCAGGATGAAGGATTGGCTTTGAGAGACAATGCCCAAGTGTGGCATCTGAGATAATTAAACAGGGGGGAAAGGAGACTCTAACCCATAGCGAAGGTTTAGAATGTTGTTTGTGGCGAGGCACTAACAACTGGCTGGGGCTGTGGATTCCTTCTGGAGGCTGCAGGTTTAAATTATCTTGTCTATGCTAAGCCAGGACCACGACCCTGGGAGCTGTCCCTCAGTGGCCTCTCTCAGATATTCAAGTTGATGTTGCCAGCTTCTGGTCTCCAGGGGCCTATTTACCTTTGTAATTTGCACCTGATGCATTTATATTGGTAATTTTTTTTTTCTCTCTCTCCCTGGAACCCTGAAATCTCATTTATTCACTAGTGCAATAAAGTGGTGGAGGGAAAATCCCTCCCTAAAGCAAAGAGGGGAAGAATTGTTTAGGGAAAACGGCGCCATACTAACCAAGGCTCTAATTAAAACATCAGAGGAAGTCTTGTTCTTACTTAGACAGTGGCTAATGCCTGCATCCCTGCTCACCTGTGTTCTATCCATGGGCATCCTCAATAACTTGGTGTCGCTTTTTTTTTTTTTTCAAGCCAGTGTGTTTTTGTTTCATAACAAAGCAGTAACAGCCCTAGGGTTGAAGCGCAAGAAGTCTTCAGCCACAGCCTGCAGAACCGTTCTTGGTAGTGTGTATGTGGGGGAAATTACTTTGAGTAACAAAAGCACAAACAAGAACTGATTTAGAGTAATAAGCAATTAACTTAGATTAACAGCAGTTGCTGGGTTCCAGCTGTTGGCTGGTAGAGCAGGTTCCTTCAGACTAGTTGAATGTGACCTACTGTTATTGGAGTCCAAAAGGGATAAAAGTTTAGCCCTGCCAGTTGTGAAAGGTAACTTTGCTTCTGAAGGGAGTGTGTGTGTGTGTGTGTGTGTGTATGTGTGTGCACACTCGCACACTCCCGTGAGCTTAATTTAAATGAGAATGACAAATCTTTGTGCCCCATGTTTCGTTTTGACATTAAAAACAGAGCAGACAGAAAAGCAGGTGTCTGTGTATGCTCCCTGTGGGAAGGAGGTAGTTAGCAGTTCCTTTAGCTGCTGTGTTTCTGGATTGTATCCTGGGTCACCAACGAGGCCTCCCTAGTATTTCATGAAGACATCATATAATTATGGACCGCATAACCCTGGGAACTCTATGAACAGGTAATTTGCAGGGTAATTACATGTAGTCTGCCTACTGCAGATTTACCGCAGCCCACTTCACTCCTTGCAAACCTGCAGCATTGAAAGACCTTGCTATTGCAATTCGGGAGTAGGCCCTTCTGCAGCAACGGTAAAAGCTCTGAAGTACAGACCTGGCTTTATGGCCAGGTTGCTTGTGCAGTGCTGCAAGAATTTAGATGGCTTTGTATGTGCGTGGTGTCACTGTGTGGAGCTTTGTAGGTGAGGCATCACAGAGGCAGGGGTGATCTATCCAATGCACGGTCCCCCTTTGTTTACACTATTTACATGTCATCTTTGAGCTGCCCACGAGGGCAGGATGACTCAAGACTGTGAGATAGCCAGATATCAGACTCTCAGCACACATGAAATTAGCATGTGATGGACACTACCTGTTTCTGTAGAGTATTGGTAGGATGTGTGTGGCTCATATAATTTGTGAAGGGAATTAATTTCCATTGGGTTAGTTTTTATTTAGTGTTTTCTCCTGTCCCAGTAACAATGAAATAAATGCTCACATACAAACTAGGAAGTGTCGTTTTGATAATGTCACCTACAAGTCAAATGCCCTCCTCTTTGTATTTAATTGTTGCTGAACCATATAACTCTGAATGGTCAAAGTCATGTAATAATGAAATACTTTAGAGTTTCTGTGGAACAATACTAATAAGCAAACAAAAAAGCATTATGACAAATTGGGGAGGGAGACACCAGGAAGGAAGGGGAAAGCCCTATAATTTAGTGTCATTAAAGGCATTTTCATATTGTGCTGTGTCTCCAACCTTACATAATGGATCCTGCTGAGGCCCACTCAGCTGGTGTGAATGGCAGAGGTTCCCACCATGCTTCCTTGGGCGGTCCATGAGACACCAATTGCACACAATTTCTGTGCTTTTGCTCCCTGCATAAGTTCCAATTTATTCAGATTCCATTGCATTTCAAAGGCTCTACGGTTCAAGGAACCTTTTAAATCCTTTATGTCTAGGCAAAATATCATTTTCAGACTCTTATTTTTCTCAAATAATATGTGAGGGTCTTGTTACATTCTCGGCATGGTTAGCAAGTGGAGGGATCTTATACAGGTATCCTAACATGAAATGCCTCCCCTGCCAGAGGCTCTGCCCCTCCCCCTCCTCTTTTGACTCTGCTCTCAGCTCAAAGTGAACTTGTCCTGTAAATGAGTTAGGACATGTGAGTGGGTGGTTTCATTTGCCTTTGCAAATGCCAACAATTCTGCCATAAAGGATGTTACTACTACAGGTAGGTCCCCTGTTGAGGCCAGTGCTTTGTTTATGACATCATAAGAGACTACATATACCACTGTCACCTAAACAGTGTTAACGGGGGTCTGTGCTCATAAATGGAAGCAGCTTTGCAAGCTGGTTCTGAATCCATGGATCTATACTTTGGGTAGTGGGAGACGTGGTCAGTAGGAGAGCGGTGAGCATTGCCAAAGATGTTAGCTTTCCTAGGACTGTTTTCCCAGTTGAATGGGAAATGACATGCTCCTGGAAGCCAAGCACTTGCAGTGTCGGCTTTGCACTGACCAATAACTACCTTATTTCAGCAAGAGGGATTGTGGCCTTGCTTGAGGCGAACTGGGAGTTCTACCCAGCTGGCACTTTGTGGTGAGTCTGCTGGCTGGGTTCCTCCTTCAGCACTCTCCTCCCTAGATGTTGTCAGGTACTTGTGGAAGTTGGAGCCTAAAACAGAGTTAATTAAGACATGGACTCTCAGAGAGTTGGTGTGAGCCAATGCCTCTGGTCTCATCCATGACAAAAAACAGCTGGGCAGAGGTTTTTCTCTTTGGTGGTTGAGGGCAGGGCAGGGAGTAGGGATGAGCTTAGAGGGAGAGATTGAGAACAGATACTGACTGGTCAGTGCTTTTTGAAGGAATGGACAAGGCTCTCCTCTTTTCTTTGACACAAATCACCTGCCTCCTGCCCTATGCTCCTGGTATTTGCTCTGGGTTAACTTGATCCAACAGGTAGCCAACACTAGACCTATTAAAGCCATTTGATTCCTGTAGCTACAGGTATTAGAAGTACCCAACATCAGAGGTGACCAGAAATGTGTTTTTAATTCTTTGGTCACAAGGAGAAATCAAGCCGTTTCGAGTACCACACAAGATTTCCCATATTGGGTAGGGGAGTTGACATATACTTTATTAAAAATGATTAATATTAATAGGATAGGAATTCATGACTGATTGTTGCCTAAATCTGTGACGTAGGGATAGCCTGTTATTGGGGTGACCAAAGAGATGACTGGTTGTATCAGAAGACTTGTGCTCATGGGAACCTGTTATAGAAAGTAAATTCTTGAGTCAGACTATCTGGCCAACGCTAACTAGCAGCATAGGCTGGTGTACATATTGTTTACCTTTGTCTGCAAAAATGTACAAAATCATTGTGATGGATTGTATATGCTTGGCCCAGAGAGTGGCACTATTTGGAGGTGTGCCCTTTGTCGAGTAGGTGTGTCATTGCAGGAGTGAGCTTTAATACCGTAGTCCTAGCTGCCTGGAAGCCAGTATTCTGCTAGCAACTTTCAGATGAAGATGTAGAACTCTCATCTCCTCCTGCACCATGCCTGTCTGGATGCTGCCCTGCTCCTAACTTGATGATACTGGACTGAACCTCTGAACCTGTAAGCCAGCCCCAATTAAATGCTGTCATTTATAAGACTTGCCTTGGTCATGGTGTCTGTTCATAGCAGGAAAACCTTAAGACAATCATGTAGCACAGAGAGGGCTGATTGAATATCAAATGCTTTAGAACATGTAGTGCGCTTAGGATGGCTCTTGGAGAGAGTGCATTACCAGCGACAGCTGGAAGCCAGAAGTCAGTTTCGGCCAAGGTAAGGAGCAAAAGGGGCAGGAGGGCCTCAGAAAGTCTGCGAGGTTAGTCACTGGAACAAGGACATCTACCTGTGAAGGCTTCTTAAAAGTGGAGCTTAATATTCTCCTACGATTGAGTTTGCAGTTTCATATATGCTTTTGGTTTTCCAAGTGTTGTTATTTACGTAGTTTTTCTCCTGGGAGAAGTAATTTAGGCCTCTGAGCTGGTTAGGCAGCTTTCTTTGCCTAAACAAGCTACTTGGTGAGAATGTAAGGACTCTCGGACCAGCCCACAAATAGAGACAGGGCATGCGCAACACTCTGCAATTACCTCACTGATTTAGTCTGGGGCTTTAATTTTTCTTATCAGTAATTCACTTCAGATAACAGCTGTAGAGATAAAAATGGGCCTTCAGGGTTGCTTGGCTGGAGGGAGGGAGGGAGTCCGAAGGTTCTGTTGCTCTTTTATCTCTTGTTTACTGAAAAGTATTTGGTTGTAAAAGATAAAGACAAAACTATTGTGTGGGCTCTAGAAAATGAACAAATAAAAGTAATTATTGCAGCGAGGCATTAAAAAACAATAGGAGATATTTACTTCTCTCCCTGGTTGGTGGCTTCAGAGTACTTTATTATTTTTTTTAAACCTTCTTTTTCCCTGTCCTCTTAAAGGAATATATCTTGTGATATGTGTCTATCACAAGAATAGACATATAAGGTAATTTTCTTTGAGAGTGAAATTGAGGGCCTGCCTACCTCAGACTTATATTGTTCTGAGAGTATCGTGAACTGCTGTCTTTCTGTGAAGGATGCAATAAAATACGTTCCAAAGCTTCTTGAGTCCCATTGAGGAGAGGGAGTTGGTCGCAAGAGATAAATGAGATAATGTGTATTTACTTCAAGTGTTGATGATTCCTCAAGAATACCTTAGGGGAAATAATATGCTTTTCTTTGAAAGCATATTAGTTTTAAAAAGTCTCTAACTTTTGTAATTGTGTAGGGGTAAGGATCATTGGGGCTGAACAGTAATCACAGCAGAAGGGTGGTATGTGAGTCTGCTGTGAAACATTTTAGGTACAGTCTTTGACGTGTTCGTAGAGTCAACCATGAATATGGGTCTGTCTGCGTGCCTGCCTGCTGCCTGCTGCCTGCTGCTTCCCTCCCTCCCTCCCTCCCTTATATTCTTTAAGACACAGAGAGAGAGAGAGAGAGAGAGAGAGAGAGAGAGAGAGAGAGAGAGAGAGAGTACGCACGCGCACGTGTGTGGTTGATGTACTTGAGTAAAAAAAACTCAAGATACAGAGTCAGCGAGATGGCTCAATAGGCAAAGCCACTTGCTTCCTTCCAAACCTGATGACCTGAACTTGGTCTTTGAGACCCATATAGTGAACAACAGAGAGAACTGATTTCTGAAAGTTTCCTCTGACCTCCACAGGTGTGCTGCATGTAGGTGCATACGAGAGTACAAACACACACACACACAAATAAATAAATGTAATTTTAAACATTTTTTTCAAAACTCAGGCTATAAAAGGGTCAACAATGGGATGCCTTCTATTTTTCAGTTATCCCGCTCCACCCCACAGAGGGTGACTTTCACTTACAGACTTGGTGATGATACCTAAAAAGCCAGAAGGATGTCAGCCTCCCCTCAGTCACAAAGAAGGAACGTGACAGAAACTGAAGCTCTTCCACTCGAAAGTGCCGGAACTCAGAAGAGGCCTGCTTTTTTGAGGCACGAACCATTTCACAGTTTGCCATTTCCCAAAGATACGGACTTACTCTCTAGCCAGGACCCTACCAACAGTTTAGGTAAACCACGGAAAAGCAGCAATGTGTCTCGTCACTGGTGACAACAAAGTCAAAAGTCCCTCAATATTTTATAGTTGAGTCCTGAGAACCTGCATGCTCAAATTCATAAATCATTTTGTATCAATATGTGGCTCAAATGAATAAATGTATCCGGCTATAGAGCCAGAAACTCCTTTTCCAAATTATCCTGTGAAAGAGCTAAGGAAACCTCCTTTTCTTTTTAGATGCAGGATAAATAGCATCTCTGTGGGGTTCCATGTATGCCAGGATGGTCAAGATAATCTAGGATTAGGGTTTGGGCAACAAGACTTAATTTGCACCTCTCTCCCACCCCAATGGTACCTAACAAAAACAAACAAATAAATAATTAAACAACCCAGATGTGATTCTCCTCAAATGCTTTTGTGGTGACCACACACAAAATGTTTTGTTCTGTTTTAACCCACGTCAGCATCTTCAGCTATGTTGTGACAGATACAGGTCACTGGTGAGTCCTCTGGCTCAGCCTATAAAGGGACCTCCCATGTCTAATGGGCTTAGGAACAGAGGCAGTTGTGACCTTTCTTTCCTGGAAGATGAGGTGAACATTGTAGCTGTGCTCTGGCAGGAGCAGATCTAAGTGCTGCGGGATGGAGGTTCAAGCAATGCTTGACTCCCTTTGAGATGATAAGTGTACTACAGTTCATGGAGATAGAGTATTGTTTAATTGGAGCACAATATGGCCAGGAGACAGAATATGTTTGCTGCACACTGCTTGCCAACTTTTCTGACTGTAGTGAGAATAGACATCATGCACACAAGTTACATAAAGCATGCTTATTATCTACAAATGGATGTCAAGGGCTACTAGACTCTAGCATTCATTGCTGACTTGTCCTAAAAGCTCAGGCATCATCTAAGGCTACCATCTCTTGTCTGTCGGCTATGGCTGATGGACTCTGGAAAGCAGAGCTCTTTGAGTTGTATGCCTTAGATCCACAGGATATGCAAGACTGCCTGGCTAAGGTTGTCCTACTGAATCAGAGCTGGTCAGCAGTCCTAGAGGTGGATTGTCAGAATATTCTCAGCAAAGTGGGACGGAGACTCATTTAAATAGATCAAAGAGGTCGTCAACATAAGACCATGTTTAGAGATTTCTTCTAGGCCCTCCCTGACATGTCTGCCATGTTTAGCCCAATCAGGAATTTCCAGAGTATTCTACGGTTATGGAGAACTATAGGCAAGAAGTCTAGGGAGATAGGCTAAGCAGGAAACTGGAGCTGGGCCTTCCAGAGCTGCCTTGGAAGCTGTACTGCATAATCCTCGCAGTGGACATTTGGTTATTTTGTTTGGTTTCTTTCTTTGCCTCCTCCCCATCCTCCTCTTCTACTTTTTTTTTTTTATAAGGAAATGATAAGAAAAAGGGGCGATGTCGTGAGGAAAGGATTAGACAGTGTCGCTAGACTGTGGGTGGGCAGGGGGTGTCAAATCAACTACATGATGCTCAGGAGTCAGTCCAGCCCAATAACAAACTCTGTGCTTACTTATGCTACAAGAGTGTGCCTCCCGGTAATAGTAAAAGAGATTTAAATATGTGCTTTATATAATTTTTACATAAATTAAATATTTATACATAATATATAATATGTAATGTATAAGATAATGTATAATATATAAAATATATAATATGTATATATACATTAATATTTAATAAATATAAAAGTTTTGTATAAATTTTACCTGATCTGATAGCTGAGTTGGGTATAGATTAGATGGCATATTGAAAGTGTCAGTAATAATGGTGGTGGTTAAATTAATGATATATTATATAGATTTTTGAATTCTATATTTTACAGTTCCTCATGATCAGGTTTTGGGCATTCACCTTTAAAGGAGTGTCAGTTTTCACTCTTAATGATTTTTTATGCACATATTTTCACCGAATAAAGCTCTGGTTTTGACTTCAGATTCAAAGAAGTTAGAGGTCTATAGCATTCCGTGTTGATATCCATGGCTCTAAAACGTTCCCTGTGGTCTAGAGTAACCAGAGAGGTGTCTGGGAACCAAAAACAACAGAACAGACAAATTCTCTCATCTTCTCGACCATATTTGATTTGGGGGATTAAGTGAAAAAAGTTAAAGTAAAACCAGATAATGAATTAAAATAGATTATTATTTATAAACATAAAAAGAGTGAGCAAATGAATCATTAATAAACAACAACAAAATTAACCAAAAAAAAATGGATAAACTTTGTAGGTAATCAGCCATTGCTTTGTCCCTGTATGTGTTTCTTGACTGGCTCATTGCTGGCCTGTGGCCTTGAATAAACTCACATACTCCACAGGAGAAAATAGACCTGCACCCAAGAATCTGTGTTCCCTGAGGATGCTAATCTCAAGACTTTAAGAGTAGGACTGAGAAAGCTTCTCCTGGGGCTATCTGACTCTAGAATCTCCCGTTTTCTGAGTTAAAAGGCACCACTCCTTCTAGGTCCGTTTCCTACATGATGTTGCCTTGTAATGCAATGGTCTGCATAGCTTTCTCTCCAGCCATAACAGAGGGACTAGTGTTTATAAAATCAAGTTTATCAAACATTAGTCAGCACCTGTTCTACAAACTCTATGCTCGTTGCTAAAGGGGATACAACTATTGTTAAGACACGACTCCTGTTTTCAAGGAATTTTCTAGTCAAAGAGGGAATAAGATTAGAATGAAAGTAGTCGTCATTCAGGGCTGAAGGTGCCATGAGGATGAACAAAATTTCCATCATTTCCCCTGCTCAAATCAGGACAGTGATTCACTGTCAACTTTTGGGTCAGATGAAGAAATCTCAGCCTTCATAATCTGACACTACCATACCGATTGAAATTTTTGCTTTATCCCCATCTACTGTATACACAATCATCGACTCTATTCCTGTCCTCGGCCTAATACCAGAATGAACACATCCATACATGCATCCTTCCCTCCCTCCCCTCATTTATTATTTCTGCAACTTCTAACTGCCTGTCACTCTGGAGGAAACAAAAGGAAATCAGACCCTGCCTGGAGCAACTCACCGCCCAGTGGGACAAGACAGACAAGAATCCATTTTTGAGGAACAGGGTATTGTAATAGGATGTGTGAGGTGTCTCAGGAGGAGAGTGGGAATGAAGGGCTCACAGAGGAAGTGGATCTTGCCAGGAGTTGATTAGGCGTTCACCAGGGAGAAGGGAGAAGAGAGAATCGAGAGCGTCTTCGTGAGTAAGAGCTGCGTCTGGCTTAGTCCGGGTTCTGGTGGCAGGAATGAGGGCTAGACGGCCAAAGGCAGTCCCAATGGGACTTGTCTTGTGCTAAGGAGTGTGCTCTTTGCCTTGTTGTCACAGAAGTTTGCCAGTAGTTTGAAACAGAGATGTGACTGAGCTGAGTCTTAGATGCTAACATAGATGCAGTAAGGTCCTGTCAGCTTCTGGTGGTGGAAAATTGGGATAGTCTCAGCAGAGGGGGAAGAAGAATCAGTTTAAATACACTGAGACCCTCAATATAAGGCCATCTTCAGATATATTTCTCTGGGGTCCTCCCTGCCTTGCTATACATATATTAGCTAAGGTAAGATACTTTATACTACAATAACCGACAGGCCCAGGATTTCCAGGACTTGATGATACTATGGTGGGCAATGGCCTGCATATGACTATTGATGCTAAAAGCTATTTCAATATATTTTCCAATATTCTTTTCACATTAACACAATCCTCTTTATAAAGCAATACTCAGTTTCATCCAGGGAGCAAAGCACTTTTATTTAGTCTACAATCCAACCAACAACTAACTACTCAGTAAGCAGACATACCTTGTAAGCCCAAAAGGAGAGGAAGGTGACTGTGGCTTAGTTCTAGAAGTCCCCTATACCTCACAGCCTGTCACAGTTTTTTCCTTTTTCCTATGTAGTTGCAGAATCTATATGACTTAAGCAACACTTCACTGCTCAGCTGTGTGTTTTCTATTAACTATTATCTAGTCCTTCTATAAGCATTTGCCCTTTTTTTCTGACAGATTTGGAAGGTCCCTCACAGGTCCTAATACTCTGCGGAAGGGAGCATCTTGCATAAGCAGGATTGAGAACATATTGGGTTGAATTTGGCAGAACCGATGTGTATGTGTGTGTGGTGGGAATCTGGCCTTGATAGTCTTTTATACATAAATAGTCAGGAGCCATACAGTTGTTTTTCCCCCTTGTTTGTGATTGCACATCTATCAGATGACTACAATTTGATATGAACTAAGCTGTACCAATAGGGAACCATGTAATAATTTATTTTATTCTATACCATTTTGCTTTTGAGACCCTCATTTCTTGTCTGGTCTAAGTAGAAATGCATCTTCTCTCCGAATGTTGCATTGCTGTGTCGTGCTTTAAAGATGAAACAAGTTTAAGGGCATCTAAATAGGTCTTTCTCATGTCCGTGTCCAGGCGGTAGGATTCACTAGAAAACAAATCATTTGCTCTTCCCTGTTAAAAAACAAACACACTAAGATGCATCTTAAAAGGGAAACCCGAAGGATGACTGTGTGTTCAGGGGAAGGGCTCAACAGGTTGAGAGCCCATCTGAAACAAGATTTGCTTACTCACAACCCAACCCAACATCATTATTATATTATTATATTATTTATTTATTTCTTCTTCTTTCTTCTTTCTTCTTCCTTCTTTCTTCTTCTTCTTCTTCTTCTTCTTCTTCTTCTTCTTCCTCCTCCTCCCCCTCCCCCTCCCCATCTTCCTCCTCCTCCTCCTCCCCCTCCCCCTCCCCCTCCCCCTCCTCCTCCTCCTCCTCCTTCTTCTTCTTCTTCTTCTTCTTCTTCTTCTTCTTCTCCCCTCCTCCTCCTCTTCTTTTTCCTCCTCTTCTTCTCGTTTTCCTCCTTGTCTTCCTCCTCATCTTCCTCCTCTTTCTTCCTCTTTATCTTCTCTTTTGCCATCTCTGACTTTTTCTTCCTTACTAAGCCTGACTTTTAAAATAAGTGAGCCTATGGTGTGAGACCTGGTTCCGATTGGTCCCCTATGGTCTAAAAACAGAGTGAGTGAGTGTCTGTGCCTTCTAAACATAATCCATGAGAAGCAGGTAGGGTCACAATTATTCTTGTCCCTATACAAAAAGCTAACAGATCAATTCACTCCTTCGCCTGTACCAATTCTACCACAAACATTTTCTGCCCTGGAAGAAAAGGGGGGGGGGGATTCATTGAGTAGTAACGGGGCTGGCTGTTTGTCTGTCATCCAGCAAACTTAAAACATTATGCTGGTGCACCTCAGGGGGTTACTTGCTGGCTTCCAGCTCTGCCTGAGAATTCACTGCTGAGAAGTGTGTGTAGTCTGTCTTGCTTTCTTTTTTTACACTGAATTTGCATTTTAACGTATTTTGCATTCTTCATAGCTAAGAAGGAACTTTTTCTTTTCTTACTCCCCCCCCCCCCAACTCCCCATTATTTCCACCCTGGGACCGCTGTAAGTGGAAGTGGATCTAAAATTGGGTCATACAGTACAGAGCAAACTGCAGTGTAGAAAAGGAATTTGAATCAAAGCGGGGAAGAAAACGGAATTAGAGATTTAAACTTCCCTTTCAGATTTTTCTGTACTTTTTTGGTTCTAGTTTGTTTCTTTTTTATTTTTTTGTTTATTTTGATTTTTAATTCTATCTTAGCCTGTTTCTCCTGAAGTTTCCTTACTTTTCTTTAGTCTTTCTCACCCACTGTGTTTCCACTTCTCAATTCTCCTTGACAGTTTTATTTTCCAGATGCATTTCCTTTGGTGTACACTCTTCCCTTGAGCTCTCACCATACCTGCTTGCAAACATCCCTCTTCTCCGAATGAGGATGCCAAAGAAAAGTCATGAGACTGTCTCAGCAGCTCAGCTCTCACTGGCGTCTTGCTTAGCTGCCCTGGGTGGCAGGTCCACCTCTTGCCATTCTTCCTAGCATCTCATTTAATTAATTGGCCTGAGCTGAGATGTGGCCAGCCTGGGATGCCCAGTGATCTCTCTTAGAGGAAGCTCTTAGGAGCAGATGCCGTTGCTGTTGTTGGCTTGTCCATCTTAAACTTAGACCTCTCAAGAGCCTTGCCCCTCATTTCAGTAACTACGCACTAAATGTTGTCATGAATCTGTTTAAAATTTCCACATGAGTTCTGAACTGGATCCACTCATGATTTGCAGTAAGGACTTGCCTTTGCCTTATGGCTGGATAGCTTTCTTCTTCTGCTGGTTCCATGTGTGAGAAGCAAAGCTTTGGAGAGCCGTGTGTCCTCCCTCACTGTAGGTGACGACAAAAATTCTCTGAAGACCAGCAACCATAAACCTAGGGAATGCAGAGAGGGCTTTCATATCGTGATAAAGATCCTAAGGGTGATCAGCGGTTGCAGCGTGTTACCTGTTTCTAACTAATTTGGAGTTACTATGAGTCTGTTTGACAATTAAGGACATAGTGAACTTTAAGGTAACACTGCCATGGGACTGCCAACAATTTTCAAGCAAGCAAAATGAAAAGATCTGCGTTGAGTTCTGCGTTTTACCAAGACTATAAAATTTCTTTAATAGTGTGGATTCAAACATATAAATGAAAGTCTTAAGGCAGGGTTTCTGGCCACCGGAAAGAGGTTCCTGTTGGGGGTAATGGCCTCAAATTCTTGATGGTGCGAGTAATTTTGTGTATGGATAGCACATTCCAACACTAACTTTAAGGAGACTTGGATTTTAGTTGTCTTAATGTTAATATGTGGGATAAAGAGATGGCTAAGCTGTTAACATTACACACTGCTCTTACAGAGGACCTGAGTCAGTACCCAACACTCATCAACTGACTCACAAGGACCTGGAACTCCACCTCCAAAGGGATCTGACTCCTCTGGCATCCCTGGGTTCCAGGATTCTTGTGCATATACCCATACACATGTGCATAATTGAGTGCAATAAACCTTTAAAGTTTTGTTATGGCAAAACCATGTATCTCAGCATTACGATGGTTTAGCAGTTAAGCATCCATCCAGAATATGAAAGTAAAATATAGGATCATTAACTATGTCTTAAGAGTCATAGATGAAAAAATGTTTGGTTTTCTTCCTGGCCTTTCCCTCTAATCTGTAAGCACCTGTATCCATGTCTGTTCACTTGGACTTTACTATGGTTCTCTTAAATTGTGCTCTCAGACCTGAGTGGAGATTTATCAGGGCTGTGTTCTCAACGAACTTAACATTGTGTGTCAGGCAAGAGTGTCCTATTATACAGAATCTGAAAAGAAGACAGCAGTCAAGGTGTGACTTATAGCTAGGATTCAGGGAGATGTGGACAGTTTGGGGAAAAACCTACATGCTGTGTGGCAGAACTGAAAAAAAAAAACTGTAAATATAAATTAAACCAGGTGGATTCCATGACAACGAAAGAGGATTAGGGGCAGGGTGGATCTGGTAGACCATTGAGACTTGGGCGAATAGATGTCAATTTACTTCTATCCTTTCTCCCTGGGGGGCTGGGGGACAACAACAACGTAGTTTGATGTCTAAATGAAGTAATCTCTGGGAAGAAAAGGGAGATTATATTTGTTAAACTGTACCAAAAAAAATCAGAAGATAATATGGCTTTGTTCACAGTATTACATAAAGAAGATTAAAAACGAAGAACAAGCTGCTTAAACACTGTAAACTAATTAGTTCTATGAATTGTTTTCCTGAGGTTCATGAGATATGAAACATTGGCGGCAGTGCATGAAATACACTCTGCCATGTTGTTCTTTTCAATTTACTCTTCTGTTAGTGGTGTGTGTACATATATATATATATATATATATATATATATATATACATAACTATATGGCTATATCATATATTAGACAAAATGGGAAGAGGTTACAAAAGGGTACCATAATCTGTTCTAAGACTGTGGCTGACATTTTGTCATCTCTAGTCTGTCATGAGATGGCCCTGCTTTAATACCTTGTGTAAATATCAGCTTCATTTCTGCCGCCACAGGCTACATTGCCCAAATGATGTCATGACAAGGCCCATAGGAAATCCTGATTGCTGTTCAGAGCCTCTGGCAGCTACCGAGGCCACAAATCAGTAGTTGCGGGCTTTATTTGTTTCCAAAAGCTCTAGGGCTTTCCTGAAAGTAGGTTTCGAAGATCCAGAGTGAGGGTGTCCCCGTTAGCATCTCCTAGCTCTACAAGAGACTCACCCGCTTTCTCCTAAATTTCAATATTTTCTGGGCAGAGGACTAGCCAAGAATAAACTTTCATTTTGTAAGTATGTACATAAGTTTTGTACATAATTTAAGCAATAGTAATAACAACAATAATAATAGATGATGATGATAATATGATATAAAGGCATATTCTTTTTATAACTTATGTATCTATTATGAGAAAGGCGTGGATTTCTCTCAGGCTTAGAACGATGCAGTAACGGAGGTCATCTATATTTGTTAACTCTTGCATAGCTGTGACTGAGCGCACTTCAAGGGAGGCATTATTTTTGTAGGCTCACCATTTCAGAAGGCTCAATCCATGGTTTTTCAGCCCTGTGCTCTTAAGCAGAGCATTATGAGAGTGAAAGTCGGTGAAAGAAAACAGCTAGCTCCCTGCTGTAATGAAGTCCAGGAGGTTCCTGGGGTGTGGTATGCAGTGCCTCTTTCTGTTGGGTCCCTGTCATTGGTCTCAACTCACCTTCCCAGCCTGTCTTGCCTTCTCACTGTAATGGTTCTGCTTACCTTATGGCCTCTTCTCAGCTGTCTATGATGCTGTCTTTGAATGTTGCAGTTGCCCTTAGCTCACTTATCAGAGGGAGTCAGGCATTGACATTTAACTGAGACATGGAACATCTACCACTTCTTGTAGGGCCAACCCAGCCATGTGCCGTTACTCTTGATGTCAGCAGTACCTGAGAGGATTTTTATAAGAGCTTTGTGTGCTCCATTTTTACAAAGTGGAACTTTTTTTTATTGTGTGTTATAGCTGATAGTATTCTTTGTCTCTGTCTTGAATCCATTCATGAGGCAAGATGTAGTATTTTACAAAATGCCATGGAATTTGATTTTAAATAGAAACAGTACATGTTGAGTAAATAAAAACAATTCTGAATGGTCCTAGAAACACTGGTTTATGGAGAAAAAAAAAACCCCTTTCAAGCATTAGTGTGTATGGTTATATCAAAGTAGTATTGTGTTAGCTTTTCAGAAATTACAAGTATTTTATGCTGGAAATCCTATATCCTTTTCCTTGTTTGCAAAATATCTAGCTGTGCATTATTTCCCCCTTACTTTAATAGCATGTGATAAAGTTAGAATGTGGACTGTGCAGTGGGTGCCTGTGAGTCAGCCTCTGTGGATTAGGAGAGTCACGTGATCCTTCTGCTCAGGATCCTACAGAAACTTAGAGAGAGCCTGCATCACTTAACAACACGCCTGGTACATCCATCCACACGAGTCGGTTAGGAAGTACCGCATTCTCATAGTCTCTCATTTCAATTAGGGCTTTGTGGGCAAGGAATATTTGGCTTTGTATTTGTAGCTGATGGAGCGATGCCTCTGAATGAAAGTCCCAGGGATTTCTCTGTTCCAGAGTGGCAGTCAGAACTCACTGGAAAACTTTGGTGTCTTGTGTAACCCCCAAAACCCATAGCAACAGTAAATCACTTGTTAACCTGGAAAAATATAGCTATGATTTAGATTTTTAAATGTGTTTTCATTTATTAAGGTCAGTGCTTTTGTGTCAAACAATTGAAACCCGACACGAAGAGTTAAGGATGGCCTGGGTACTGTGCAATTATTATTCAGATCAGATTTTAATTAGCACCAGATGTAGAAGGAAGGGCAATTATAATCCATTCACTTGCTTACATATGGACCAGTGGACTAGAGGTGTTTTATTAATTATTTTTATTGGCAACCAAGACACTATTTTGACTTCTGTATTGAAAATTGCCAACCTGCTTTTAAAAAACCCAGTTACTACCACGAGAATTAAACAGTGTTATTTATCAACTATAAACATATCTAAGCAAACTAGACTGATTTGTCAAGATGAGATCACTGCCTTTAATGTTAACCTGTAATGTCATCCTGGACCCAATCACTTGTAAATTATTCTTTTAATCCAAATTAAAATTCCTTTCTTGAATTTGAGCCTTTTAATCAGTTTTCAGCACTGTCATGTATTTCCCCCTCTCTGGGTCTGAGTCTCTTTTCCTGATACAAAGGAAGGTTAGCATTGCTTAATTTTACTATTTATTTATTTATTTATTTATTTATTTATTTATTTATTTTTGAGCAGCCTTAGAGAAGCCTGAAAACTTCCATAAATAAAATGAAAGTTTCATTTTAAGAAGCGGACTAATGAAGTATGACCGATCTAAAGACAGCAGTAAATAGGGGCATGAAGAAACTCGGTCCTTCTACAAAATAATTAGATACTAAGGGACTTCTGTTGGTTCCCACAAGTAAACTCAGGTGACCCTGTCTTATTTATCAAGGCTGATGAGCTGCGGTCCCTGTGTTTCTTCCTCTGCCCCTGCCACTTTCCCGCATTTTTTACACGCTGTCTGGAAGTTTGCAACTTTCATGCTTTAGATTTTTTTCCTATCTGACTTTTACGACTTCCCCCATAAGATATATTGGTTATCTGAGTCTCACAAATCCAAAACTACTTAATGGCTGTGGCTGCATCCATTATGCTGGGTGTGTGTGTGTGTGTGTGTGTGTGTTTTCCTGACATCTGTGTAGATATCTTCTGAAATTTACAAAACCTTTGTAACTAATCCCACAGGTTGACCTGATTTGGGGCAGTGTTTGTTGCTGCTAATTACACAGTGCAAACCTTTGGGAAATAGGCTCTTTGTTAGTGATGAGTTTGAGCCAGCAAATAAGCACTCCTGAATAATGCTGAGGGGGATTCCGCGGAGGTCTTTCAGCCTGCACATCTCTTGCATGCCTCCTAGGCTCTGTAGATGATGGCCACTTGTGCTTGGTGTGCATAGTAATTGCTGGATCAGGAGCAGAAGCTGGGAGCTTCTGCGGCAACAGGGTGTAACACAAACAGCTGTGTAATGAGCACATGTGGATTATTAGGTGTGACGCGATGACTGGTATTTCTGTCACAGCATTATGGAACTGTCGGAGGCTTTTGTCAGGCTTTTTCCTTCCAAGGGCTTTGAAAAGCTGCTCCTGTGTTTTAGTGGTTATCACTAAAAATGGCCAGAAATCCCACTGCTCCTAATCAGTTATGCTACCTCTAAATATCAGCCTCTGATTGATGGCTTGTTAAAGTGAGCATTAGAACCAGGGGGGGACTCTCCATAGAGTAGGTATGTATTTGATTTAGAAGAACGCCAGTTTGCATAATTTAGCAAATACGCTACAGTATACTTAAAGCGCCACGCTTTTTAAAATTTGCTGTATTTATTCTTTTAAGATCTGTTTTAATTGTATGTGCATTGGAGTCTCTCCTGCACCCGTGTCTGTGCCAGGGTGTCAGATCCCCTGCAACTGGAGTTAACAGACAAATTCATGAGCTGCCATGTGGGTGCTGGGAATTGAAACCAAGTCCTCTGGAAGAGTAACCAGTGCTCTTAACCACAGAGCCATCTCTCCAGGCCAAAGCTCTTTAGTCTTATCCAACTTAAAATATATCATGATAGCCTAGATGAGTCATATGCAAACCGTCCAGTGCAAAGGTAACAGTGCAGACAGAAAGTTATCCCGGACACACCTTGTACCAGTAGCTCGACTAGTTCCATTAGGTCCACCCCAAAGAAAGTAGGACAGCTCAGGGAAAGAAAATATTTGTAAAGTGCATCCCCCAAAAGATAGTTGATACACCGAAGATAGCTGAAATACAATCCATGTAATTAGCAGAGATTCTTTTAAAGTTTCATTCAACATGGGGTGTGTTCTGGAGCAGTTCATGGGGAAGCCTGATAGAGGCTTCACCCTGTGTTTTTCTCTGGCCTTCCTTAGTCACACAGGCAACCATAATCTAGAAGGGTAAGAGTTTTTCTAATGAATTTTACGTTCTTAATCTGTCTTAGAAGAAAAAAGCCTTAAATGTGTGTGTGTGTGTGTGTGTGTGTGTGCATGCGCGCGCCAAAGGACACCCTGGTGTGTCATCCCAGAAAGACTGACCATTCTCTTCCTTTGAGATGAAAGCACTCACTGACCTGGAGCTCACAAATTAGGCTAGCCTGGCGGGCTAGCGATTCGCAGGGACCCTCCTCTGTCTACCTCCCAGGGCTTGGATTATACACATAGGACATTTGGCTTCACAGTTTTAAATGGGTTCTTTGGATCAAACTCTGGTCCTCATTCTTGCAAGGCAAGTACTTTACTAATTGAATCCCCCCCCCTCTTTCTCCTACCCCTTTGGAATGTTGTTGGTTTTTTGACTGTAAATTCTAATAATTACATTGTGTCTGGTTCTTATGTGTAAACTAAATCATTTCACGGAGTCAGGACAGCAAGCATGAAAATAATATACCTCTGTTATAGTTATATAGTATAACATAGTGCCCGTATACAGATGTGGGTTTGAAAATAAATATCGTGCAGGCAGATACAGAGACTAAATAGAAAGCATTTCTCCACGGAATTAGAAGCCCGCACTCCTGAACCTGAACTTTTTTGGAGATTGTCCTTGATTGAAAGGCAAGGAAGTGTTTGCCCTCAGATTCTACTCTGATACTCTTGTTGCTCTGGTCATTTCCATTTACTTGATAGTTAATTAAGCCAGAAGGGGGAAACAGCAGGAAGAGAATGGTCTGTCTTGAACCCCCCAAAATAAGCCACTTGATAGCTTTGTTTATCAGTGAGACAGGGCTGGCTCTGTGCTTCATGAGGGAGCTATGAAAATACAGACTTCTAAAGGTTTACATAGTTCCATTCTAAGTATTATGAGCTCTGCTTGGCGCTGCAGTGTGCTGCTTTCAGAGCTCTGCTGCCACCCCGGCATCTTCTGTCTCATGTTTTATTGATTTTTCCAATGGTACCATCTCAAAAGGTACCAGGCTGTGAAAAACATGAACACAGTTTGAAATTCACTTTCTGTAAGAGACTTTTGACATTCGACAATGTTTTTAAGGACCTGGAAAGTATTAATTATAGGCATCCCTTCGCTCCAGAAACCACTCACCCTGTGCATTTTTTACAACTCTAAAGGAGTATAGTCTTCAGAAGAGCGATTCTGAGGGGTGGGGGTGGGGGTGTCTCTTTTTGGGGTGGTATAAATGGGTCAGCTCCCCTGAGAAATCTCTAATCAGATTGTGGATATGCTAGACAAATCTGTGTTTGGATGCACGCGTCATAGGCCAGGTTATAGAATTGCTGATGCAGTCCTTGATCAGCTCTTAAAATTATACTTTTTTTTTTAAGGTTCCATTCTCATTTTAGCAATTCAGCAGATTAAAAATAGCTTTTTAAACCACTTTGAAAATACCGTATCACTGACAGCCTTAGGATCTCTTGACATTTTTTTTTCTTCCAGGATCTTCACCAGATCGTCAGTGGACAGCAGGGACATTTTGTTCCTCTTGAATTTCTTGGAAAGTTCACCTAGTTCTCCATTCCCTGTGAAAATTCTAATGTGGTTTCCTTTTCTAAATTGTCATCGGACAGTACTGAGGGCTATTAACCATCTGCCGTTTCACACGTATCTCTTAAAGGTCAGGGATACTGATAGCTGAGAAGTGTGAAACACGTGAAACAATTAGCCACCTCATAAGGGTGGAGTGAGGTTGCACCAGCACCAATTTGTAAGGCCTGTGAGTGCTAATCCACAAAGGCAAATGAATTATTAACACCCATACTGTGTAATTTACAATGGGAAAGTATATTCACTGTCTCCTATGACATGTTTGTTCATCAGACAGGGTGTTATAATTCTCACAGGTTGTAATTTGAGGATGCCACTTATCAGTAATCATTTTCCAGCCAAGTTACATATCTTTACCCAGAAGTTTATGGAACAAGGCACAGTCCTACCTTTGTAGAAGGAAGAGGGAACAGCAGGTTACACCAATATGATCTAATGAGACAGAAACTGTTCTCTTAGATAGTGATTTTTCATAAGTACATTAGCACTTGAATGATAGTTGCCTAGATAGATAAGTTGTTATTGGTCCTTTCAGTTGAACTAGCATTGAATAGCCATGCTACACCTTGTACCTTACCTCTGGCAGGCCAGCCAGCATCATTCTGGAGCACAGTGGACTAATGTTCGTAATTAACATTCCCATGTAGATTTAAGTTGAGGCAGTGTCCCGTGTGTTTGCCAGGACTTGATATCAACTGGCTGGACCTCTTCCCACTTGATGGTGTAGAGTCCTGTTTCCCCCACAAGCTAAAGCCAACCAGGATGCTACAGATGTGTGAATACAATGGAACTATTGCTCACTGCCAACGCAGAGATGCATGGTTGCATGGCAGCTCCTCCCTGCGATGTATCAGTTGTGCTTGGAAGAAAACCCAACCAAGGTTTCTGGTCTTCTGGAAAATTTTTACCTTAAAAAAAAATTGAAATTTATTCTTGTCTGAAATTCTTGCAAACTCTACTCTGTGCTACTCTGTGTTGATGACTATTTCTTAAAGCGAAAGACAATCTGTGAAATGTTACTGATTTAATGGAAAACCCCAAGGAGTGACAAAGACTGTGGTTCTTTGTCGAGAATTGAAGACTCCCATGGCTAAGGCAATATATGTAGTAATCACTAAGTAAGAAAATCAACTCTGGTATACAAACTGGGTTAGAGGAGATGACGCAAAGAGGAGTTGTTCTTCCACACAGTGGGTAATTTCCACATAGGGATACACAGGGCCTGTGCTTCCCCCAGCTTCTAATCTCTCAAGACAAGTAAGAAAGTTCTACTTTATAGGAAGTCTCTTATAGGAGTTTATAGGAAAATCCTAAGAATACCTTGCTAAACTTGCCATTGTCCCTCTGTGAAGAGGATACAGGGAGAACAAGATGGGCTGGCTAGCTCCACACTTTTGCTGTTGTACCTCATCCCTGACCCTGGAGGCACTGGAATCTGTCTTGCGCCTAAGCTCAGGACTCCACTGCTACACATCAGCTAGGAGGGTAACCTACTACCCTAGACAGCTTCACCAAGACCATGTGTAATGGCTACCTCCGAGGCTTACAGCTTTGACCCCTGGAAGAGACAGTTGACCAAGTCTCCTCCTCAAGAATTCACTGATCATCTCGGGAAAACTGACGCTAAAATCTCTGTTCAGAGGACCTAGGCTCCAACTGTAGTGACCAGACAGAGTTTTTGATGCCAAGAAAAGTAAAATGAATTGAGTTTGGGGAGAAAAAGATAGTCATCTGCTTTCAACAACACCACGCACACATGCACACACATGCACACTGGAGCCAGGCACGGTTGTTCAAAGCCTTTAACTCTAGCACTGACAGAGGCAGATGGATCTCTGTGAGTTCCAGGCCATCTGGAACTACAGGGTGAACTTTTGTCTCAAACAAGGAATGTGTTGGTTAAGATAACATGTCTGGAGTGAACTTACATAAATGGACCTGAGGTTGTTGGCTCACAGGCCACCAGTTTTTAATCTTTAGTCAAGATCTAAACCATGGCTGGCAGCTTATTGACTACGTGGATGGTTAAAGTTATATAAAGTCTATTCGTTTATAAAGTATAATTTTGAATTAGAACTCACCATGGAGCTTGGGGGAATGGGTCTTGGTTTGAGACCCATTTCTTCCCTTCTCTAATTGTAGAGTATTAGGATTTCTGTCTTACAGTTACTATTTCTGTGATGAAAGAACAGGGCCAAAAGCAACTTGGCAAGGAAAAAGCCCACTGAGAGAAACCAAGACAGGATTTCAAACTGGGCTAGAACCTAGAGACAGGAACTGTCTGATGCAGAGGGTGCTGCTTACTGGCTTGCTCCCCCTGGCTTGCTCAGTCTGCTTCCTTTTATACAACACAGGTCCAGCATCCCAGAACGGGTACTATCCACAATGGACTAGGTTCTCCCTATTAATCCCTAATTAAGAAAATGCTTTATAAGCCTGCTTAAAGCCTAGCCTGAGGAAGGTATTTTCTCAAATGTGGTACCCTCCTCTCAGATGACTCTAGCTTGTGTCCCATTGACATAAAATTCTCTAACACTCTTAGAGTATTTTCAGATTCATTATGTTTTGAGAATTGAGCCTCTCCTAGTCACAGTTCCTTGGGCTTAACGGCTTAAAACTATCAGTCTTCCTAGTGAGTTATAGTTAACATTAAGACAAGACAGGGTCCCTAATAAAAATCTAGAGAAAACCGCCTGGTTTTAGTCAGTGAAGATACTTCCCTTGGCATGTGGTTGCATACAAAGCCAAATCAGTAAGAAGCTGTCTGCTTTTATCTTCAGTGAACTTCAAGATAGATGAAAAAA
Source organism: Mus caroli (assembly GCF_978045245.1). Classification (NCBI taxonomy): domain Eukaryota; kingdom Metazoa; phylum Chordata; class Mammalia; order Rodentia; family Muridae; genus Mus; species Mus caroli. The sequence continues at coordinate 32,225,450 of NW_028227273.1, forward strand.
CCAAACCAAACCAAACAAAACTCAGCTAAGATCAGTAGAGGCTGACTACTACAGCCCAGGCCATGGAATACAAAGTGTGAGAGAGGGTGTGTGGCTTTCAAGAGCCAATGTTCCAGAGACAAGGTTTCAAACAATGTCAGCGGTACAAAGGTTACGACTTCCAAGACTAGATCTCCATCAGTTACAACATCTTGGAAGAGAGCACCGTTGTTTGGAGGAAAACATTGATGGGGTCTTGGGAGTAAATGAGAACAGGCCTCCTCGGAGGTACAGCCCAGATGACTGAAGAGTTCAAGCAGGTGCTTGGGGGAGGGGACGGGGCTCCATTACAGGGTTGAGATTCCTGCAGGGGCTAAGCGTATCAAAGGTTTGTTCAAATATCCTTTTCATCAGCTCCACATTTGGACGTTTTGTGTCCCTGGGCCCTACAGCTTTATTTCAGCCGTGAGTATTCTCAGATGACGGAGGCGGCTCATGTTGCTGATTGCTATCTTATTGCCATTCAAGTTCGCTTACCTCCCATGTGACTTGTACCTTTTTGGTACAAATAAGCTGCCAGAGAGAGAGAGCCGGGTGCTGCAGATGTCCCTAATTAAGTTGATTGAGACAGGTCCATGGGATCCCATTGCACTGTCTGACAAGTCTCCCTGTCTCAAGAAGCACTGTCCTGTCACCTGATGCATGCCGCTTACTAATGTCCTCTGGGTACAGTTCATTAAAGACTGAAGTCTTCCAGGGCCCATGCTTTTAATATGAAAACTGTGGAGTGACGGTTGCTAACAGGCAGGCAGTCGGGAATGGACAAGTTACTTCAAGTTCTTCTATTAAGTCCTGAGAACTTTCAAGAGAACTTCATTGGGAACTGGTGGCTTTCATCCTGTTAACCGTTTGCTTAATGAAACCAATATCAGCATCAGCATTTGTATAGATTTAGCTAGTGGTAAACACAGACACCTTAAATAAAAATGACCACATTGCGAAATAGTTCCAGTTTGCTTAGTTGTCAGATTTTCACGGTGTCTGGTTGCCATCCATGAAACTGGTCTCCAAACATTATGAAATCTAGGATTTTATTTCGCTTTTTTACTGCATTAAAGTTGGGCCTAGTGTTCCATATCTGTAATCCCAGCATTCATAAGTTGGGGAAAATGGAAGGAAAATGGAATCTACACTGGGCTAGATGAGACCATATCAGAAGCTAAAAAACAAATCCACATTTACTCTCAAATTTTGGGGTATTAAAAACTATCCATA